>NC_077228.1:517085901-517395901 GCF_027887165.1 Monodelphis domestica | reverse complement strand
ATATCTTTCTTCTCTTCATTTGCTGGGAGGATGCCTGGCAAAGCTATTAAGTCTGTGATGGGAATGACAGTTAACTACAGGCCTGTCAGTCCCACTTTGGAAGTCAGCACATCCTTATACCCATTAGGAGTCCATCAGGGGAACTTCACCAATAACCCGCCGGAACGCGCTCTCTGGTCGGGTAGACTTTCTCGAAGCCCGGTGCCCGGCAGGGTTGGCTCGTGGGCCTTCCCCGCAGCTCATCGCAGGCTCCCTTGGTCCATTCTCTGTAGGACGTCTTGTTTTTGTTGGGAAATGTTTGTGTGTGCCAGTATTTCTATGAACCCTCCACTTTTTTTTCTCCCAGGCAGATCTGGAAATGAAAAAAGCAGGCCGTCTAGCCTCAAATTCTTTTTCCTCTCTCTGCTGCTGCAATAATGAGTGCTCTAAGGTCACTAAAAGGCTAGGCAACTCTCCTAGTGTGCTCATGAGCTATTAACAAAGTCAAAAATAGGCCTGGGAATCCCAAGCTGCCTCCCTCCCATTCCCCTGCCCTGTTTCTGAAGGAGTCCAGGAATGAAGATTCCCCTTTTAAGGAAACTCCACAGCCCAGTCTGAATCAAATTGGACTTGACTTATTTTCATCCAAATTCGTGGGAAGGTAACACTTCTTTGGCACTGTTGTTGGTAAGGTCACAGGTTTAGAGCTAAGCAGGCTCTTAGTCCAAACTCATTGTATAGAGGAGGAAACCAGTCCTCTGAGAAGATAAATGACTTGGCCAGAGTCACACTGTATAAAATCTTAGGCTCCAAATACATAATTTCTCCACTGTACCATTCTGGTTTCTCTTTCTCCCCTGGCCCTGGCAAGCCCAACATCCTCCAGCCTTCCTCACCCAAGTTAAACTGGACAGATTCATTCTTGGCATATCCATCCCTTCCTGTAAAGCATTGTGAACAATATTGAAAACAAAGGTGCCTTTTATTCATCAAGTCTTCTCTGAGCTCTCAGTTTGCTTCTTTCAACCTCCCATAGTTTTAGGATCAAAAAGCTGGAGCCAAAAGGGAAACTCAGGATTCATAGAGTTCAACTCTCTCATATTACATACGAAGAAACTGAAGCCAAGACAGAGGAAGTGATTTTCCCAAGGTCATAAAGATAGGACATCTCAGAGTCAAGATTTGAACTTGGGACCTCTAGAGGTACCATTGTTTCCATTTTACCATGTTTTCCTCTTTCTGGGGTACTTATCCTACCTAGTTCTAGAGGCAGAGGTTAAGAACCCCCCCCCCCCATTATCTTCTTCCTTATAAAAATCTGCAAGAAATTTAGGATGCCCAGGCCTAGAGACTGGAGATCTTGGGTTCAGATCTCACTTCAGATACTTCCTAGCTGTGTGACCCTTGACAAATCACTTAACCTCAATTGCCTAGCCATTTCTTCTATACTTAGTATTGATTATGAAGTTATGGGTTAAAAAAATTAGGAAGCATAATTTCTGCTTTCAAAGAAGCCTTACGTGCTGCTTTGAAGAAGGGAAGGATAGAATCGCTCAAGTGCTGGTATTTCTCTTCCCCCCAAGTCACTGAATTACTTTTGAGCCTTTGATGGCTGGTACATTTTCTCTGCTTCCTTTTACTCCAATAGAACCCAGTTCAATAATGGTCCAGTCATAGGAAGTGGACCTCAAGCATTAGCCTTCCAGAGATGGACTTGAGGAGACTTGATAAATAAGTGGCCCTCTCTCTGCCTGCTTTTCTGTCAGTGATCTTCCCTACTAGCCCTTGGACAATAAGGCTTTTGGCATCCGGAACGCCTATTTGTGTCATGGAATCCATCTTTTAGGGGATCTGCATTCAGGCTAAGTGATGGAGCTCACTGTTTTCCCCATGTAGTCCTCCATTTGTCATGTCCACAGTGGAATTATTTGGGCCTGTTTAGTCAGGAGATTGGTGGTAGCCAAACCCCATAGTCTAATCAAAGAAGGCAGATGTGGCCTCTTCAAGTAGGATTCAAGCCCAAAGAGAATGAGAAAACAAAAGAGGACAAACGAATCCTGAAGGATGAGCCTTCTGGAAGTGCTGGCCCACCCGGTGATGACTCCAGGGGCCCCCCATTCCCTCTCAAAGGCAAACCCTTGGATTTGGGATTTAAAACCTTCCACCAGCTGAGCCTGACCTACCTTTCCTTCCATCCTGATAACCCCCAACTCCTTTTACTCCTTCGATGGTCCAGTCCAGCTGGCTCTTCCTCATGAGAGACACTTCATATCTTATTTCTCTGTTTTTGCCCTGATATCCCCATGCCTAGAATAGATTCCCTCCTAATCTCTGCCTGTTCAAATCCCTATTTTCCATCAAATCCCATTTTATCTGGGAACTTTCCCTGATCTATCATTTTGCTAATGCCTGCCACCCCCAACATCTGACAGATACTTATAATTATTATTATATGTATTCTATATATTTCAATTATTTATTTATTTATTTAATTTTTATTTAATATTTTAATTCTGACCTTCCATCTTAGAATCAATACTAAATGTATAACCCAGTGAAATTGCTTTTTAACTCTGGGAGAGGGGCGGGAAGAGGGGAAGGAGATAACAAGAATCATGGAACCATGGAAAAAAATTTTTTTTTAAATTTAATAAAACCAGTACTGTGTATTGGTTCCAAGGCTGAAGAGTGCTAAGGGGTTAAGTGACTTACTCAGGGTCACACAATCACACAACTAGAAAATATCTGAGGTCACATTTGAACCCAGGACCTGCCATTTTCATGCCTGGCTTTCTATTCACTGAGCCCCTTAGCTGTCCCATGTCATTATTTTGTATATACTAAAGTCAAGGTCACAATAAGCACCTCCTGTGTTCCAAGCATGGACTGGTGGTCTCCTCCATCACAATCAAAGTTCTCCCTCATCCAGCTCAGAGTCTGGCACCCAGGAGGAGACTTTAAAAATGAGACTGATTGACACTCAGGACTGGACAGTGGGCCCCGTTGGCTGTGGACTGCTCTAAAATGTGGCGAGCATCCAAGGGAGTTTCGGACTTGGAGGAGCTCGACTGAGCCAATTAGAGTGGAGGTCCTCCAGACTTTCACCACTGCAACCCTTTAAATGATGCCGTGCCCCTGCTCTAAGCTGCCTCCTCTGGCTGCTTTCCTGACCTTACCCGGTGCAGATTCACCAGGCCACGCTGGCTACCTTGTCTACAGAATGTGAATGGAGTGAGCCTGCCGTGCCCCCATCATTGATATTCCACGAGGCTCCCCTCCGTTCACTCGCCTTCCCTCTTACTGGGTGCAGCCTTTCTTATCCATTCTGCAACAAGGCATGCAGGTCAAAAAGGTGGGTGAAGAAGGGCAGGAGGAGGGCAAGCCATAATGGGACGAGCGTCATCTGCTTATCCATAGTGGAAGTTGTGGGCAGAATTGCTTCGGAGGAGGAAGGCTTGCAATTAAGCCACAAAGCCCCAGCCTGCTCTGGGAAGCAGCTCAGGATTGCACTATAGGGTGTGATCTTGGGGGGCAAACCAAGGAGGAAACCTTGTTCAGCTCCTACCACAAAGCCTGGTACCTAGTAGGGACTTCATAAAAATACTTCTTGACTTCTTCCACAACCATCCAATATTCCCTGCTCAAACAAGGACAAGTTATTATATGATGTGGGAAGAGAAGGGAAGGCAGGAAACATGAGATACGCTGCAAGGCAGTGTTGAAAATCAGATTCCTTAGAAAATAGACTTGCGAGTGGAAACACCGAGAAAAAGCAACTGCCTGAATACAGAGGTTGAGGGGACATGACAGAGGATAGACTTTAAATGAACACTCTAATGCAAACACTATCAACAAAGCAATGGGTTCAAATCAAGAAAACATCTAATGCCCAGTGGACTTACGCGTCGGCTATGGGGGGTGGGGGGGAGGAAAAGAAAATGATCTATGTCTTTAACGAATAATGCTTGGAAATGATCAAATAAAATATATTTAAAAAAAAAAAAAAGAAATAGACTTGCGGGGCAGTTAGGTGGCTCAGTGGATAGAGAGCCTGGGTTCAAATTGGGCCTCAGATCCTTCCTAGCTATGGGACCTTGGGCAAGTCACTTAATCCCAATTGTCTAGCCCTTTTACCTTGGAACCAACACACCACATTAATTCTAAGATGAAAAGTGCGGGAGTGGAGGGGAGGAAGGAAGGAAGGAAGGAAGGAAGGAAGGAAGGAAGGAAGGAAGGAAGGAAGGAAGGAAGGAAGGAAGGAAGGAAGGAAGGGAGGGAGGAAGGAAGGAAGGGAGGGAGGAAGGAAAGAAGAAAAAAGAGGAAGGAAGAAAAGGAAGAAAAAGAAGAAAGAGAGGAAGGAAGGAAGGAAGGAAGGAAGGAAGGAAGGAAGGAAGGAAGGAAGGAAGGAAGGAAGGAAGGAAGGAAGGAAGGAAATAGACTTGCTCTCTACTTTCAAGAGATATTTACCAGTGAGAAACAGGAGGAAAAAACAAACCCATTGACTTCAGGCTCTAGAAAATTAATGTGAACATAATGCTGTCTAGGTGTTGTAGTGGGTAGAGTAGTGACCTAGAGTCAAGAAGACCCAATTTCAAATCCTTCCCGAGATATTCAGTATGTTTCATTGGGCAAGCCACTCTGTATCTTACTTTCTTCCTCTTTAAAATGGAGATAATACTAGAACTCGACTCCCCAAACTGTTGTGGGTATTGAATAAGTGAAACACTTTGCAAACTCTAAAATGAGTTATAATTGTTAGTTGTCATTATCCGTAGAGAATTTTAAATGTTGCTCAGGATTAGCAAGAAAGGAGAAGAAATACAAATTCCCTAGTGGTGATATTTAGCAAGAATTAAGCATTCCTCTTAAAACACACACACACACACACACACACACACACACATACACACACGCACACACACACACACACACACACTCTCATTCCAGAGGAACTGTTCTACTCAGTCCCATCCTCTGGGTTGGGGTGGTCAGTTTTTCCTTAACCTTTTAAGTTTTGTATGATCTCTATGCCAAAAATCTGTTAGTTTTAGAATTTACTAATTCTTTTATCATCATTGGGAGATGCTACAGTTTGCCCATTCTCTCACTAAGAAAGAAAGGTTTGCTAAGCAAATTAAAGAAGGGGCATATTTAACCTATTTTGTTTTGTAAATTAATTTTTTATTACTTTTCTTTTTACATCCTTACTTTCTATCTTGGAATCAATATTGTGTATGGCTCCAAGGCAGAAGAGGGGTGAAGGCTAGGCCATGGGGGTCAAGTGACTTGCCCAGGGTCACATAGCTCGGAAGTGTCTGATATTTGATTTGAACCCAGGACCTCCCGTCTCTAGGCCTGGCTCTCAATTCACTAAGCCACCTGGCTGCCCCTTATTTTTGTTATTAAGTTAAAGTTTATCCTTCCCCAACCCACACTTGAGAAAGTATCAGAATTGCTGAGGCACTTCTATCCCAGCAGCTGACATCCTGATTGAAGACCTCTTGCTTTCCGTCGCTTTGTTATTCAAGTGTGAGTTTTGTGTACAGAAAAGGAACACAAACAGAGTTGTGACAAGCTGACTTGTCACTTATTTCAGATTATCCTCCTCCACAACCTTGTAGTCTTTTCATCCCAATGAGTGGAGTGTTAGTGTTGACTTTCCTGGGTAAGTCCATTGTTGGTTGTATTGAGCTTTAATATTTGCCTCTGTGTTCTCATCCATGTAAAACTTCTCCCCGTTGGCAAAAGTACCTGGGACCTAACAAGTGATTAGTAAATGCACACTGACCGACTGACTGACCACTCACAAAATCATGGTGTTGTTAGAGACTTCAGAGGCCCTAGAGTCCAAGCAATGAATACAAACTCTCTCTCCATCATGGTTAAAGTCTGGAATCCTTTGATGGCGGGGTCTGGTCTTTATTTAGGAGGGAATGGAGAGTCTTTGAAGGTTTTTGAGTAAATGTAGCTCTTCTTCAGAAACCCATCTTGCCTTTTGATCTTGTATAATTTCTTTCCATGTTCTTCCCTAGATTCTACTCCAATAGTCCACCCAATATTCTGGTGGCCTTTCCTTATATCTTTTTTTCTTTTTTAAGACCTTTAAGAATCAGTACTAAGTATTGGTTCCAAGGCAGAAGGACTAGGTATTTGGGGTCAAGAGACTTGCCTTGGGCCACCCAGCTAGGAAGTGTCCAATGCCAAATTTGAACCTAGGACCCCCTATCTCAGGCCTGACTCTCTGTCTGCTGAGCCACCAACTGCTCTGTCCGTGACATCTTTATATTTTATGGGAATGTGTAGGTTGTTCCTCTTGTCACATAATTAGCCCATCTCTTCTCACACCCTTTCTGAAAATGAAGATCATCGCTGGAAATCTGCTACTCCTCCTATAGCCCATTTAGTTGGCGACTTCCTTTTGTCTTTGGACTTCATTGATTGCGTACATGTCAATGTCAATTTAGTTCACAATGAATAGAACATCAATTTGTTGGTCTTTGGCCAGAGAGCTCTTATTTAAATTTCTTACCTTTTAGTTAATATTTGTAGCTGATCTAAAAATGGTGAGATTCTTCCACCTGGCTTTCTGTGACTTTCCCCCATTCCATTTTCCTCATTGTAAAAATACAAGGCGGTACAAAGAAGGAATCATGGGATAACATATGAACTAGAATGCAAGCTAAAAATAAACAGAATCCCTGTGAATGGTGGGGGTGGGCTGTCAGAACTGAATGAATGCTATGAAATTATAATGATCAAGCTTGATCCCAAAGAAGAAATATGAGAAGGCAACTTCCCTTGATTCTTTGCAGAGGCTAGGGAACCATGCGTATGCCAGTGCTACAAACAACAGGAGATTTCTAGATTTTAGTTTTGCAGAACTTCTCTTCCCTGACCCTCCCCCATCTTTTTTATTCTTTTATCATGAAGGATGGGTCTGTGGGAGGGAGAAGAGGGAGGAAAAACACATTAGGAAATGTAGGTGATGTAAAAAAAAAATAAAAGGTCCAAAAATTTAGTTTTAAAAAGCAAAGTGGAAAGGGGTCACACATAGCCGAGGGTCATTTTTAAAAAATGTTTCTTTGCCTCTTGAGTTGACATGGTCAAAGGATTCATCAGCCAGTGACCAAATTCCTAATGACAAGGCTTTCTGTACTTAGCTAAGTTGGCCTTCAGATAGCAGAATTTTAATTCAGAACTGTATTCAAAGTCTCTTTAACTCTTAGGAGGACTCCCAAAATTCTAGATTTTAAGTTACACTGATCTAGCCTCTGAGAAAGCACGGTTACCTTCAAACTATGTCAAGACTTCAGAAAACCTAGTGGAGGTATATTTAACAGCCAATATATCATAGAAATATTTCAATCTTTGTCCTTTAGCTAAGAGAGGAAATTATGGAATCCTAGGAATTTAGGAAATAAAATTTTCATTCATTGAACATGTCAACTGGATAAAACCAGACCTTCTGCTTTTCTTTCACTTTGTTCAACAGCCAATTTGAAATGATCTGTTTTATGGAATTGGGAGAACTTTGGATATTTGAGACCACATGGAGGCCAACTTTTTCAACCTTTTCCAGAGCCATTTAAAATGCTCTAAAAAAATTCCTTGGTATTTGAGTTTACAGGATCTCCACATTTACTGCCCCTCTCATCCTCATCTGTATCAAATCCTATCTTTAATCAATCAGTAATCATTTATTATAATTATAATACCTACTATTATAATAATATAATCAACAATTTTTATAATGCATTAGGAACTGAACTTGTTAAGTGTGTTTACTTTTAATAGCTCTAAGTGGGGTCTCTTAACTAGAATAAGACACAGGCAGGGACAACATAGAAAAGAATAATGGTGAGGGAAGAGATAAAGAAAAAATTCAGTAGAAATGAAGTAGTGGAAGACGCTCTGAAAAAAGGAGATTCACATAGTAAAGAATAATTTAATACTATCAATAACTGATTCCCATTACTAATCACCTCTAACCTCCCTTGCCTTCCCTCTCAGAATTAATACTAATCAATAATTAACAAATGGCAATAAATTAATAATAATTAATAATAAAAACAACAATTAATAAATTAATAATAAAATAAGAAGAAGAATGGTAAGGACTAGTCAATGGCGGTTAAGCGACCTTCCCAGGAAGTTGCTGAGGCCAAATTTGAACCCAGGACCTCCTGGCTCTAGGCCTGGCTCTCAATTCACTGAGCCACCTAGATGCGCCCCACTCTCATCTCTTGACAATGCTAACATAGCACCTGAGAACCTCCATCCTTTCTCACTGAGATAGGTCAGAAGAAGCAGGAGGGGAAAATGCCATAATCAACAAGAGAGTATGTGTTGCCTGAATAATGCAAGGCCTTGTCATTCTGTAGGAATTATAGGTATAGAAATATCTTTTCACTGCACAGAATACAGGGGAGGGTGGGTCAAAGTGGTGGTTTTTGCTAATGAAGGGTTATTAGTTTCTTTCCCCTCCATAATCCTTAGGAGCTCTTGAAAAATATGTCTGCTTTGACTCCTGGCCCTCTAAGAGCTCATAGATGTTTCTCTACAGAGCCTCATTCTTCCAAATAAGACCCCCTTTCAGTTTTGTGCAGATTGGTCAAAGTGTTGCTGCCTTAAAAAAAAAACAACCCAACATGTATTGTATACATAACCAAGATTAGGTCCCAATAAAGTGTTTCTGTGATGACTCCCTTGTGAGCTTAGCAAAAGTATGTCTAGACATTTTTTTTCTTTTCTGCCTCTCCCTCCCAAACTGTTTCAACTTAGAAATAGGAAGGGATTTGTTTTAGGGTGGCTTAATGTTGAATCTTTACCCTTTTGTCAGAATGCATATTGGTTGTTTAAATATTATTTAGAGAGAAATAACCTCCAGGTTTTCCAGAGTGTTTTGCCTATAAACCAGTCCTCTGGGAGGCTGGGAGAGAGGGAAGGGGCCGTACCTGCCTCTCTCATTGAAGATGGATTAGCCAGGTCTCAGAAATTGTGTTCCACCGAACACAGATCCAGTTTTCTGGGATCTGAGGTGGAAGGAGGCACTTAATTAATATTATCCAAATTTTTTTTCCCCTTTTAGTTAAGTCTTACAGGAAGATATCCCGGAGATTATATTTTTAGCAACCACTTTAACGAGACAGGAGAGATTAATTTAAAATTGATCTTCCCGTGGCAGCCCCACTACTTAGCAAGCTAGAGGCCTACCTTGTGGGGCCCACTGTCCTCGGGGACCACAGTCGAATTCTCTGTGCTGCCAGTTGAAATCAGAAATCACAACCGCAGTGATTAGCAGTGAATTTCCTGATCTCAGTGCCTCAGGCAAAGGGAGGCAGGGAGAGAGGGAGGGAGGGATACTTTTCTTCCTAGCAGTAGTTAACCCCTTAGGTAGGAGGGAAAATTGGAGAGAGTTTTAAATTAGGCTTACATTAGAAAGGTTGGTGTGCCCTATCCAGGGAGAAAGAGGAAGGACTCTGAAGAAAGAAATCGATGGTTGTTAATAGCTGGTTTGGGTTGGGCTGGAATGAGAAGTGCCCAGCAGCCTCTTAATTAGTCTCTTAGCTAATAGAAGAGACTCATTTCCAAGTGCTTGTGGCAGGAGAACATTTCTGCCTTCATTCCTGTGTCTGCCCCTGGCTGCCTGTGGTACAGACAGGATCATCAGAAATGTTTATAGGAGAGAGGAATGGAAGGACGGCTCCTGGGGACACAGATGCAGAACCAGAAGCGAATTTAAAAGCTCTGTAGAGTCTAACCTTCTTTGTTAGAGGTTAAGTGACTTGACCAAGGACACACCACCACAGTGAGATTTGTAAATAAAAATCATTAATAATATACAATTTCATTTAAATTATAATTTCCTACCTCTATCCCCATGAAGCCATGTACTGAGTGAGGTACTAACAGGTTTCCATAGTTAACTTTCTAGCTGTTTTCTTCTTTCGACCCTTGCCCCACTTCTCTAGGGAGGTTAATGGACAGGGTGGATCTTTTGAAGCCTAAATTGAAGAGGTAGTCATATGAAAATATGGCTGTAACCAGACTCTCTCCCTCTCACCCTACTTTAACCCCCAGCCTATAAAGTTGAAATTCCTAGAATATACCAATAATGTATAATGTTTGTTGTTATTGTTGTTGTTGTGTGTGTTTTTTTTACCTTTAGGAGCTTGCAAATAGTCTCCCTGATATCAGTAGCTTACCATATTTCCACTCCTAGCCCCACTTCCAGCCTTTATTCTATTATGTACTTACTGGTCTGCTATAACTCATCACTGTTGGTACACCCATGAGGGACACAGGTCATAGCCCAGCCACACTTTGCCACCCTACGCAACTTTCATCTTTCTCTTCTCATTAATCTTCTCTGTGGGATCCATCCAATCTGGTGGGGTCTTCTAAAGCTCTTACATCTCATAGACACTTATGGAACACATAGTCTCGCTATTGGTTATCCTTCACTTTCGTTATAGGACTGGTCCATCTTTTCCTAGGGTTGTGTTAGAGCCAGTTTGAGCTAGCCCATGAGAGTGTGAACATTTTTACCTTAGAAATTGGCCATTGCTACAAATGAGGGTTCAATTTCTTGTTTGATTGATTATCTAGACTTAAGAAAGTGACAAATAGGGGCAGCTAGGTGGTTCAGTGGATTGAGAGCCAAGCCCAGAGATAGAAGATCCTGGGTTCAAATCTGACCTCAGACATGACTCTGGGCCAGTAACTTAACCCCCATTGCCTAGCCCTTACCTCTCTTCTGCCTTGGAATCAATACATAGTATTGATTCTAAGACAAGGAAAAGTATTTTTGTTTGTTTAAAAAAGAAAGTGATGAAGAAAATATTAATAACATTAAACCTGAAAGTATATTGAATAAAATTGGGAGGGGGGGGTATTGATCTACATACATCTCTCTGATGACATTCTTTAAACCATTTCTTGGGCACAATTCTTCCCTGGTATGTGTGGCAGATTACTTATTCAGATCACCAACTTTTCCATTGTCTTTTATATAACCCTTGAATTTAATAATTCAAAGATTATAGCATTACCTGGAAAAAAGGATAGTACAAAAAATAATCCCTTATTTTTTAAGAAGCTTGGTGTCATTCAAAATACAACAGTTTCCCAAAGGCAATCAAGCACATTCTCCTTTTACTGTTCAGTTCTAGAGCCAGCTAGTATACTGCCCATTCCCATCTTTCTTCGTACAAGCAAATTTGTATTAGAAAGTGGTATTACCTTTGTCTAAAATTTGTCTCCATTTGAGAGAGAAATGAAGTGTTTCTTTACTGAAATTATTTGTAGTTCCCATTATAGTGATTTATTTCAATAAGTTAATCTTCCTTAGAAAATGGGGATAGTTTGTGTCACTATCTGTTCTCTTGTCTACTTCCCTTTTTTTAGATAGCTTATTTAAATAGGTGAGGTTAGAAATGCTACTTCATACTTCTCGTTTTAATGTGTTTTAGTTTGATATGGATTTTTATCTCTCCTCTAATAAGTTAGTATAAACCATTTTTCCAACATATTTTAACCCTCTTCACTTATGTTTCCTTTTACACTGAAGTCAATGCATATTAAATTATTTATTCATTTAATTTGAAAAATCTTGCCGAGTTCTTTAGAGAATTCCTCTACCTTTTTTACCCTTTGTAACAGGTATTAGTACATAAACTGCAATTATTTTCTTGGTATTTTTCTTGCAAATGCTGATCCCATTTGGATAATCAGAGTAATTTGTGATTCCATTGATAACAATGCAGACCACAAACTATCTAAGCCTATTCATTCTGTGTAACTCTTATTCAAGTCCTCCAAAAAGCTTGCCATCAGAAATCTACCCAATATGTTGAAAGTTTATTTTTCCTTCTCCTTCTTGCAAAAGTACCAGTGATCTCAGAATCTCTGGAAAATGGAAATAATTCCAGTGGTGCTTGCTCACAAGACAATTGTAAGCATGGATCACCAATACAGCATATAGAAATCTCAGGTATCATGATTGAGAGAAGAAATCTTTACCTGTGATTCCACCAATGTGATAGCATGTAGAAATCTCAGCTGATATTATCAGGAGAAGTCTTTAGTTGAGATCTCATTGGTAGGGTCTCCAATGTAAATTAGTAGGGTCTTCAGTATAAAAATCTCAGCTTTTATAATTGGTAGAGGTCTTTACCTGAGTTTTCATTGGTATGGGGCAATGGTGCTAAACTCAAATAGAAATGGGGACATACATAAGGACCCCAACAGGCTACATATTGACTGAAAAAACCATATATTAACATTTTCCACATTCTATTTTATATTTATTTACTTTATTAATCATTTTCCAGTCACAGTTTCATCTGGTTTGGTTACATTTGGGAGTGTTGCAGGCAATAGCATGGCTGGTGTATTTGACACCATGGGTGAAGAAATTCTTTCTACCTATGAAGATAAGTAGGTATTCAATAACTTCCAGGCTTAGAGAGCTGCCTAGCACATTGAGAGGTTAAATGACCAACCTAGATTCATACAGCTATTATGTGACATCAGTGGTACTAGAACCCCCAAGTCTTCCTAGATCTGCAGTATTATTATTATAGAAATAGCATAACTGATAGAATTCTGCTCTCTGGGCCAGGAAGAGCTAATTTTAAATCCTACCTTTGGCACGTAAGGAGGTGTGAGACCTTGAGAGTCATTTGATTTCTCTGAGCCTCAGAGAATAGTCTTGGATTCTAACCTCAGTTTCCTCATCTATAAAGATGAAGAGATTGGACTAGAAGGCCACTAAGGCATAATTGGACTGTAACTAAATCCCGATTACTGTGAATAAGGAATTTGTGAGATGGTAGCATAGCTTCAAATTTGCACTATTTGAGGTTATAATTATGTAAATTAGATGATTGGGCCCAACCCAGTAGAAATATGCAGTGTTAATTCAAATAATACAAAAATTTCACCAATTCATTATTCACATACTAATCAGGACCTAGTTCTATATGACTTCTGGGGCTTCATTATAATCCTTGAAGGAGTTAAAAAGATGAGAGATCCCTGTGGGCTAACTTATGTGAAAATAGTGTCATAAAAAAAAAAAACCATCCTATTTGAGCTGGAACATGAACACTTTAACTCTGTTCTAGATCTATGAGCTGTAGAAGGAAATGGCAAATCACTACGGTATCTTTGCCAAAAAAAAAAAAAAAAAACACATGGGGTCACGAAGAGTCAGACATGACTGAAACAAATGAACGACAACAAATTTACAAGAGCAGTAGGAACATAAGCCAAAGATTCCATTGTACTTAACCCCACTGATGTCCTCACTCCCACCTGAGGACCCAGCATAGCCTATTAGTTTATGATTTACTGGCAGTAAGTATAAGAGTTTATCCATGTCCTGGCCAGGCAGAGGAATGACAGCTTCTATACTATCTACCTTAGTAAAAAAAACGTTGATAAGTGCTCCAGATTGGGTTTTCTTTTGCCAAAAATGGTTCATATTCAGATCCTCAGTTTAGAAGGCCATATGTTTTCTAAATTGTACTCTTGTGGGGGCAGATAAGTGGTTCCTTGGATTGAGAGTCAGGCCCAGAGATGGGAAGTCCTAGGTTCAAATCTGACCTCAGACACTTGCTAGCTGTGTGACCCTGGGCAAGTCACTTGACCCCCATTACCTAGCCCTTACCACTCTTCTGCCTTGGATCCAATGCATAGTATTGATTTCAAGACGGAAGGTAAGGGTTTTTTAAATAAATAAATAAATTGTATTCTTGTATCAACATGAGCATTTTGGGGCTCCAGTTTTCCAGGGTACTCATGTGAGAAGAACAGGGGGCAGAACTGGGTCCCTCCTATATCCAAGAATTACTGTACTGTACAAACCTTTATATCATAACCTGCCCAGAACAGTCACCCACAAATGGCCCAGAATACCACTACTTCCAAAACCAAGAAGCCCGCTAACAAAAGAACTCTTTGTTGTGTTACCCATTCATCGGGGTAGGGACAGGTTGCCCCCTATAGGACCGTAGGTGCTGGCTGGACACCATCCTCCATGGCTTTCTCTTTAGTGACATTCTTAATTAGCCCATTTCTATGGAAATGAGCTTATGACTAATCAGGTTTTTCTCCCAGCTCCCAAATGATTCCTGATGCACCCCCTTAGATTTGAAATAATACTGAATTAGATGTTTCCTAAGTAAGTAAATAGAAGCCAAGTAGATGAGAGAGAGAGAGAGAGAGAGAGAGAGAGAGAGAGAGAGAGAGAGAGAGAGAGAGAGAGAGAGGGAGAGGGAGAGGGAGAGGGAGAGGGAGAGGGAGAGGGAGAGGGAGGGAATATTTATTTAAAGCCCTAGGAATGCAGTGTTCAAGTCCTCAACCAACATGGCACCATGGATATAATCATTCAATCAACAAGCATTTATCAAAGACTTGTTACATGGCATCACTGCTAGGTGTTATGGACACAAAAGCAATGCATTAAACTGTCAAGGAGCTTACCTTCTATTGGAGAAAACCAATTTTCCTATAACTATATTTTAAAAAATGAAAGCTGCTAAACAGGCAGATCACTTGTCTTAATAGCTTGGCTTTCGCTGCCTGTTTTTGTTTTGTTTTAATTGGCATTCTGATCCTGAGCAAAACTTTGTGATCCTTTTGGTTTCTAAGCAAAATGCTACCTCTCATACACATGGTAACCCTCTACCCTTTACCTGCTCCAACATCATGGCCATCTCTTGCTTCTCAGCTGCCTTTTCAAGGCAATAAATGAGGTTCTCTAAATCTAAGCTTGACTGACCAATCAAGTAATAGTCTTCTCTTCTGATTTGGTCCATAGCTTTGTCCCAAATACAGCTCCAATTCAGCATCTGCTTGGACTAGAGATTTCCATCTGCTTCAGAAGGCATGTTTCAATATTTGGCTTCTCCACCATTTTGTCCAGTATATGTAGGGTGCTATTTGAGTGGGGGTGTATGTGTGTATGTTTCCTATTCTCTTCCAAATTGCATTTGACCAGTTTCATTTCAGCCTGAAATTAAAACACAGAACTTTCAAATCCCAAGCTGTCACCGTGTGAAAGAAACTAGAAATAAATTTAGACTAATGACACGGAGAACTGGAAACCTCACAATGAAACAAGATACTGACTTTATTTCATAATTATCAGCCTGCCTTTGGTGTCCACCTGCCAAAACAGCTGTATTAGAGACCTTTGCCAGAAAGTTCTGTCTTCCCACCACTACCACTTACTCCCATTCCCTTTGCACTTCTGTATTTCATCCTGGGAAAGACTAAAGCCATTTAGAACCAAGCTGGATGCCTTTGATTTACATTTCCGATATTAAACATAGAACCATAGTCCGTGTTGATGCTCAGGGCCCGCACTTCACCGCGAAGAAATGGGGCTGTGGCAAGGATCCAATTTCTTAATGAACAAGCCTATCTGGAGGAAAACAGCTTTTCACACCATAATAAACAATGAACACCTTTTAGATAACAAATTCAATGGCAAAAATATAGCATTGTACATGTCACAGTCCCATAATTTAATGGCAGCACTTGCTGAATTAATGCTTCACATTAATTTTTAAAATTAATTTTGTTTGGCCTGCAGGGGAAATATTTTCTTTTTTGTTTCTGATATCCTGCAGCTCATTAACACTTTTTTACTGCTGCTCTACAATACTATCTATAATCGCCCAATTTGTAGCCAGGGGCTCATTTTAATTTTTTTAAACTAGGAGGAAGATTGGGGGAGGAGGGACAAAGGAGTGGTAGATTTTTTAAAGCTTTTAGAGGAGAGGTGTTCCTGCCTTGACAGATTAGCTCAGTGGCAATGAATGCTCTAGGGTTGCAGAGATTAGATTAGCTGAGCTACCAGTAGGTTCTGGTCTTTCCATCTGGTGTCGAGCTCCTTTGGTTGGACCTGAGTGCCTCTGTTATAGCTCCATCATCTCTGAAGTGTAAACTCTGAGGATTAGGTATGTGTGTGGGTTTGAGACCAAGAGAGAAACTGAGAGAAAAAAGGTTGGAGGGAGGATAAAGACCAATGAACTGAGAGAGAAAAAAAAGACAGAAGAAAATGACACAGAGAAAGAAGAATAGAGGAGGGCAAGAAAGACAGAACAAAGAGCAAGAAACTAAGACAGAGGAACAGAGAAAGAAAGCAAGGGGGAGGGAAAGGTTCAATCCAGACTGAGAAACCGAAACCAAGACTGGAAGAGAGAAAGAGACAGAGAGAAACTGAGGGAGAAAGAAAAAATATGAGAATATACTAATGAGTACCGAACATCCCAACAATTCACTCCAATGGTATAGAATAGCATCAGTGGTATTTTCTATTTGTACTGTAAATCTACCCCTTTCACCAAAAGGAAAAAAGAGACCACACAACAGGAGGCACCCAAAGGGACAATTCAGCTCCACCAAACATTCGCTGTGGTATACTGGAAGAACATTGACCGATGACACACCTGTGTGATTTTGAGCGAGTCCTTTAGGCTTCTTTTTTCTCTTTTAAAGTGATGGAATTGGACTCACTGTCCTCTGAGATACTTTCCAACTTGTGCTAGTAGCAATATTTCCACAGACCCTCCTGCATGGTTTGGGCTGGCTTTTCCTAAGTTCCTTCCCCAGGTAGCTTAGACTAGAATTTTTTCTTTAAAAAGTACTGAAATTTCCCTAAAATAGAATTGGTTTCGGAGATAAAGAGTCGGGCAATTTTTGTAATATATTAGCAGTCTGAAAACAAAAAGGCCAGGGCAGGAGGAGTTCTTACTCCTCCCTCACCCTTCTGACTTTGGACCAAAAGCATCGCCAACACTGGTCCAAGAAAGCTACGCTATGCTAAATCAAGAGTAGATCCTCATTGAACATCTCTTGTCTTCTCTAACTTGTGTTCTCTTGCTAGGGGTGATCAAAACTCCTTTTTTTAAACTATTGGGTGACGTACTAATATCTCATTTCATTCCAGTCTCCAATATGAGACACCCAACCAGCCTGGTCAAAAATGGACCAGCCTGGTCATTCTTGGCTCACAAAAGAGCGATATATGTGTACGTAAAGCCAGAGATAGAATGGGGGAAATGAAAGAGCCTCTGACCTCAGGGACTTCTTGAAAAATAATTGAGAGGCAGCATAGTGTGTCAGTAGACTAGAACTAGGAGCCAGAAGACTTGGCTTCTGATCCCAGCTCTGCTAATAACTGGCTGAAGACCTTGGACTAATCATTTCCATCTGTGAATCTCAGTTTCCTCCTCTATGAAGTGCAGGAGTTGAATTAGATCACTTGGTTTCTTGCAAAGACCAGTCATTTAATAAAGGCTTCTTGAATTGAATTCAATGTCTGGGGGCCCTTCCGTCTCTCGGATTCTGTGAGTGTCAAGTATCCAAGATGACATTTTTCCAGCAGCACAGATGACAGAGGAGGCTTTAAAATGCACTCACCTCCAAAGACTTTACCATTGACTTGCAGGCAGTTCTGAAGTTGAAATTGTATTATTGTTACCCTTGAGGTTAGCATTTCTTGATTTTTCTCTTTCCCACTCAGTTCCATTAACCACTATCTCTTCCTCCCCATTATATATAGTACACCATGGAGAGAAGAGGGAAACCAGGGAAAACATAATCATAGAAACTCACTTATATCGAGCCTTACAGTTTGAACTTTGCTCACAGCCATCCAGTAAGTCCTAGGAGGGAGTATGGGGGCTGCATTTGGAGTTAGGAAGACATGGGTTCAAATCCCACCTCTGGCATTTAGGAACTATGCGCCCTTGGGTAAACCACTGGACCTCTTATCTGTCCCACTTTCCCCATCTGTAAAATGAGGATAATAATAATAGTGTCCTCTTAGGATTGGTGTGAAATGTAAATCCCTTTCCAAACCTCAGCGTGCCATACACACGTCAATTAGTAACAGTAAAAATACCATGACCGTCATCTTCTCATCTTTTTCCATAGAATTCAGATGAAAACAATTTGAGTATTTCACTCTCCTTTAAATATTCTTATTGCAAGAATTATGATAATTATCCCATTGGTATTCTAATAATAGAATATCCTGTTTTCTCTTCCTTTTTTAATCTTCTGCATACTATTACAAAGATGGATCAAATGACAGCTTTTTTTTTTGTCATTGAATATAATTATTGGGATGTTAACTCAGCATTGTCCTCCAGAAAAAGGGCCTGATGAAATAACCTGCATGAAGTGCTTTGCTATCCTTGGAGGAGTTTTATAAATGTCAGCTGCTATTATTCTTATTGATGTTGTTAATAATAATAATATCCAAAGAAATAATATTTGTAAAAGTGCTTGGCACAGTGCCTGGCACATAGTAGCTACTTAGTAAATGATTGTTCCCTTTCCTTAAGAAAACCCCCCATAGTGGGCAGAACAGCAAGACTCATATATAACTGATCTTGTTCTAAAATGCTTTTGATTTCTTCTATCTAAATTCTTTATTTTGGAAGTTTTTCATTCCATGTAATTTGGTGATTATGAGCGTATGAGTATGGCAGCATCTATTAAAAATATTCTTCTTAGATTTTTTTATAGGTCTAGTGTTTAACACAAGGGCAGCATATAGCAAGTGTCTAATAAATGCTTTTTTTGCTTGTTTTTTCTGATACTGGCACATTTAGAATATGAACAGATTTCAAAGAACATTTCTGGATTTTGTCAAGAGAGAAATGTTTGCTTTGTGTGCAAGAGTATATGATTCAATGAATTCGTTTCAGCAGTTATTGTATGGGTAAAACAAGGTACCAGCTGTTGGGAATATGGAAATAAAAGAGACCCATTCCCTATCCTTGAAGCCTTTGCACTCTCAAAAGGGAAAGGTGGGGAATGAATGGGGAAAAAATGGCAAAAACAAATGATTAGCATTGTTACGTACTTAATAAATGTTTGTTGGTTGTTGATTGACTGAGAGTGTTGAGTAACCAAATTGGGGAATTGATGAGATAAGAAAATGGGCAGAGAGACCATCAAATTTAGTTCTATTGGAAACCTTACCCACTCCAGTGGCAGCTTTCACAAGTGCTCTTTCTCCCCAAAGGTTGTATCTTAGAAACAAATTGAACAATTTCAACAGGTGAGGCAGCACAGTACAGTGGGAACAGCAACAGATTTAATTAGTTCCAATCCCAACCCTTCCCATAAATGTGAGAATTACATCAATCTCTGGGCCACAATTGCCTGATTTATAAAGTAAAATGGTCTTCTAAGGTCTCTTCCAGTCTGAAAT
Organism: Monodelphis domestica; assembly: GCF_027887165.1. Lineage (NCBI taxonomy): Eukaryota > Metazoa > Chordata > Mammalia > Didelphimorphia > Didelphidae > Monodelphis > Monodelphis domestica. The sequence continues at coordinate 517,376,685 of NC_077228.1, read as the reverse complement.
GAATGATCCATTTACTGTTAGGTTCCTAGTGCTCGATAAACTTATCAATAAATGATTGTGGAGTGACTGAGTCCAAAGCAGCATCTTAGAGACTCATAGATGGTGTGCTGAAACCTAGGCCAGGCTTATACAGTCATTGATGTGTAGGGACTTGATCTCCTTTGTTGGGTCTTTAATCTAAGTCATGCTGGCTAACTTTGGGTGTTCCCCTTTTTCTCTTCCTTTTCCTACTACATCTAGTCATTTCATGAGCTTCCCTGGAATTAATAACCATCTCTTTGCAAATGATTCCCAGGTCCAGATATCCAGACCTAATATTTCTTCCAGCTTCCAGTCTCACATCACCAACTACCTTCCAAACATCTAGAACTCTTTGTCATATAGAAATCTTCAATTCATTCTATCCCAGACTTTCCCCCCAAACCACCTCCCTGTTACCATCATGAGTACCACCATTCATCCAGGTACACAGACTTGCAACATCAAGTGTTATACCCTGCATCCCCATATTTCTAGTCTGTCGTCTTTATCTTTTCATCTTTATATCATTTCCTTTATGTGTCCTGTTCTCTCCATTCACACAACTGCCATCTTGGTGTAGGTACCCATCACTCCTTGTCTGGACTATTCCAATAGTCTCCTTGACCTCCTGGCAGAAAGTCTTGGCTCATCTTTCACTTGGTGGCCAAAGTAATTTTTCTAAATCATATGTCAACCCCTACCTCACCCCAGCCCTGGCTAAATGAGCTCCAGTGGTTCCCAGAAACATCCAGGATCAACTATAAAATGTTCCTTTTGTCATCTGGCATTTGAAGCTCTTCCTGACCTCTGCCCTTCCCACTTTTCCCGTCTTCTTACATTTTATTCCTCTTTATCTACTCAGTGATCCAGCCATGCTGACTTTCTTATTATTCTTCCTACATAGCACCCTTGTCCCACGTCTCCTCGATCCACGTCTTTTCACTGGCTGTCCACCATGCCTGTGATGTTCTCCCTCCTCCCCTCCACATCCTGGATTCTTTTAGTTTCTTTGAAGAGTCACCTTGAATCTCACCTCTACAAGAGGCCTTTTTCTGGTCCTTGCTCCCTCCTCTCATCCCCATGTCTTGCTAGGAGATTACTTCCCATCTACTCTACATGTAACTTGTATGTGTGTGTATAGATAGGTAGATAGATAGATAGACAGACAGATGGACGGACGGACAGATAGACAGACAGACAGACAGACAGACAGACAGACAGATAGATAGATAGATAGATAGATAGATAGATAGATAGATAGATGGATGGATGGATAGACAGATAGATAGATAGATAGATAGATAGATAGATAGATAGATAGATAGATAGATAGATAGATAGATAGATAGATAGATAGATAGATGGACAGAATGATAGATAGATAGATAGATAGATAGATAGATAGATAGATAGATAGATAGAATGATAGATAGATAGATAGATAGATAGATAGATAGATAGATAGATAGATGGATAGACAGATAGATAGATGGACAGAATGATAGATAGATAGATAGATAGATAGATAGATAGATAGATAGATAGATAGATAGATAGATAGATAGATAGACGGACAGACAGAATGATAGATAGTTGTTTGGATGTTGTCATCCCCATTAAAATATTAACTCCTTGATGTTTTTTATCTCTCTGTATCACTTAGCATAGTAAATAGGGAGTGGTAAATAAATGCTTGTTGTCTGAGTAGCTAGTTCCAATGGCAAGTGACAATAATTTAGAATTTAGAATGTTAAAGAGATTTGCCAGGAGCAGGAAGAAGTCGGGATTTCTCCATGGCCACAAAGTATTCATTAGAAATGAGACTTGAACCCCGGTCTTTGGGGCTCCCCAGCCAGCCTTCCATTCTTTGCACTGCACTGACTCTCTGCTGAACCAAGTTCCGCTTAAAACCCAGCAGCCAATTTTGAGATCAAAGTGGGCAAGTAGAATGTGTCAGACACTTCCCGGCTTCTCAGGTTGGCCTTGTAACGCTCCATTTAAAGAGAATGATTTGCAGCAAAGCACACCGAAAGATGGAGAATCACCCTTCAAGTTCTCCAGCTCCTCTCTCCCAGGCAGAGAATGAAATCTGTGTGTTGCCAGCAAAGGGGTTCTCAGCAGGCCCTGGCCCATTAAATGAAAGACCCACCATGCTGAGCCAATCAAGGAAGACCTGGACGAAAATCAGACTTTTTCCTGTCCTGGAAATCCATGCCTTGAATCTGTAATTCATCTGTTAAATCAAGTGTATGGGCAGTAGTTGAACACAGAGGGGGATGTTGGCGGGGAGGGGGGAGAAGCAAGGCTGAGCGCTACAGCTGCTGCATTTCTAAGCATCAGTGTCAAGTTGGGAAAGGGAATCAGGGCTCTCTGATAGCTTCTTGGACCTTATGTTTCCAGCAAGGAGAAAGCAGCAGGAAAGCCTTCAGAAAACTGATGAGCTGGTGTAAGCCATTAGAACAATGGTGGGCAGGGGTGGGAGCCTGGGGTTGAATAAACTGCCTTTCTTGGAGATGGTACAAAGTTGTGTTGGGTTTTTTTTTTTCCCCCTCCAAGGTGGGGGATGATTTTTCTTGGAGGAGGGGGAGAGAGAGAGGTTTTGTATAAGTATGGCATTTGTAGTCATTTTAAACTTTCATTTTTCATAATGTCACAGATAATCTTTTTTTATCTATTATCCTCCAGTTCTTTTCTGACAGGCATTTGCATCAAATAGCACTGTATAAGAGGACTGTCTCTAGTGGGGAAAACAGCTTGATATGAAAGGTTATTCACTCCCTCTGCTTTCTCCGGCTTTGTTATTGATTCTCACACCATTTTTTTCTTTTACATCTAAATTCCAGCATTTCTAGAGCTTCTCTTTAGAAACCTTTCTGCTAGGAGATCTAAGCATATTCAAGCTTCTCCTTCTGTATCAGCTGGAAGCTTGCAAAAGCTTGCTTCGCTGAAAGTGATATGTGCTCTTTGAAACCACCTCCATGTGCCACCTGAAATCTCTGAGAGCGTTCAGAACAGAGATAGCTGGGCACAGTCAGAACGCAAGGAGCCGGGGGCCTCTCTGCTCTCTCAGCCCCAAGTTGAAAGAGAGTAGCCAGCTTTGAAGCATGCTGAGGAGAATGTGCCCAAAGGGCCTGAAAAGTCAGCCAGCTTGTCCTTGTGGAGAGGGAGCCGAGGTGGCCACAGAATTGAGTCTTGCTTCCTCCCAGAGGAACTGGTCCAGTCCAATCAGGCAGCCAGAACTATTTACTCTGTGCCAGGTCCTGCCCAGGACGCCTGCAGTCTTCCTTGTGCTCCTGGAGGAATATTATTTCGGTAACTGTCCAGAATGGATTGGAGAGGGGACGAAATGGAAGTCCAATTAAGGAAGCTGTTGCCGTAGTCCATTGAAGAGGAGATAAAGGCCTGAACCACAGCTAGAGGAAAGAAGGGGGCGGCTATGAGAGACTTAGAAATTGAATCAACAGGACCCATCAGCTCTATGGAGTGAGGGAGAGGGAGCATAGTGTATGGCTGACAGCAGCAGGTTCGAGGGTAGACTCAGCCCATGATGGAGAGCTCTGTATTTCTGACTTGTGTCCACCACATTGTCTCCATAACAGTTTAGGCTGCAGAACTGAGGCTGCTATCCTAATTGGACTCCTAAATAAGAGCTCTGACTCTCCAAGGCAGTGTTTTTTCACCAGGATGTTACATATTATCCTAGAAACAGAGATTTTTAGGAAGAAATGGCTTGGATACTTAGGAGGGCCCTATCCAAGGGCATTATGTCATGATTCAAGAAGAGTGATGGAGAAACACTCTTCTCACCTTCTGACGAAGAGCTGGTGGATTCTAGGTCTAATATATTTTCAGATGTGACCAACCAATTTATTTCTTTTACTTCTCTATACTTATTTCTTATAAGGGAGGATTATATTGAGTGGGAAGTCATTGGAAAATGACAATGACTTTTTTTAAAAGAGACAACAATTAAACATTTTTGAACTCTAAACTAGCTGTAAAGATGGAGATTTGAACCCTAGACTTCAATTCCTGAATTCAATCATTTCAATGAATTTCAATTAATGAATTCAAATCATTTCATTTTTCTTTTCCCCACACAACTCTCTAATCTCATAAATTGAGGGGGTGCCAACCTTCAATAGTAAAGTGAGATCCTCCTAGAAATGAAATCAGAGTTCTTATCCCTGTCCCTGTATCTTTAGTTTTTTGAAACCAGACCTGTGATTTCATCAGTCTAAAGAAAGTCCTCCACTTGCTTCTTAACTTACGTGGGGATTCTGAGGTATGGGGGCTTGTCCAAGGTCATCCAGTCAGTATCTGTAGAGGGCAGGCCTTGAACTCAGTGTTCCTTACTCCAAGGATAGCCCTTTACACTCTACATCTTGTTGCCATTTTCTTGATGTGGTTATTTCCTCCACTGCTGCCCATTATGACTCTTCTGTAATTAAGTAGTCAGCTCAGAGAGCTGCTGTGTCTAGAGAACATATTCCCCTGCCTCTGGTCTCCCCAATTGCTGGTTGTCTATGTGTTCAAATTCATTTGCATTTATTTATATGTTGTATATCCCCTGGTAAAATTGAATAAGCTCCTTCAAGGCAAGAACTCTTTGTCTTTTGTCTTTGTATCCCCAGAAATTAGCACAATGTTCACACATAGTAGGTGTTTTATAAATGTTTGTCTTTGAATTGTGATGGCCCCCTCCTCCTATAGTATACAAATCCTTTGAGGTCAGGGACTATTTCATCTTTTTGTCTTTGTATCTCCTTTGCCTAGTAAATGCCTTGACACATTGTTGATTGATTGATTAGCAAAGTCAGTCTTCAGATGAGTGACACATAGTCATTATAACAATTAGAGCTTGAACTTGTTATGTCTTGCCTCCTAAAAACTCAAAGCAGGTTAACAGAGGCCTCATTAGCCCCTACAACATCTCAGTGGAACAGTTCATAGAGCTGAGCATTTATTCCCATAAGATAAAAGCTAGAGGCAGAGGCAGAATGAGGAATATCGAGCTTGGGTCTCCAGAGTCCAAGGTTGGTACCCAATCTGCTGGACTACATTGCTTCTCGAGCCGCCCAGACTCCCCGATGTAATAATGACAAACTAATTTTAAAACTCTCCCTGGAATGATTGTAGAGAAATAAAAACAAAAATTTGGCTTCCTTGGAGACGGCAACATTCTAAAAGCTGGTCAGAATCAGTCTAGCACAGTAAAAAGTCATCACTTCAGAAAGTGGGGAAAGATGGAATTTATGAAGTCAGCCTAAACGGACATAAATTTCTTTGCCTATAGTGCTTCCCAGGACAGGATCAGCAGGAGTCAGGAACAAAAAGACATGACACTTTAGAAAAAATCACTAATGTCTTTTGGGTGGTTTGTTTTTTAATGACAATTATTCCTCATTATCTCCTCAACACTGAATATTCCCTTTTAACAACAAAAAAAGTTAAATAAAACTCAAACTTGCCCAACAACATAGGTACTGTGTACTCAGAGTAGTCCACTTTTGAGGAGGTATTCCTAATCATGCGCTCTTCAGGACCAAGAACAATCAAAGAAATTCTTCAGAGTTGCACTACTTTTTAAGGTATTATTCTAGTCATTGTGGATGCTACTTTTTGGTCTTTTCTGTTCTTTCTGCATCTGTTTATAGAAATCGTCTTATGTTTCTCCCAATCCCTGGTTGATGTTTGTTACTACTCAGCAACATTCTGTTACATTCATGTATCAGTTTGTTTAGTTCTGGAAGTCTGCATTCTAGCTCTGACCTATGGCCCCACTCTGCTGACTGGTAAGGTACAGATTTGACCATATCAACCCCCTATAAACTCCAGTTACTCTCTATACCTCCAGGATCAAATTTAAAATCCTCTGTATTGCCTTTAAGACCATTCGCAGGCCTGCCCTTGGCTACCTTTCTGGTCTAATGACACATTTTTTGTTCAGTTTTCTCAGTCGAGTCTGACTCCTCATTTTACAGTTTTCTTGGCAGAGATACTAAAGTGGATTTGATATTTCCTTCTCTAGCTCATTTTTACAGAGGAAGCAAACAGGATTAAGTGACTCGCACAGGGTCACAGCTAGTGTCTGAGACCACATTTGAACTCAGGGAGATGAGTTTTCCTGATTCCAAGCCCAGTGCTTTATCCACTATACCAGCTAACTGCTACCTACATTTGCAAAGGATCTAAGGACTCCTAGCTCTGAAATTCTCTTGGTTCTCTACTGGCTTTGGGGCTCATTCTCAGCCAAAACAAAACAGTAGCACAGTTGGTATGGGGAGGTTCTGTTCTCTGAATCTCCAGCACAGCCACTCATTTTCTGGAAGATCTCCCTCAGTGTGAGGTTTTAGAGTAAGAAGACCTAGATTCAAATCCCATCTCTGATGCTTCCTACCTGCAGGAACTTGAGCATGTCACAACCTCCAGGGTTTCAGCTTCCACATCTGTAAAATGAAGGGGTTTGAGTAGGTGATCTATGAGTCCTCTTCTAGCTTTAGACCTTTAATCCCATAATCTGGACCTTGGTTTCCTCATCTGTAAAATGAAGGGGTTTGAGTAGGTGGTCTATGAGTCCTCTTTTAGCATTAGACCTTTAATCCCATAATCTGGACCTCAGTTTCCTCATCTGTAAAATGAAGGGGTTTGAGTAGGTGGTCTATGAGTCCTCTTCTAGCTTTAGACCTTTAATCCCATAATCTGGACCTGTTTCCTCATCTGTAAAATGAAGGGGTTTGAGTAGGTGGTCTATGAGTCCTCTTCTAGCTTTAGACCTTTAATCCCATAATCTGGACCTGTTTCCTCATCTGTAAAATGAAGGGGTTTGAGTAGGTGGTCTATGAGTCCTCTTCTAGCTTTAGACCTTTAATCCCATAATCTGGACCTCAGTTTCCTCATCTGTAAAATGAAGGGGTTTGAGTAGGTGGTCTATGAGTCCTCTTCTAGCTTTAGACCTTTAATCCCATAATCTGGACCTCGGGTTAGATGAGGAGGAAGGTCTAGATGGTTTCTGAGGTCCCTTCCAGCTGTGGTCCTGGTGGTGGCTGGTAAATCCAGATTCTCAGCTGAAAAGACCTCCCTCCGCAATCGCCCTTTTTCGTACGCCCAGAAGGCAAGCTTCTTAGAGGCAGGGACTGCCTTCCCTTTGCTCTTTGTATCTGGACGGCCCAGAATGGTGCCCGGCACCCAGGGGGGCTTCATCAGGGCCCCTGTTGGATTGAGGTGGGGCGAGGGCAGTCTTCCTCTCCATGTGCCCCTGCCTCTGGAAGGCTCCTCTTGGGGGGCCTGGGCTGAGCCTTCCAAAGCTCATTAGCCCCGGCTCCTCCCCAGAGGAGAGGGCTGGCCAGGAGTCCCTCCCTGCAGGGCAGCCCGAACCCCCTGGGCCCAGGGCATCCCTGGTGAGCTCAGAGCCCAACAGCCAATCGTCTCCCCGCCTGCTTCCCCTCCCGGAGGCCCCCTGGATAAATGGCGAAGTTTCCTTGGCTTGTGTGCCTCCCCGTAGCGGGCTCGGAGTTGCCAGGCGGAGATGAAGAAGGAGGTCCTTCTGCTTCTGGTGCTTCCCCTCGTCCGCACAACAGCCATCCTCGCCTCTCCACTGGATTGCTCTGGTCTCGGCAGCGGGGAGGCAGCAGCCCCCGCTCCTGCCCGGCTCCTGCTCCAGCAAGGACAGCACTAGAGCAGCCCCACTGCAGTCCCCGCCGGGGAAGCCGCGACGGGAGCCCAGACCGCTGCAGGGGGCTGACCATGGGCGGGCAGCCCCCCGACCCGGCAGAAAGCCCCAGCCTCCTGCGTGCTCGCCCTCTCTGGCTCCCGGCTGATTGCTAAGCCGGCAGCCAGCCTTGGGCAGGTAGAGAGCAGCCACAGCTGCTGGGGTGGTAGGTGAGGAGGAGGAGGGGGGGAGCACGTCGGTGAGGCAGAGAGGAGCGAGGCAGGGAAGGCAAGAAGGAGGAAGACGGGAGCGGAGCTGGGGGGACCGAGGGTCCTCTGCTCCCGCTCAAGGCCCGCATAGAGCCCCGCCCCGCCCCCCCAGGCTTCCCTCGCCCTCTCCGCCTTGGACCCGCTTCGGAAGCCCTGGAAGGAAACTCTTTAACTTTGCCTGTGTGCGGGCAGCCGGGAGGCCCAGGAATACTTGCCTCCATTTGGACTCGGCGCTGGGATTCCACGACAGCCGGACACTCACTCGCTGCTTTGGGGGTGAGTCACTTCTGTTGGAAAGCATCAGGCCCTTTTTGAGAGGCCCGCGGGAGGAAGGGAGAAAACTCTGGTCCAGGGACAGACTTTGAGCCTCTCCTGAGCCCCTTCCCGGCACGGGAAAATGGCCTTCCGGGGCCGGGGCTCTTTTCCGCACATTTGATAGGGGAGGCGAGGACTAGCCAGGAAAATGGGAAGCAATTAGGAGTTCAGTCATAAATGGAAGCCTATTGTCCTAATTGAGTGGAATTACTGACGGGTAATAGCAGCATTGGATTCTTCAGCTTAATTAAGAGTTTATATAATTATAGTGCACTTTTTTATTTCTTGGGGGAGTCATGGGGTAGGAATTAAATAACGGTGGTAATGGTTAAGTAACCCATCCAATGGTTCCTTCAACGAGGCAGCGCCATGAATGTGGGTGCCTTCCAGGGAGATAGAAGGGTTTCTCAGCGAAAGATGGGCAACCCATCCCTTTAAAGGGATGATAAAGGGTGACTGCATTAGGAATCGTCCCAGGAGCCTTTCTGAAGCAAGCTGGCTGTCCAGGAGGCTTGGAGGACCTGCAAAGAGTGAGCTGTTTTGTCCAGAGACACAAAAGCCACGGCTCCCTTAGCATCTGTCAGCCCCCTTGCACCCAGGGTCCTGTATCCAGGGTGCCTCTCCTCTCTCTTTTCACGTCCCCAAGAATAGGAGTCGGACCAGTTGAGAGTGGTTTGCCATCTGGGTTTTTTTTTTTTTTTGAGAAAAATCGTGTGATTTAGCTGTTAAGCTGTAAATGTTGATAATGGAGAGGAATGGGCCAATCCTCCCCCAAGATACTCAGCCCCAGAGCAGAATAGCTCACCGAGCCTTTTGTTCAGAATCTAATCTGTAATTACAAAGATGTTATTTTCCTCTTTGGTGGTGTATTGTTTTCCTTTACTATTATGTTTTCAAGAAATGGTTCCCTGATGTGAAAAGCCATGAAACAGGAGAGAAATCCCTGTTCAGGGGATAATTCTTCTGTATTCCTGGTGTCAGTTTTTTTCAAAAACCTTTTTTAACCCTGCATTGGGGGAACCTTTGTTTTATTTTTACAAGAAAGTCTAGCAGGTCTAGAAATAACAACTGTCTGCTAAATATGCCAGTAAATAATTAGAATTTGAAGTGATTATATTCAACACACACACACACACACACACACACACACACACACACACACACACACACACACTGCACTATCTTTTCTCTCCTTGGTGAGTGATCCAGTGCAATACTTGACTCATCTTAAGCATTTCATAAGGACTCATTCATTCATTCAATAACTTTATTTATTTGTTTTTTGATGAGTGCTTCCCTTTAGAAGGGGGTTGGGTTAGAAGAGTGAATATTTTATACAATATAGATTTTTAAAGTTTGCATAGCACTTTGGGAACTTCCCTGATGGAAGAAACCAAAGAAGATGGAACCCATAAATGCATTATGATAATGGGGCAAAGTAGACCCTAAAGGGTGGTTCCTGGCAGCTGGAGCTTCCCAGCCTTTGACTACTCCACTCTAAGTAGTTCCTGTACCAGAGTGTGGAAGGGATTCCTTGGTGTCATGCTAGGTTTTACAGTCCCCAAACCTTGAGCCCCTCTGTTCTCCTGAGATCCCTCTTACTGCAGGCTTTTGAGCAAAAGACTTAAGTTTAAGTTGGATGGGAGAATTCTTGTTTTGGTATCATTTGAAATGTAATCTCCTTGAAGATACAAGATGTTTCAGTTTCATCTATATGCCACATATTGGATCCTTGCTAAATACCCAGCACATATTGGACATTTGCTAAAGTTTACTAATTGGTTGATTGGTTAATCATAGATTCATTGAAAATTGAAGGGATATGTGGGCAGTATAGTGGCGTAGTGGACAGCGTTTTGGTCTTAGAGACAAGAAAATGAGTTCAAATCCAACTTTAGTCACTTACTAGCTGTGTGACTCTGGGCAGGTGACTTAATCTCTGTTTGCCTCAGTTTCCCCAACCATAAAACGGGCATAATAATGTCACCTACCTCCAAGGATTGTCATAAAGCTCAAATGATGTGCTGATGTGTAATTGGAATTTTGTACCCCCCCACTCCATTTCCCAGAATCCCACTTTCATCCTTACATTCCATCCTTACTTTTTGGAGATAAGGATTCTGTAACCCACTGTCTGTCTGTCTCTCCCCCTCTCTCCCTTTCCTACTCCTCTCCTCCCTTTCTCACTTTCTCTCTTCCCTCTCTTGCTTTCTCTCTCCTCTCTCTTTCTTTCTGTTGTCTTTCTCCTCTCTCTCTCTCTCTCTCTCTCTCTCTCTCTCTCTCTCTCTCTCTCTCTCTCTCTGTGTCTCTGTCTCTCTCTGTCTCTGTCTGTCTGTCTGTCTCTCTCCTCCCACTTTTACAGTCCAGTAAACTTGTCTTTAGTCAGGCTTTTTCTATTTCCTCTGCTTCAAATTATTATTAATAAATCTTATGAAATATAATACTTAGAGTTATTTTAATGTTACACTGAGCACAGTGCTTGGCACATGGTCAATAGATAGACTTGGAGATAGAAGGGACCATGTAGTCCCTGCTCTCTCCCATTTTGCAGATGAAGAAACTGAGTACAAAAGAAGTTAATTGCTTTGCTAAAAGTTACATTGTGGAGAATCCTAGACTGGAGGTTCAAATCAAGGTTTTCTCTTTCTAAATCCAGTGTTCCTTTTGCTGTCCCTAACTGGATGGTCCCTGGGCTCCCAGAATGTGACGCCAACTCTGACTTTCTGTGATTCTTCCTCTGATAGTCTGCTCCCTCAACACCCTTCCCCAAATCTTTCTCAGCATGATGTCTGTGAAAATCTTTTGTGAACTCCTCAGGGACCTTGGCAGCTTGGTATAGGACTACCTGCCTCTTCTTTTGCCCACTAGGACATCTGCCACCCCCTTATAGACCAAGAAACAGGAGGCAACCCCAGTCTTTAAATCTTTTCAGCCATGGAGAACTTGTGAAATAGGGAGGATTCTTTAGAGGCACAAATACTGCTTGGAAGAAATGGATTTGAAAACAATTTATTAAGTGCTTACCATGTGCTAAACAGTGGAGAAAGAAATAGAAGAGAGAAACACTTCTTGCTTTCAAGGAGCTCCCAAACTAATTAGGGGACCACACATCAAGGAATGTACAATCACAGAGTTTTTAAGACCCAGGATTTTCAATGGGCTGCTTTTGCTGTTGGTCTGTTTCTTTATGCCTCGATAATTTGAAAGATCTAGTGTGTGAAAGGGAGTAATGTGTTTATGATAATCCTGGAAAGACAGGCTGGAGCCAGAGTGTGAAGAGCTCTAAATGCCAAACAGAGAAATTGGCCTTCAATTCCAGAGGCAGTGGGGAACCACTGGAGTTCATTGGAAAGGTCAGTTGTGTGCTTTATTTAGGTCTATCACTTTGGCATCTGGGTAGAAGATGAAATAAAAAAAGAGAGACTTGAGGCAGAAAGACTATTTAGACTATTATTGTAAAAAAGGCTAAGAGAAATAACCCTAAACTAAAGGAGTGGTTATGTGAGTGGAGAGAAGGGGAGGGATGCAAGCCATATTGTGGAGGGAAAATCAATAAAGACACGGCGACTGAAGGGATTTTTGGACAGCAGGGTGGCACAGTGGACAGTGATTTAGGAAAACCTGAGTTCACATCTGGCTCCACTTACTTAGCTGTGTGGCCCCTGGCAAGTCACTTAACCTCTGTTTGCCTCAGTTTTCTCAACTTTAAAATGGACACAATAATAATGGTACATGCCTCCCTGAGTTGTTTATAAAGATCAGGTAGCATGCTTAGCAGAGTCCCTGGCACGTAGTATGTGCTCTGTAATGTTTATTCTTTATTCCCTTCCTTCCCTCTCCCTCCATTCCTGAGTTTGAAAATTCAGCTCTATCCTGTTCTTTCCACCCATTATCTGGAAAGAGATTGCTGCCCCTGTCTTTCATAGAGTGGCCCATTGAACAATATAGATGGGTCAGCTGTCAGACCATATTAACCTGAATCCATGACTCAAAATGGAATTCCAGCTAACTTAAATCAGTTCAAACTCTCTCCTTGGATTAGCTGCTGGAGATGCCTAAGTCTAGACGGGACCTTTCTTCTCTTTCTGACTACTTGGCTAGACACTTTGGCATTTGAAGGTGGAAAGAAGGTAACAAGAATGGGAAAGAGTTGATAAGAGAGATTTTAAAAGTTCAAAGGTAGAGTAAGAAAGCAGAGCATTCTAGATATGGAATGAGCATTCCAGGCCTGTTCAGAGGAAGAGGAGGGAGAGAGAATTCACTGATGCTTGGGAGGCAGCCAGTATATCAGAGAATGGAGGAAGAAGAGTCAGAGGTGATAAGCCTGGGCACATAAGTACAGGTAGGATCAACACCAGGCTCAAGTTTCTGTGTCTTGTCTCAGAGGTCGGGGTGATGGACCAGGTTTTCAGGGTTTGTTTTGTTTTTTTTTTTTAGTTTGATTTTGTTTTTTGAAGTCAGGGAGTGACAGACACATTTGAATACTCAATACTTCTTGAGAAAATACTAAGCACTGGGAATATTGACATTCAGGAAGTAGTTTAACCAGAGTCCACCAAGCTATACTAGATGGGAAAAAGACAAAGACAGGCATGATGTGGCCCTTGCGTCTGATTGGCCATTAAAAAATTAGAGGACAATCTGGAACACCCAATACAGAAGTACAAAATTGATTATAATTCAGTGCTATAATAGATGGCCTGGAGGATGAGTACTTTGAGTGGTTTTACTTGGGGAAGGGAGTCTTCCTATGGATAGGCCCCGCACTCTCTCTATTGGGCTGCCTAACCAGAAGTATTTCTCCTAGAGTGGATCCATTGGAGTTTATGGAGGAGGGCAATGATGGAAAATCACTTTGGGTGCCTGGGGAAGGATAGATGAGAGGATCCAGACAAGAAATAGAGCTTTCTCTGCTCCCAAATGTTTCCATTCTCTCTGGAAGGAGAAGAGAAAATATCAGAGTCTAGTGAAAACTGTCAGGACCGATCGGAGGCAAAGCAATCTCCTTGTTGTGTGCGCTTGTTCTTATCTAATTTGGGAGATTCGTTTGTTAGTGTTCTAAACCTTGGATTCTCAGAGTAACCAAATCCCCTGGTGGAGGCTCTTTCCTAGGAGTAGTGTCTGGGGGCAGCGGCCTAGCCCAGCTGAGCCAACCCCAGGCCTTTGCCCAGCCCTTCCCATCCTCCTGGGGCTTCCACTCGAGGACACGGCCCCCTTGGGGTGGCTCCTGTGAATGGAAGACCAGCTCCCCTGAGCGTTCACAGCGAGCTGCTACTGCGCCTCTGGAAGTCCCACCGAGCCCAGCGACTGGAAGCTCCTGCTAATTGCTGCCAGCCATCGAGATGGAAAACGGAGACAGGCGCCCTTTGGAACAAAAGTCGATTTTTTTTACCTTTTTTTTTTATTTCATTTTGTTTTTGTTTTTCTTACGAAATCTCAAAACAAAGCGAGGGCTGCCATGATACTCCCTTTGGTTCTCTGTGTATTGAGAATAGATGTTTTTCACGTTACAGGTTGTTAAGGATCAATTCTGGGATGTTTTCGTTTTCAGCCTCTATCTGGAGCCTCTCCCAGGTGGGTGAAGGGTCTCCAGGTACTCTCCAGTTCCTGTTTGCTCGGTTTCCAGCTCAATCACTGTGTGTGTGTGTGTTTCAGTGTCGTAATATATTCCACACTCCGTGATATCACCCATGTGGCCACCACGTGTATGTATCAGTGTTTAGGCAGCAGATAATGAGCCTGGAGCGCCGGGCTCAGATTTGGGGGATTCTCTTGCCTTCTCCACGGCATTTTCCCCCAAATCTCGAGTTGTAAGTCAGCGCCGTAATGAGGGCACTGAGGGGCCAGGGTGGGGGTGGCGCTGCCATGGGCAGACCCAAGTTTTGATGCCCCCCCATCTCAATGTTGAGGAGAAATGACTGCTACAGGCCCCTCCAACTCTCAGATGCTGTGATTTCTCCTTCCAGTGCCTGGTGGAGTTGGTGGGATGAGAGACGAGTGAATCCTGCCGTGAAATCACAGGGATTATCTTGAAGGGGGATGCTGTGAATATGGCGTGTCTAGAGTGCCTTAAGGGTGCAGTGTATGTCAGCATTTTTCAACATAAATTTAGCATGCATTGATTTAACTGTGGGCGGCAGGCTAGACAGAGGAAAGAGGACTAGATTTGAAATAATGGATCTGATTTAGAAGGAGCAAAATGATGTAGGACCTGAGTTCAAATCCTACTTCAGAGAGGGTAAATCACTTAACTTCTAGCTACTTCAATGTCCTCATCTGTAGAATAGGAATGATATTGGCACCAGACTCCCAGAGTTGTGAAGCTCTGATGAAATAATATTTGTAAACCTTAAAGAGTTTTGTAACTATTAATAATTATTATCTAGAGTAGAATTGCTTGTCAGTTCCAGGAGGGGGGAAAGAAGAGGGGAGGGAGAGAATGTAAATTGTGTAACCATGGAAAAAATATTTTAAAAAATAAAAATATTTTTAAAAAATAATTATTATCTATATTTATATGCTAGTTTTGCCACTTACTATCTGGGTAATATTGGGCAAATAATCTGCCCTGTCCTTCCTATCATCATCTATTTAATAAAAAGTGTTGTACTGTACCCTGGGGTTCCTGAGAACCTTTCAAAGGTCAAATCAGTTTTCATATTAATATTGAGATATTTTAATTTATAATATAGCAAATATAAGTCAGTTTAATCCACATAAACAAAAATTTTCAGGGGATCTTTAATAACTTTTAGGGATTGCTCTATATTTTTTTCTAAACCTTCACCTTACATCTTAGAGTCAATACTGTGTATTGGTTCCAAGTCAGAAGAGTGGTAAGGTCTAGGCAATGGAGGTTAAGTGACTTGCCCAGGGTCACACAGCTAGAGTCCAAGGCAGGATTTTAATTCACACCGTCCTGTCTCCCCAGTCTAGTAGATTATACGCCTCTTCATGCAAAGACCATCTTTGTTTTTTGTGTTTTTCTCACTGTATCTCCAGTGTCTAGCACACAGTAGGCATTCATTAGATGCTTTTAGGGATTGCACTAGCAGAGTGCCTTCTATTTGTCATATGATTTGGGGCTCCATCATTTACCACTTCTAGGTGACCTACCTGGGTCTTAGTTCCTTAGAGCATGTTGGGCCAGAAAGGGACCCGAGGTACTCATCTAAAGGACGTGCCATCATTCCCATGTTACAAAGAGAGACTCTGGAGCCCAGAGGAGCAAAGTCTTCTGGAGGCAACACATTTAGGTAGGGAAGGTGCTGGATTGGAATCCAGCTCTGCGACTTCTTGTGTGACCTGAGGCAACTCCCTTCTTATCATGCCCCTTTTCTATAAAAGGAAGAAGTTGCATCAGATGATTTCTGAGGTCCCTTTAACTTAAGTTCTTGTCCTGTGATTTGCCCAAGGACCCAAAACTGGTCCAGAATTTGGATTAGAACCCAGGTCCCCTATTTCCCAAGTCAGTGCTCTTGCTTGTTTGCTCTGCCTCTCCAAGGGTGCAAAGTATAACCATAGATCTAGACAGATAGGGGGGCAGCTGGGTCGCTCAGTGGATTGAGAGCCAGGCTTATAGCCGGAATGTCCTAGGTTCAAATCTGGCCTCAGACACTTCCTAGATGTGTGACCCTGGACAAGTCACTTAACCCCCATTGCCTAGCCCTTACCTCTCTTCTGCCTTGGAACCAATACACAGTATTGATTCCAAGATAGAAGATAAAGGTTTCTAAAAAATAAAAGTAAAAATAGATCTAGACAGATAAATTGGTTCTAAATCCAGATGTCACTCTGTTGAGTGGGCACAGCTCACTTTTTATAGAAAAGTCTAATCCACTTTCTATAGATTTCCTCTATCTATAAAGTTTGTCACTGATGTTAAATAGAAAATTTGGACCTAGCTGTGTGACCCTGGTCAAGTCACTTCACCCCCATAGCATAGCCCTTACTGTTCTTCTACCTTGGAACCAATAATACAGTGTTGATTCTAAGACAGAAGGCTAGGGTTATTAAAAAAATTTTTTTGGCACTGAGAACTTTCTAGGGGTGAGAAAAGAAGCCTTAATTATAGGAAAGTATTGACTAATATTCCCCCACCACCACTTTCACACACATACACAGTTTTTCTTTCTCAGAGGAATTCTATAAAGCTAAGGTGACGAGTCAGAGGTAACAGGGATCTTGGTGTCATTTGATTCCCTCACTATGGACATATGCCCATACTTTAAGCTCATAAGACAAGAAAAATAGGAGAGGAGAATATCAGGATCATAATACCTCCCCCTCCCAAAAGATTGAAATTCATAGGCTCATTGATTTAGAACTGGACCTTGGAAGTCTAGAGCTGGACTTTGGAGGATATCTAACCCTATTCCCCCATTTTACAGATGAGGAAACTCAGATCCACAAAAATGATTTGCTCAAAGTCACTCCACCATCAAGTGCTTAAAGCAGGATAGGAACTCAGCTACTCTGAATCCAAATTTAGTGTTCCTTTCCACTGTAACATGCTGCCTCTCCCCTGACCCCAACTCCCAACAATATTCACTGTGGTTTAGAAATAAATGCTTAAAAATCATTTCCTGAGCTCAGCAGAATATTTCTCAAAAACCCGAATTTTCTCAACAATATTTCAGTTTTATGATTGGGATTAATAAGTCTTACAAGTAAAATCCTCTTGAGTTTTTAGGAACACTGCTGCCCATTGTAAGGCCAGCCACAACTTTATTCTTAAGGGAGGGAGTAGCAGTAAGGGTTTTAGGCAGAGAATCGCATTTCCCCAATGTGAAAATTAAACAGGGCTATACTTCCTCAATCACAGTATGTCACTCACTTGAGGGGTTATTGAAGTGGGGATCAGTGAGAAAATATGGCAGGTCTTTGGGTTGAGTTTTCAAAAAAATCCTTGAAAATAGGAGAGTATCAATAAAAAATAAATAAAATTCCAAATCAAAGAAAGAAAGAAGGAAGGAAGGAAAGAAGAAAAAAAAGAAAAGAGGGAGGAAGGGAGGAAAGGAAGAAAGAAAGAGAAAGCAAAAAGAAGGAAGAAAGATACATAAAGGAAGGAAGGAAAGAAGGAAGGAAGGAAGGAAGGAAGGAAGGAAGGAAGGAAGGAAGGAAGGAAGGAAGGAAGGAAGGAAGGCAGGAAGGAAAAGAGAGAAAGGAAGGGTGAAAGAGGGAGAGAAAAAGAGAAAGAAAGGGAGGAAGAGAAAGAGAGAGAGAAAGAAAGAAAGAAAGAGAAAGAAAGAAAGAAAAAAGAAAGAAAGAAAGAAAGAAAGAAAGAAAGAAAGAAAGAAAGAAAGAAAGAAAGAAAGAAAGAAAGAAAGAAAGAAAGAAAGAAAGAAAGAAAGAAAGAAAGAAAGAAAGAAAGAAAGAAAGAAAGAAAGAAAGAAAGAAGGAAGGAAGAAAGACACATAGAGGAAATAAGGAAGAAAGACACATAGAGGAAATAAGAAAGACACATAAAGGAAATAAGGAAGGAAGGGAGAGAGAGAAAGGAAGGAAGGAAGAGAGAGAAAAAGAGAGAGAGAGAGGAAGGAAGGAAGGAAGGAAGGAAGGAAGGAAGGAAGGAAGGAAGGAAGGAAGGAAGGAAGGAAGGAAGGAAGGAAGGAAGGAAGGAAGGAAGGAAGGAAGGAAGAAAGAATCCAGATAGATGGCATGGTCTTTGAGGCCAAAGGAAGCAATTGCCCAAAGATTGACTTTTGTGGATAAAAGGAAACTCTTAATAATAAACAATCTTCTAAACTTCGTAAGATGCTCACAAGAGTGGTAGCGATTCTAAACCAGTGTATGGGTGGCTTTTAGCTTCCAACTCATAGGTGTGAGTCTGGACCAGTCACTCTAGTCCTCAGGTTCCTTAGCTCTAAAATGAAGGATTGGATTAGATGACACCTAAGTCCTTCCCATCTCTAAATCAGTGGCCCCTCTTTCTTCTGATCTTGGGTCTCTATTCCATCATCCTTATTATAGTTTCCTTTAAAATGCTTAGCTTCCATCGAAGAATCAATATGGTATATTTGTTCCAAGACAGAAAAGCAGTAAGGGCTATACAAAGAGTATTAAATGACATAGCTGGGAAGAGTCTGAGGTCATATTTGAACCCAGGACCTCCTGTCTCTAGACCTGGTTCTCTATCCACTAAGCTACGGTGTTAAACTTAATGTCCATGAAGGCCCTTCCACGTCTTAGGGTGATGGTCTCATGGTCCTATGAATAAAGGTTTGTTGATTGTTATTAATTAACTGCTCGGAGTCCTATAGGTAGTTAGTAAAGAACAGCAAAAGTTCCTGCTTTGGACCCCGGACTGTGGGAGCTTCCCTGTCCATTCCAGTGGGCCATAGTGCCTCCAGACAAGCGTGCCTAGAGGCCATGCTCCATCTTTAAAGCCTACAACATGAGCTTTACAAAAGCAAAATGCTGAAGCTCCAGTTTTCCTCCCTGAGTGAGAAAGTCCACCCATCCCAGGTGGGACGTCGTAAAGCTATAAATCCACGTAGTGTCAGGTGTGGGGTCACCCTAAAGGGAGCAGCCAGGCAGCCGGATGATCCTCGGTGTGTGTGTGTGTGTCTGTCTGTCTGTCTGTCTGTCTGTCGTGGTGTCGACCTTTAACCCGGAGCAGACCAGAGCATCCTGGGACTCCCGAGCAGTCAAGATCATTCCCTAGGGTGTAGACAGGTGCTTTCTTGGGGATTTGCTTCTAGGAGACAATTATGCTGCCTCTGCTTGTGATTTCAGCCTGATTCAAGGGTTCTCGTCTCCTCCCAAACAACAACAATTGACATTTGCACGTTTGAGCCTGAGGAATAGAAAGCTCTTTGTGAACCTGGCTTGATTAGGCTTTCTGCCACTCTCTGGGGGGTAAGTGCCAGGCCTGGGGAGGCAGGTGTGGAGTCAGTCCTGTGATTGCATTTGGAGGAGAGTTTGGAAGCTGCCCGCAGGCCCTTGTCTGCTAAAGCACAATGAGGTGGGAGGCGTTTGTCTAGGTGAGAGGGGGCTGGGAAATTGGGCGAAACATTTAAAAATGGGATTAATTATTTATTCATGTAGTAATGACTCTTTCTGGGGCTCAGTTTCCTCTTCTGTAAAATGGGATGAAGGGTTCTCCACTCCCTCCCCTAGACGGTGATTGTAAGGGAAGTGCTTGGCAGGACCCAGATTATCACATAAAGTCGAGTTTGGGGCGTTGGGACCCCTTTCTGGCTAAATCTGCCATGTAGAAGGGTGACTCCATGGCCAAGCACTCCTTCATTCATTCCTGGACAGATACAGGGCTGGGACATGCGAGAGAAGGGAGAAAGCAAGCAAGCCGGCTACCCTTTGACCACAGCACGTGGCCAATATTAAATAGTTCCTAAATACTTCTTGATTTGATCAGCAACAGAGTTCACACACACACACAGATTGTGGACGCTTTTAGAATCATTCTCCGTCCAGAGAAGTTATCCTGCATTTATGAAGCGCAGAAGAAAATGGGAGGAGTGCTGGAAGGAAGCGCAGACCTGCAAGACAGCTTTGAAAACGACTTGTTCAATTGACTCCAGAACAAGAAGGAAAACCCAGCAGCATTCCAGGCAAATCTGCCTTTTTCTTTGGTACTTTATACACGAAAACGCTCATTGTAGGTGAGGCTCCTTCAGTTCAGAACGAAGAAGAACATAGAAGGAGATCTGGAAGGCTTTGTTCATGGGTCATTCCAGGGACTTGGCCTGGGAATGAAGCTCTCTCGATAAAGAAGCTGGAGCTGGCCAGGCCCCTCGTCCATCCTATCATTCCATTCCATCCTCGTAGAAAGGCCAAGGCTGACGCCTCAGGAGAGTAGAAGACGGGCAGATGAGGAACTACAGGGTGATGTTAAGAAAGGGAGAGGCCGCTTGGGTGTGGAAGGACTGTAAGAAGCAGAAGTCATAGACGTACAACGGGAAGGGACTTCCATGATCATCTAGGTCAACTCCTTCATTTTGCTCACTAGGAAACCGAGGCTCAGAAGCCATCTTGGATCCAGAGTTGAAAGGGATCTCAGAACAGTGCCTGGTTCAATCCTTTCACTTTTGCTTAAGCCTTTACTTTCTGTCTTAGAATAAGAGTGGGTATTGGTTCTAACATAGAACAATAAGGGCTAAACGATGGGGATGAAATGATTTGCCTGGGGTCACACAGTTAGCAAGTGTCTGAGGCAAGATTTGAATCCAGGACCTCCCATAGGGAGAGAGTGGCAGGATTTGAACCCAGCTTTCTTAAATATTCTCTCTTCTCTTTCAAATGACTGAGTAAACAATTGCTGTGTATTTGATTAGGTCCAATAGAAGCCTTAAGGCAAAAATTTACACACAGCACCACTTTGGAATAAAAATAACGTGGCTAAAGAGAGATCATGGATTTAGAGCTCTGAGCAGTCTCAGAGGTCATCTAGGCTCACCCCCTTATATTACAGGGGAGACCCAGGGAAATCTATTGATTTGCCCATGGTCATGCAGAGAGGAAAGCACAGAGCCATCTGTTGAAGCCAGGGTGATGTAAAATCACCAGATCAACATGGAAGAAGCCAGGTGGGGTGCAGAAGGAAGGGGTAGCATGAAGAGAGCCCCAAAGAAACTTCATTGTGTAGAATTGGTTGTACCACTTAAGAAGAAAACAGATCTGAAAAGAGATGTTGTTGTCACGGGGTGTTTTCTTTCTTAGCTGTAAGAATGATTCCTTTATTTTTTCCTTCTGTTGTTATCAAGGCTTCATAGTGTGCAATCAATATGCCAATATGTTTTTTAATCATCTCCTTCAGGCCCTCCGTTCAGCCGCCAATGCAGCAATCAGACGCTAATCTATTGCCATGTAGCTGAAATGAAGATGATCTTAAACATGTAACATTGCCACATTACTTCACTTAAATGAACTCTGGGAGCACAGTGGAAAGCATGCTGGCAAAAGATATTGCCCCTTTTAAAGTTTATTGCACACAAAATGAGAAAACCTGAAGGAAATATTTTTAAGCGCTGCAGATAGGCTAACCTTCTCTGTGTTTTCACAGTCACTTAGAGTTAAGAGTTAATCACTTCCAGAAAAGAGTGCCACCAGCTCAATATGTCCAAAATGGAGCCCATCATCTTCCTGCCCAAACCTCCACCCCACCTCTGAACAGCCTAATTTCTCCTGACAGCACTGCCCTGCTCCTGATCACCCACCCAGGTTTGCAACCTCAGTGTCATTCTCAGCATTTCCCAACCCTTCCCCACCTCCACATCCAGTGAGATGTCAAGTCTTAATAATTCTACCCAGTTCTTCCCCACCTCTACATCCAATGATTCACTAAATCTTAATAATTCTCCCTGGTTCTTCCCAACCCTTCCTCACCTCCACATCAAGTGAGATTCCAGATCTTAATCATTCTACCCAGTTCTTCCCCTCTACATCCAATGATTCACTAAATCTTAATAATTCTCCCTGGTTCTTCCCAACCCTTCCTCACCTCCACATAAGTGAGATTCCAGATCTTAATCATTCTACCCAGTTCTTCCCCTCTACATCCAATGATTCACTAAATCTTAATAATTCTACCTGGTTCTTCCCAACCCTTCCTCACCTCCACATCCAGTGAGGTACCAGATCTTAATCATTCTACCCAGTTCTTCCCCACCTCTACATCCAATGATTCACTAAATCTTAATAATTCTACCTGGTTCTTCCCAACACTTCCTCACTTCCACATCCAGTGAGATACCAGATCTTAATTATTCTACCCAGTTCTTCCCCACCTCTACATCCAATGAGACACTAACTCTTAATAATTCTACCTAATTCTTCCCAATTTTTCCCCACCTCCACATCCAGTGAGATGCCAAATCTCAATAATTCTACCTAATTCTTCCCCACCTCCACATACAGTGAGATGTCAAGCCTTAATAATTCTCCCTAGTTCTTCCCAGCCCTTCCCCACCTCTACGTCCAGTGAGATACCAAGCCATTATAATTTTATCTAGTTCTTGCCCATCCTTTCCCATCTCCATATCCAGTGAGATGTCAAGCCTAAATAATTCTGCCTCCAGAGTATCTTTTTCATTTTTCTCTATCTCCTGCCTCATTTCCCCACCATATGGCTACCTCTCTAGTCCAAGTCCTTTTTACTTCTTCTCAGGACTACTCGGAGATCATAAAACTATTGATTTAGAGCTCTTGAGAGCTGATGTAATAAATCCCCTCACTTTATATATGAAAAGACAGAGATCTAGAATGATTACATGCCCAAAGTCATATAGATCTTACTCTTCAAAGGGCCCTCCAAGAGACCATCTAGTTTGACCCCCTACATTTTACAGAAGACAGATCTTAAATGAATTTCCTAATGTCACAAAGGTAGTTCTCATAGAAGTATACATACATCCAAGACTTAGAATCCAAAAAGAACTTAGAGATCATCTGGTCAAACCCCTTCACTTTTCAATTGAGGAAACAAAGGAAGAGACACCTGAATTGTCTCAGAGGGAGTTTCATAGCAGGCAGAGTCATTAGGAAAAAGATGTGATTCCTGGTTCCCAACTCTAGAACAATTATTTTTTAGACAACCAAGTTGTTGTTCTTGTCTTAGATCCAGCATGGCAAAAATAAAAAGCATTGTCTAGGTACCACATTGAAAGCACTTAGAATTATTCCCCCTTCCCCAAAATACTCATTTCAAATATTTTCCCAGTTGGACTTTCCCTTCTCTCATTTCTTTAAATATTCAGTGTTCACCCACCAACTCTTGGGCCCCAGAACTTCCTCATGGTAGAATTGAGTTCACAGGAAATAAGAAGCCTGGATAGTGGTCCACTTAACGAGGAGAAGAAAGCAGGCATTTCTTATTTCCAGTGAAGCAGACAAGAATCAGTGCTATTCCCTCATTGCCAGCAGGTTTCTCCCAACTTATGAATCCCATTTCTTGAAAAACATGCTTCTTCCCTCTCCCCAGGAGAGTCAGGACTTTATTTTCTACAAAACCCCTTAGAGAGCCTGGGAGGATGCCAGGAGCTGTGTGCCTCCATTTCCTCAGCTCTGAGATGAAAGGGTTTGATTACAGGGTCTCTGGATTTCCTTCCAGCTCTTTAGCTATGATCCAAGATCCTGCGAACCTTGAAGAAGGCCTTTAATGTTGGTGAACATTCCTCATCTCTAGGTTGGACTTAGTCATACTATGTGCCCAGCACTGGGGTACAAAAAGAAGCAAAAGGCAGTCCCTCGAGGGGCTTCCAGTCTACTAGATTGTAAAACTCAATGTCCTGCGAGGTCCTGTGACCCTGTATGGATCTGTGCCATTTTCATGGATGCCACTGATGCCATCCCTAAGGAGATGGGGCCACTCGGACGTCTGGTCCTCCCTGTAGAGTGGATGTTATCTTGGCACGGAGAATGTTAGATAAGCATCAAAGGGAGCCATGTGGACGGTCTACCGAGACCGTGGAGTCCGGCGCCCTCATTTTACAGGTGAAGGATCTGAAGCCCAGAGAGGGGAAGGGATTTGCCTCGGGACACACACTGTAGTGGTCACAGAGATGGGGCCAGAACATGGGCCTCGAGAACCCCATTTCTGGGTTCTTTCCACTACATCTCACTGAATCTTATTGAGCACGGAGCCTAACCAGCCCCCCACTTCCCCAATGGTTTGAAAAATGGAGGAGCCAAAAACAGACACCCCCCCCAAAAAAGGTGTTCTTAAGAAAGGAAAAGAGACTTTTCTATTTTATTAATCCAATTATGTATTCATAAACAATTATTTTATTAATCAGATTTGTGAATTTCCATTGGAATGAGAACCCGTCGCTTAACCTGTCCTGATCGTAGGTTGATGGAGGGTCCTTCATGGGGTAGAAAATGTGGGCCAGGCCTGGCAGCCAGCTCGAGGTGGGGTGTGTGCCTCTTTAAGAGATTTATGTGGCGGCCTGAGCGGAGGAGACAGCCCTGTGGCGCATCGTCATGCAGGAGACATCAGAGACCTTCTTCTTCGCTTGGGTGCATTATCATAAAAAGTGATTTAGACTGGAGCTGATTGATGCAAATGGCCCTATGTTCTTTTCTATCATTAGCGGCCTCTTTCAGTGGCCAGAGGCAGTGATTAAAGCTGTCATTTGGAGCTGCTCATTAAAGACAAGCCCCGGAATAGCAAGAGGGGAAAAAATAAAATAAAATAAGAAGGTTGGAGAGGCATAGTGGGCTTTCATTCATTCATTTATTTATTTATTTAGCTTTTGCTTTAGAAATGCAGCATCCCTTTTCCTGGCTTCAGCCACAGAAAAACCGAGGATGCTGGACAATGCCACGGAGGGTGTGGAATGCTTTTTTTTTTTTTGTCAATAATGGCAGGGCCAGGCCTGGGACATCCCTGTGAATTTGGATGCCCCCGAGTTCCAGAGAGATGAAAAGGACATTGTTTGGAGGTGCATTTGTTGGGGAATGGTTCTCAGGGAGAACACAGGCAGCCCATCTTCTCACAGCCCTTCTGCAGCCTGGGGTGGAGGGAATGCTCCCCAAGGCAGGGATGGCTGGGGGAGCCCTCAGAGACGAGGACACTAGCCAGGCCTCTGGGCCTGCCTCCAGAGGGTCCAGAGAAGGGGCACATAAAGGATGTCATCCCCATTGTATAACCAGAAAAATGGGGGTGGGGGTGGGGAGGGACATGCTGAGATGGGAGGAAATGTGCCAAGTTGGCCTGTGTTCTCCATTGGTATCTGCTCAGTCAAGACCCCTCAAGGACAGTTTGTGGGAAATGGTGTCCCAGGTGTGGATGAGCGGCAATCTGCATCATGGGAAGGAATGAAGTCCAAAAGGAGATCAGAGTCCATCAGAGGACCCAGAGCGCCATGTTAGGCAGAGGGAGAGATTCAAATATTAAATAAGCCACAGAGCGAGTCAAAAGGCAACTCTTTGATACTGACTCAGTATGGACCTGACTTTCCAAGACAGTTAACATCCTTTTTTTTTTTTTAATAAACCCTCACCTTCCATCTTGGAATCAATACTGTGTATTGGTTCCAAGGAAGAAGAGTGGTAAGGGTTAGGCAATGGGGTCAAGTGACTTGCCCAGGGTCACACAGCTGGAAAGTGTCTGAGGTCACATTTGAACCCAGGACCTCCTGTCTCTAGGCCTGACTCTCCATCCACTGAGCCACCCAGCTGCCCCCAGTTAACATCCTTTTTGAAAGAGAAGCATCCAAGAGAGACAAGAATCCCAAAGGGCCCCCAACCTAGCCTCTCCGTATCATTGAGTACATCAGAGTAGTGGGCATGGCGGAAGACCCTTCCTCATTGCCTTTGAAATGTGCCCATTTCCATGCTGAAGGAAGATACTCGGGTTTACAGGCGGGCACACACACACACACACACACACACACACACACACACACACACAATCTGTTAACCAAACTTTTATAGAGTTGACAACACCAACAGCTTTTGGGGTTGGCGAAAAAGAAAGGAACTGGGGGGTAGCAAGGGGAGAATCGGCCTGGGAATTGTAAATTCCTTTTCCTCTTGTGATGATGCAGCCTTATAAATTTTGAATAAATTAAAATAAAAATTACACGTTTCCTTGAGAAATTGGGAACTGACAGGCTTTAGCAGCACTACTGCCGCCATCTCCATGGCAACCCATTGTGATGTGACAGCTGTGCTGACTTTCAGATCACAGACTCTTGAACCAAAGCAGTAGAAAGTTTCGGTGTCTTTCTTGTGATTTAATGAATTTTGAGGGCTGCTTTTTGGGAGGGCCCCTACAGATGGAATTTTTTTGTGTGGTTATTGTTATATGTGAGTGTGGCCAGCTGCTGCTGCCTCACTTTCCCAGGCTGTAAAAATGAATGGGGAAAAGCATGGGGGTTGGGAGACATAAGACTTAGGTCCAAATTCAGGCCGAGCTTCTTCCTAGCAACCTTTGGGACGCTACCCCCCCAGATTTTATTGTCTTTATATATGCACAAAAGAAATTGTGATCCCTAGGGTCCTTGCGTCTACAATGGAGAAGGGCTAACGGAGTGAGAATGGTCAATGGAATTGCCCCCTCCCCACCACTGGAGTAAGAGCACTTTAGGAAGACCCAGAGCTGGTTTTGCTCTTTGTCCTCTATTCTCACCCCGACCCCCCCCTCCATTCTCCTCCCCCCCACCTCCAGGGCCTTTTTATCTGGGTTCTGCTATTCTAGGGTTATAGTTCCCCTCCTTGGGGACCAGAGAGCACCTCAATAAAGTTACCCATAACCCATGCCTCTCCTTCCCAGGGCTGCAGTTCTGGCCTAGGCAAGAGGCAGGGAGAGTCTGAAGAGGAGACTAGAGGACCACCATGACTGTCTCTATAAAGTGGGATCAGTTCACACTAGTGTAAATATCAATAATATGGAAATAGATCTTGATCAATGTCACATGTAAAACCCAGTGGAAATGCGTGTCTTCTGTGGGAGGGCGTGGAGGAGGGGAGGGAAAGAACATGAATCATGGAACCATAGAAAAATATTCTAAATTAATTAAATAAATTTTTCAAAAGAAAATGAAGTAGGATCAGTAAGATTAGAGACTTCAAAAAATCATCTAGCCTAACCCCCCTCCCCATTTTACAAATGGAAAAACTGAGACCCAAATGGGGGAAGGGACTTTAGAGTAGAATGTAGAAGGCCAAAGTAATGTGCCACAGAATCAAGATCCAAAGCAAATGGCCTTCCAACTTCCCTAAGTGTATCTAGTCAATAACTATGTCATATATGTTGCTTCTCCCTTTAGAATGTAGACACTTGGAGGGCAGGGGTTGGTGGGGCTTTTTCTTCGTATCTCTGACCTTTACACTGTGCCTGGCACATAGTACTTCATAAATGTTTGTTGACTGATGGATGGATAGGCTCCAAGTCCATCGCTGTTCCTATGGTACCACCCTGACCTTGTTAAATGGCCGCCAATGTTGGTCACTAAGAGAAGCCTTGAGCTGTCACAGCTCCTTTGTTGGGTTGTAGTGATCCTTAACCCTTTGGAAACCCCATTAATTAATTACTTAATTAATTAATTAATTAATACATTGAAATAAGATTTAAAAGGCAATTTTGGGGGTACAAACATGATCACGTTTCTTTGTTTCTCAACATTTATGGACGTGAAGCTTGAGGCTTTGCTCAGAAACACTCCCAAGGATTCATTCAACCCCATGGCAGGAATTCTGTTTAACTAAACATGCAGTTATGAAGCACCTTTTGTGACTATTTACTAGGCCACTGCTGAGAGTGCCAAGATCTATGAATGTCCCTATCCCAGGGTGTAAACCTACAAGGAAACTTCACAGTCATTTAATGCATCTCCCTTGTTTTTTAAAAGCCCTTACTTTCTGTCTTAGAATCAGTAGCGTGTATTGATTCCAAGGTAGAAAAGCGGTAAGGGCTGGGAAATGGGGGTTAAGTGGTTTGCCCAGAGTTACATAGCTAGGTAGTATCTGAGACCAAATTTGAACCCAGGACCTCCCATCTCTCAGCCTGGTTGTCAATCCAGTGAGCTATCTTATTTTTTCATAAGAGGCTACTAAGGCTTAGTGATGAGCAAAAGTACAGAAGTGTCAAGTAACAGGATTCCATCCCAAGGCCGAATAATGCCATTTTAGGGCTGTTTCTATAACACAATACCTAATCATGTTTATTTTTATTTTTTTAATTTAAAATTTTTTCATTTTTTAAGTTTTTATTTTTAAAAATCATTAATCTTTTAAAAAATTTCACCAAATATATCTCTCCCCTTTCCAGTGAACCATCCTATATAACAAAGAACAAAAAGGGAATAGAAAGTAGAAAGGATTTTGGAAAAATCAACATATCTTGTGTACAATGTGCCACACCTATAGTTCCCCTCTTTATCTCTGCAAAGAAAGGAGGGAAGTGAGTTTTCTCAGTTCTTCTTAAGGACACAGCACTATGACCTGCTCCACCTTATTTTGTTCTATCAATTTGCAGGATCACGTTGTAGTTTTCTGACAAGACCTCAGGGCAGTGGAGGCATCTTATTCCTTATGCTGAGTTCGGTTCATGATTTTGTTTTGCTAAAATAGCCCTTTAAGGAAGGACCACTCTAGAAGGAAAGAAAAAAAATTTAGTGAAATATGGGCTAAATATTTTCTCTCTCTATGACTCAGTTTCCTTCTCTGTGAAAATGAAGAGGTTGGACCAGGTTCCCTTCCAGTTGTGACAACTTGGGGATGGTGTGGATATTTTGTGAACCTGATATAGTAGGAGTTGATATTCTCATTTCTTCAGTTGTCCTTCTTTGTCATCTACAAAAATGTTGGGTGCAATTTAACTGAATATTATTTGAAATCGTTCACATTCACTTGACATATCAATTTGGCAGTTCTGGGAAAAACGTCTACTGTGATTGGTAGATGTGAAAATTTAGGAGCGGTGACACAAGAGAAAATTTTCTTTAAAAGGAAGGAGCTTGAGGTGGAATTTTTTAGTTGGAGTTTGGACTAGTTGGAGTTGGTAGTTCAGTTTGGGAGTTCGCTGTGGTGGGACAAATCTTGTGGTGAGTGATTAAAGACCGACTAGTCTCTCTTAAGGCTCAGGCCTAGGCCATAAATATCTACTTTGTTCAAGACAGTATTAGCACTAGGAATACAAATACAATCCCTATTTGCTAAGAGTTTACCCTGAGAGCCACTCAGTAGTCACATTCAAAAGCTACTCTTTTACCTTGGGATTGTAAGAATTGAAATTAAATGTGCAATAATAAAATATTATATTTTAAGGGATTTCTTAATGATCATTAGAATATAAAGGAATAAAGAAGATGCAAAATAAAAACCACATGCCCATGGCTGATCAGCCAGTTCAAAATACCCACCTTACAGCCACCACCATGCTCGCTGTAAGCTAAAGAGGAGGGACCCTCCATGTCCCTGCCTAATATCCTCTGTCTACAGGAAGTACTTAATGACAGGAAATCAGAGAACTCCTGGGAAATGTAGTTCTTTTTTAGGGTAACAGATTTTCAATTATATAATTCCCCCTGAGATCCAGTGGAAGACTTGTCTCTCCAATGGATCTTGTAAGCATAACCAAATTTTTAATTACAATAATTTGGGGATAAAAGGGAAAAGAATAAAACCAATGATTGCTAGGCACATTGACAAAAAGCCAATTAGGGGGCAGTCCCCTTCAGCATAAGAATATACATACAAAACAAATGCATTCAACCCCACACAGTTCAAATCACCACATCCCAAAGTTCACTCTGAATCTTCTGGTACAGTATGTGGTCTGTGGAGTCATCTTCATGGTGCCTTCTCCAAACAGTTCACTTTTTGGATTCAGAGAGGTAGCATGTTTCTTAACTTAAAATTACTCTCAAAAAGAATTTAAACTTTGCATTTTAGAATAATAATATATTCCTCCCTGAAGAGGGTGTTGAAAAACACAGGGATCACTTAGGGTTTGAGGTATATGAAATAATTGGCAAGAGAAATAAAAAAACATCAAAAAAATCCAAATGAAAGAAAAAAGATAACTTCTGAATGAAATATAGACTATCAAAGTCTTATGTGAAAAAATTCTAAAGAAAGGAAAATAAACCTATAACAGATCCTTGAATTAGGGCCCAATTAGAATAATTTCTAGCCCACAAGTCTATACTACAAATGCAGTAATATTTCACTTACCCATTTGCAGCCAAGACTACAGGAAGTTGCCATACTATAAGAGATAAAGAAGGACTTGATTTTGTGTGATAGGGAAGTGTCATTCCCTGATCTGATTTTACCTTCACTCTCAGGGAGAGGGGGAGCCAGGCTGATAGCCAAATTTCAGTACTTGTCTGTGAGTGTTCACAAAGAGTGTGGATACAAAATGTCCTGCATATTAACATATGTCAACCACCTCAACCTCGAGTCTCATACTAGGTACAAGTCCCTTCATATTGGCTTAGAAGTTCATCAATCCTACCTGAATTGGTTTGGTCCTTTTTGACCTTGTGCTCTTTGGCACTGTATCAACCCCATTGGGATTGGTTGGTCTCCTTGACCTTTTGCTTCTTGGCACTGTATAATGGCTCTTTTGTTCCCTTCTTCTGGAATCAGACACAATCATTAATCACAATCCCATAATATTTATCAATAAATGTCAGGTTTCCATTGTCTAAAGCTTTTGGGTATGTAGTAATATCATAGCAAATATATATTTTAACTTATATTACTGCAAAATAAAAAAATTTAAAGAAAAATCTTCTCAATACTGTTGACATGTGCTTCAAATACAAAAAGGAGATAAAAATCTGAAATAGTATATTGCACATGCAAGTAAAAACAATAATAAAAAATATTTTAAATAAAAAATATATAGCTTATGATCATTGACACACTGTGTCAAAGGAAAAGTAGAATACAAAGGTTTCTCACCCAAAAGTGAGATCCATTTTCTTTTCAAACTTGGCCATGATCCACTATTTACAAAATAACAGTTTTTATAAAGAACAGTAGTACAACATGTAATGCATATTCAAAGAAGTACCAAAGTCCCCAAAATTCACAATAGCCCAGTTAATTACAATAGCAAACAAAACCACTATCAAATTTCATCTAAGTTTCTGTATGACAAAAAAAACCTATGAACTGATGGATATTTGTCACAATTTTTACAAATGTAGCAAATCTTTCAACCTTGGAAAACATATTTCTAAACAAAGTAAAACTTATTTGGGTCTAGAACATCATCAAGAAATCTAGATTTTTCTGGTGGAAGTAAAGTAAACTGAAGAGTTTTGCAGGAGCTCTTTTTTCGGCTTCCTGCTTCATATAAACACCTAGGTAGGAACATCTCTTTGGTTCCCTACCTTTAACACAACATTCTTTATAATATAAATAGAAAATATCATCCATTCAGAAACCACTAGTTTTCTAAAATTATTTCTGAAGACTCCTTAAAATTACAATTTAAATTCTTAGTTCATTAAATTCTTCAAAGGTTGTTAGCCAGGTTGAGTTCACCCATCATCTATGTGACACTTAACAAATGCAAAATGGAAGAAAAAGCTGTTTGTGGGCTTTACAATATTTTGTTCAGAATACTTATGGGGAAAGGTAATAAAATATATCTAATGATTAAAACACAGTAGATTAAACTAATTCAGTGTAATGAAATAGTATTTAATACATTAATATATGAACTTAAAACAACAAAATTAAATCTTAAACAAAATAATCAGCAAAATATAATGAAATAAAGAGACTTTCATAAAACAATGGAGTCTGAAAAGGCTTAAAATCTTCACCTCCAGTCTCATAAATTCCTTTTTCTATCCATTCATATTCCTTTTCTCAGGACTCTGGTATCTCCCACAGTGAGGGAGAACATGGTTTTGTGGAATCCCAAACTGAATGATCTTAGAAACTTGGCAGGCCCAAATGCCAAAGGGTTGTAGGGAGATGAAATTCTCCCCTGAATCTCAGGCAAGATAATTGAAAGGAGAAGTGCACCCATGAATGATAGAAAGAAAAAAAAATCCTAAAACTGGAAGCTGTTTGGATTAGGCAAGGTACTGTTCTTTCACAAATTACAACATGCTTGTAATTTTTACTTCCTTCCCCTTCCCCCTGAGGTAAAATGCTAGGGAGCAGTTTGTTTCTTCTGCCATGAGTTAGGGAGCTAATTGTTGCCGAAGGAAAATACACCCTGGTTTTTTACCAGCTGCCCAGAGAGGTATTCCAAGTTTGTGAGTTCCAAAGATACAGCAGCAACTACCAGCAGGAATGAAGTCAGGGCTGGGACTGAAGCCAGAGCAGGAGCAGGACTATGAACAAACAGGATAGGCAGCAGCAACCAAAGGCAGCAGTGAGGAATGAGGAACTCAGGCTCAAGCAGATGTGTGAGAGAAGAGACTTATCTCTGCTCCATCAAGAGTCCCTGTCTAAGTCCCTCAAACTAAAACCCAGGCCAGGAGAGAGAGTGACCAGGCAAAAAGTAGGGACTGAAGAAGTAAGGCAGCAGCTCCAAAGAGAGTTCAGAGTTCCCTCAGAGTTTGCAGGGTGTGGGGGAGAAGCCCAAGTAGGAGAAACATGGCTAAAAAAATTTATCTAGGCTATCTTTAAAAAATTAAGAAGGGGGAAGCTGGGTAGCTGAGTAGATTGAGAGCCAGACCTAGAGACAGGAGGTCCTAGGTTCAAATCTGGCCTCAGACACTTCCCAGTTGTGTGACCCTGGGTAAGTCATTTAACCCCCATTGCCTAGCCCTTTCCACTCTTCTGCCTTAGAACCAATACACGGTATTGATTCCAAGACAGAAGGGAAGGATTTAAAAAAAAATTGTAAAGGTTTTTAGTTCTTTCGTGGTCACCATCAATGTAAGAATTAAAATTAAATGTGCAATAATAAAATATTATATTTTAAGGGATTTCTTAATGATCATTAGAATATAAAGGAATAAAGAGGATACAAAATAAAAACCACGTGCCCATAGTTGATCAGACAGTTCAAAATGCCCACCTTACTACCATCACTATGCTTACTGTAAGCCAAAGAGGCAGGGATATCCCCTGTCTACAGGAAGTACATAATGACAGGAAGTCAGTGGACTCCTGAGAAATGTAGTTCTTTTTTATGGTAACAAATTTTAAATTATACAGGATGTAGCTCATCTTGGCCTAACAACTTGAATTCAATGAAGGCTGATGGATAATCTTCTTACCTCACTTTGATCTTATTTCTGTTCATCATTTCCCAATCGAAAAATCAGTCAGTGAGCTCCTTATGCATCCACATCAGTCTTTTTAGACAGCATTCTTTTTCTTCCAATCACAATCATTTGTATTTGTCTTGCCAGAATTGTATCCCTCTTCACTGAACAGCTCCTGTGAACTTTAGACCATTGACTAAATATTTATCCTTCTGTAGAATTTGGCACTCAGACATAATAAGTGAACGTCAAACTGTTCTCAGCTTTCTCTTCTTTTCCTGTCATGAAGTCTAAGAAGATATTTTTCTCCTTTCTTCAATTTGAACAATCATTCCTTTATTTGTCGAATCAAAACAAAACAAAAAGGAAACATTCTGTTCATCACTTCCTCTATCTTTGGAAGAATAAACTAAAATCAGACAAATCAAGAATCCTACAGCTGGTAATAGAGGGGGAATAAAATATTATTTGAGAATTCTTTATTTTAATTTAAATATTTAATACTTTTTTAAAGAAAAGAATCCCATGGCTGCTTTCTTTTTGCAAAGACCTCTGACAGATGCCTGGATGGTTGGAATTTCCCCATCCCTACTATGGCATGGCTTCATACCAACTTTGTGTTGTATTCTATTCTATTTACTCCATCTGTTCAAGTTGTCTTGTTTCTTCACTGATCTCCAACCAAAGGATCACCACTCAGTCCTTGTCCTCTAGTTTGTAGATTTCCTATTAGGACTATATCTTCTTGATAAAAAAAAAACAAACAAGAAAAACAACAGTACTATCACCACCCTTTTATTTAAGTTACCTTTGGAATAATATTTAGAGAGACAGACACACCTTTCTATCATCATATCCCTGTCATGAGTCTTATCTCACCCAATTGTAGTGATCCCCAAGGTAAAATTTACCTGCTTAAATTAATTACTAATGTTTTAGTTCACTTTAATTTCTCAGATTTTGAACATTTGTGTACAAACATAAGTAGTCATTTTCCCATTTCTAAAATATTTCTTCCACAGTTCTTTTTCCTATACTTATGCATAGGATGGGAAAGAGGATAATTACATACCTGTGAATCTGGTTTGATGAACCTATATGAACACTTTTTACCTTTCCCCTTTTATTTTTAGTACAAATATCTATTTGTCACATATAGAAGATCCAGGCAAATACAAATTTTCCCAGTCCTCACTGGATGTACTCCATCTCTAAGCAAAAATATATCTTTGTATTTTAATCCAAGCTCCAAAAATTTAGATATGATTCCCTAACATCAGGTGTTCACTTGTTCTTTTCACATTCATCTTCCCAGTCCCCTTCCCTTCATTTGGTACTAGTTAAGATACCATCTGGGCCTCCAGAGGGCTTCAACTTTCTCCTTAGAGCTTTATCATTCCAGCTAGGTGGTCACCATCCTAAACAGAGGTTGGAATATGGTGAAAGGAGCATAGGAATAGGGTTCAGGATTCCAGACTTATGTCAGTCACTAATTAAATCACTTCTTTCCCTTTGGCCTTCAAAGCCCTTACTTGTCTCTGAAGACCAGCACAAGCTGGTGCTGGCACCACTTTTTTTCTTCTGTTTCTATGATGGTTTCTGAGATCATGGCAGCCAAGCAGCCACCAGGGACAGCCAAAATCCCCCAAAGGCTGGTGCTTTTTTGTCCTGTCTCTCAGCATCTTTCTGGGTCTGCAAATCAAATGCTTCTCTACTCCACCAGTTCCTCAGCTATAAAATGAGAGCTCATACTTGTTCAAAAGTTCTTAATCTAAGGCCTATGGAACCCGCCACGGTCACATTCCAGTGAACCTGGATAGAAAATAAATTACATCTTTATTTCAAAATAATTGGTTTGTTGGGGATTATCTATTAGTAACCATATATTTTTATTGTATGCATTTACAAACATTGTTCTGAGAAGGGATCTAGTCATAGACTTCCCAAAACGGCTAACATGGTCCAGACACAAACAAAAAAGATAAAGAACCCCTGGCTTACTCGATCTCCAAGGTTTCTTCCATATTTGATGTGCTTAGGTCTTATCACTCCAAAGGTAAACAAATGTATTTCCTCTTCTCTTGAGGAAATTTCACTCCAATGGATCCAACCTTTTTGCCTTTCCTTAGCATTAGAATTTCAGCCCTAATTTTCCCCTGACCCTCATTAACCACAAGAAAAATACCTATCCCTCCCCAAAAGGACCTCGTTTTCCAATCTTATATCTGGCGTATCTGTGACACATGCTGTGCCCTATTAAGAATTAAACTGAGATCACTAAACTCATTTCATTTGTGCCGGGGGCCTTGTTCAAAACCTGCTTTCCTAGCAAAGAAAGGCCAATGGATCAGGATACCACCTAGCTCAGTGGAGTGGTTCTCATCTTGGATGCCTTTGGCATTTCAGAAAAAAAAAAAAAGGAGGGGAGAGAGAGAGAGGAAAAGAGAGAGAGAGAGAGAGAGAGAGAGAGAGAGAGAGAGAGAGAGAGAGAGAGAGAGAGAGAGAGAGAGAGAGAGAGAGAGAGAGAGAGAGAGAGAGAGAGAGAGAGAGAGAGAGAGAGGAGAGAGAGAGAGAGAGAGAGAGAGGGAGAGGGAGAGAGAGAGAGAGAGAGAGAGAGAGAGAAGAGAGAAGAGAGAGAGGAGAGAAGAGAGGGAGAAGAGAGAGAGAAAGGGAGGAAGAGGGAGGGAAGGAGAGAGAGAGGAAAGGAGAGAGAGAGAAAGGGAGGGAGAGAGAGAAATAAGAGTGGGAGAGAGAGAGAAAGAGAGAGAGAGAAATAAGAGTGGGAAAGAGAGAGAAAGAGAGGGAGGGAAGGAGAGAGAAATAAGAGTGAAAGAGAAAGGGAGGGAGAGAGAGAGAGAGAAGAAGAGAGGAGAGAGAGAGAGAGAGAGAGAGAGAGAGAGAGAGAGAGAGAGAGAGAGAGAGAGAGAAAGAGAGAAGAGAGAGAGGGAGAGAGAGAGAGAGAGAGAGGGAAGAGAGAGAGGAGGAAGAGAGAGAGAAAGGGAGGAAGAGGGAGGGAAGGAGAGGAGAGAGAGAGAGAAAGGGAGGGAGAGAGAAATAAGAATGGGAGAGAGAGAGAAAGAGAGGGAGGGAAATAAGAGTGGGAAAGAGAGAGAAAGAGAGGGAGGGAAGGAGAGAGAAATAAGAGTGGGAAGAGAAAGGGGGAGAGAGAGAGAGAGAGAGAGAGAGAGAGAGAGAGAGAGGAAAAGGGAAGAATCTTTTTGATGATTCCCCAGTATTTTGTTAGTATCTTGGCTCTGTATTTACTAGGATTATTACAGGTTGGGTAGAATGTGATCCTCTTTCCCAGGGGGGAAGTCAGGAGAAGCTTTATTGTTCCACTTTGAACATCTCACAGTTAGCCCAGAAAAAAATATACTGTGGTGTCTGTACATGTAGTATAGGATGTGCCTACAGGGTGCTCTTCTATTTGGGATACAACGTGCTTTCAGAGAATGGATTGCCCAATGAGACACACATTTTGAAAAGACCAAATACTGAAAATCACCAGACCTTCCCTCCCCACCCAAGACTCCCCACGTTCACCTGATAGCAAACACATACAGCTACCTAGAGAGAATTGGGTTTCCTTATGAACAGATTTCCCCCCTCTATTTCCCTTGGCCCTTGTCAGAAGGATTAGTGCCTGTTCTACAAATTATAACATCTCTGAATCTGGGATACTGACATGTGTAACGTGATCTTTTCTCAATGGGGGCGCTGTCGGGGTCTCTCCCTGCCCCCACTGAGCAGCTTGTTCTGTAAGGAAAGGCAGCCCGGGAACAGAAGGATGGCCCTGACCGTCCCTGCGCTGCCCCAGCAGGCTCTTGGCCCTGCCACTGGCTTTCGCTCCGGCCATTGTCTGCAGGGAGGGCACACGGGCCTGCTGGTCCACCTCGCCTTCTTCCACTACAAGCTGTCTGCAGGAGGGGAAGGAGGAGAAAGCCTGGTTGGGAGAACCAGATCTCTTGATTCTCTTGCTTCCTGCTGAATAATGAGCAAAAGAGCTCGCAGGGGGTACCGAGGGACACCGGGCGGGCGACGGCCTGTGAATCGAGGCTTCCGTTGCGTTGTTTTAAGGTGCTGGCCCAGAGGGGCAGCTGCTGTTTGAGTCAGAATTAGCATTTAGGCTAAAATGAGGGAGGGCGGCCCCAGCCCCCTGGGGAGACCTTTGCCCCCCATGTCTAGGGCCCAATCAAGGCTTTCATTCTTCCTTTACAGGCCTTGTCTCCACCTTTCTTTTTTCCATCTTAATGGCATCCTAGCCAAGCTCCCCACCAGCCTCCACCAGGTGTCAGCCCTTGGAGGGGGGCTCTGTCCCGGGCGTTGGCCCCTACCAGTCCCCCCCAGATTGAGTCCCCCATCTATACAGCTGGGGATGGCAGAAGGAAAGCTGAAAATGAGGTGTCAGAATCATTTGGGCTCAGTAATGCAACTGAGAAGTATTTAGCACCCTGCCAGCCACTCAGCTCGCTGGTCCTGCAGGGGAGCCGGGTTCCCACTGAGTTCCTGCACTCAAGCTGTAAACTCCTCCATTTAAGTGGGGAGTTACTCGAGGGCACAGGCCATGCAGGCGTCCTTTCCTTGCTGCAGCCTCCTTTGAATCTTCCTCTCTGCTGCCCCTCTGTGCCTAGGATCTGTGCTCCCAGCCATCAGGAAGGGCTCTGCCTTCATTTCTGAATCATCAGCAACCACTGAAATACTGCACAGATGAGAGGCTCTCAGGCCCACCTGGGCCTTCCCTTCGGAAAGCCTCAAATCACAGATGTTGGGCTGGCAGGGATCTCAGAAGCTACTACAGCTATGGAAACTGAGGCCCAGGAAGAGGGATTGGCCGAAGGCCATAGAGGTGGGTGGGGTTCCATCCAAGAGCACTCTAGATTTAAAGTGAGAGAGGTCCTCTGATCCAATCCCTTGGGGGGTGGGGTTTAAACTCCGGTGCTCCACCTCCTGAACAGCCCTCCTTCTTTGCCCTTTATTTATTTAATAACACAAATATCTGTTCCTTCATTCTCCTGCTTGACTTCCCTCCTTTCATTGCAGAGATGGGAGAGGTTGGCTGTAGACCAATGTATGGATCATCACACTCCCGTGATGTGTTGGCTAGTTTGGCTGAAATGCTTTCTTTCCTTCCTTTAATCACTTCATTCCTTAGTTACTTCATAATGGTAAATGAAGGTGAAGTTGAGAGAGAGAGAGAGACAGACAGACAGACAGAGAAGAAGAGAGAGAAAGACAGAGACAGACAGAGAGGAAGAAAGAGACAGACAGAGAGGAAGAGACAGACAGACAGACAGAGAGACAGAGACAGACAGACAGAGAGGAAAAGAGAGACAGACAGAGAGGCAGACAGAGAGACAGACAGAGAGACAAACAGAGAGGAAGAGAGACAGAGAGAGAAGAGAGACAAAGAGAGAGACAGAGAGAGACAGAGTCAGACAGAGAGGAAGAGACAGGAGACAGAGAGAGGGAGAGAGACAGACAGACAGAGAGGAAGAGAGACAGAGAGAGAGACAGAGAGAGAGGAAGAGAGACAGAGTCAGAGAGAGAGGAAGACAAAGAGGAAGAGAGAGAGACAGACAGAGAGACAGAGAGACAGAGACAGACAGACAGAGGGGAAAAGAAAGACAGACAGAGAGAGAGGCAGACAGAGAGACAGACAGAGACAGACAAACAGAGAGGAAGAGAGGACAGAGAGAGAGACAGAGTCAGAGAGAGAGTCAGAGAGAGAGGGAGACAGAGAGAGAGGGAGACAGACAGGAACAGACAGACAGACAGACAGACAGACAGACAGAGACAGAGAGGAAGAGACAGACAGACAGAGGGAGAGAGAATTAAAAGATTTTAAACACTCCTGTTTGGAGTTTCTGCTTCATGGGGCACTCAGGGTGCCACTCCTATCATTAGAGACGGAGTTCATTTTTACACCGTCCCCATCAGAGCGCTGCTCATTATGAAGGACAGAATGCAAAGGTGCCAGCACTGGGCAAGATTGGTCCTGAATCGCATCTCTGAACACGGCCCCGGGTTGTAGAAGGTTCATGACATTAAGGCTGAGACATTTAGCCTGGGGATTAGAGACATTTCAGGACCTCTCTGCATACCACTGGCTTGCCATGAATTCCTGCCCTCCTCTGCCCTTCTGTAATTGTGTTGGCTGGACGGATGACCTCATTAGCATTTCCTATCCTTCTCATTTGTCTCTTTTGGATCCACCAGCCTCCCGGCCCAGGCAGAGCTCATGGAAAACCAGTGACTTTTGCTAGCTGCTATTCCAACAGACTCTGAATTTTCCTCACGGGGAAGCCTGTTCTTTTTGGCCCTTCTGTAGACACTGACTGCCAGCCCCTTCTGGTGTCATTAGATGGCCTGCAGCTTTTCTAGTGAAGGGAAGATGGAGGCAGGGAGGGAGAGGCTGGGAATATTGAGGAAAGCTATGATAGAGAGGGAAAGGAGTACCTGGAAAACAAACCAGCCCCTAGGCATTGCTGATTTCCCCTAGCCCCTCTGCCCAGCTACAAATGCCCCCCCCAATCTCTTTGTCTTTACTTCATGTATGCGTCCTGTTTATTTTATTATATCCTGGTAGAATGTAAGCTCTTTGAAGGCAGGAAGAATTTCATGTTTGTCTTTGTATCATCCCCAACACCTACTTCAGTGCATGGAACATAAAAGGTGACTAATAAATTCTTGTCAGATTTCATGACATGGAATCAAATTGAATTGAGGAGAAAGGGACAAATTGAGCCAGAACAGTACAAGTGGGAAGAGTATAGTCTTAGGAGTCTGAAGAGGCCTGATATGGAATCCTTCTGCAGGCCCTGATGTGTGACTGTGAGTCAGTCAGTTTCCCAGGGCATCAGTCTTCTCATCTGTAAGATCACGTGATTATTCGCTGAGCATTTAGTAATGCCTATCGTTCCTCCAAGACATCACTGGCGTTGTGTGTTCAGTGCTGGCCATTGTGGTTTATGATGAACACTGACCAGTTAGAGAGCCACCAAAGGAAAGCAACCAGGATAGGGGAAAGTCCTCGAGTCTGTATCAGAGGCGGATCAGGAATTGGTCTTGTTTAGTTTAGAGAAGTCTCCAGGACAACAGGATGAATGTATTCCAGGATTCCAGAGATTATCATGTAGGGAAAGGAGGAATTAGATTTATTTTGTTATGACCCCAGAAGGCAGAACTAGGACCATTGGGTAGAAGGCGAAAAGGCTTGATGCCAGAAGAAACTCCCTAACAAGGATGGCACACGTGTACACATTTACATATATGTGTAAACACATTTCATTGTTGTTCAGTCATTTTTTCAATCATGTAGCATTCTCTGTGACCCCATCTGGGGCTTTTTTGGTAGCAATACTGGAGTGGTTTGCCATTTCTTTCTCCAGCTCATTTTACAGATGAGGAAAATGAGGCAAATAGGATTTTCATGGCAGATATATAGCAATGGTTTGCCATTTCCTTCTCCAACTCATTTTATAAACAAGGAAATAAAAGCAAAAAGGGAAGATTATATAACTTACCCAGGGTCACACAGCTAAGTGTCTGAGGCCAGATTCAAATTCAGGATGATGAGTTTTCCTAACTTCAGATCTGCAGTCTATCCAATGAGTCATCTAGCTGCCCTTTGGCCAGCTACTGGGATGTATTTGAAACTTGGCCATAAATGATGAATGACAATATCAATAACTTAATAGAATAAAGTCATAGTCTTCTCTCTTCTAATCTGTCCTGTTTTGTTAAAAAAAAATCTCCAGTTTTATTCATGAGAAAGAGGATTATCCACATCCAGAGAAAGAACTGTGGGAGTAGAAACACAGAAGAAAAACAACTGCTTGATCACATGGGTTGATGGGGATAGGATTAGGGATGTAGACTCTTAAAGATCACCCTAGTGCAAATATCAATAATATGGAAATAGGTCTTGATTGATGACACATGCAAAACCCAGTGGAAATGTGCATTGGCTATGGGGGGGGGGGGAAGAACTGGGGGAGGGGAAAGAAAGAACATGAATCATGGAACCATGGGAAAGTATTCTAAGTTAATTAAATAAAATTTTCCAAATTAGAAAAAATATTCCCCAGTTTTAAAATTCTTTTCAAATGTTCTACTCATCTAAAAAAAAAAAACAGTCCAACAATATTCTTCATTTTATTCCTGCCCAAGA
Source organism: Monodelphis domestica (assembly GCF_027887165.1). Classification (NCBI taxonomy): domain Eukaryota; kingdom Metazoa; phylum Chordata; class Mammalia; order Didelphimorphia; family Didelphidae; genus Monodelphis; species Monodelphis domestica. Next base: position 517,335,609 of record NC_077228.1, on the reverse strand, counting down.
GTGTAGTATGTAGTAAATTGGAGATAATCTGATAGGAATGGCAGTAGCATTAAGGGAGATGGCAAATGGCTTCTTGCAGAAGGTGAGACTTTTGCCTGATGAAAGGCAGGGAGGAGTAGGAATAGATATGAGAAGAGAGAGCATTCCAAGAATGGGGGCAGCAGTGAAAACTCTTGATATTGGGGAGATGGAACTCAAGGAATGACAAACAAGCCAATGTCACTGGATCAGAGAATATGAAGATAGCAAGTAGATGACTCAGTGGATTGAGAGCCAAGACTAGAGATGAGAGTTCCTGGGTTCAAATGTGACCTCATGTTCTTCATAGCTTTGGCTGTGAGCAAATCACTTAATCTCCACTGCCTAGCCCTCACCCCTCTTCTGCCTTGGCACCAATACACAGTATTCATCCCGAGACAGAAGGTAATGTTTTGCTTTGTTTTTAATTATATGGAGGGGACTTTGGGGTATGACAATTGGGAGGGTCAATCCAGCCAATGTTTATCAGAGGTGGAACTTGAACCCCCAGCTTGAAGATTGGCTTTTTAGCCTTAATGCTTCATATAGAATATACACAAAATAAAACAGCCTAATGGAGGGGGGGAATACAGGGAAGAACACTTTGGATTCTAACACTCTGGGAGTCTATACTATGTCTTATATTGCTCTGTGAGTGTTCGATGTGTATAAGTAGACCTTGGAGTGAGGAAGACCTAGGGACAAATCTGGTTTCAGATACCAGCAAGTTGTATGGTGGTTCACTGCTATGTGCTGTAGCATCTTCATCTGCAAAATGGTCAAGTGGACCTGGTGACCTCCCTGATCCCTTCTAGCTCCAAAATTATGACCCCAGGACCCATCCGTTCTAGATCTTAAACTCTTGGAAGTGAGAAACTAATGGGAAATCCAAGATTTCCTTTCCTCCACCCACTCTGAACCGAGAACAGCGAGGAGCACACATTGGAGTGAGCATCAGAAAATGTTTGTGGGAAGCAGCAGAAGGATGGGCTGTGGAGGGAAGAGAGTTTCTCTGATGCCATCAAATGACAAAGGGAAGGCTCAACCTCCCTGGGGCTTAGAGGGAGGAAGGAATTTGAATAATTACTATCATTGTCTCCACCATGTTCTTTAAACATCCACCTCAAATGGTAGTATGGAAGTTATCTCCCTATTAGGAAGAAAAACTCATGGCCCAGAAGGGCATCCAACTTAGACCCTTCTATATTATTCTCTTCCAGTTCTCCCCTAAAAAGATATTCCCAACCCAATAAAGATGGTCTGTATTTAGCATGAGTAAGATCTCTCTGGCTAACAAGGATAGCCCTTAAGAAGCCTAGTTTATTCTTGTTGTTGCCTTATATAGGGCCACTGAGTAGTCCACTTCCTCACTGGTGGCAGTGTCATTGTTCATCTTGGACAGACTTCGTGGTTTTATCCATGGAACCTGGCCCCATCATGGAGGTGACTGATACTTCCTGTCTCTTGTGTTCAGATGCTTTGGATGCTCTTTCTGCTGCTGCTGCCTTCATCATTTTGTGTTCTTATTTCTCGTGTGGATATGCTTTCTGTCTGAGATGAAATTGTAAATCCCTAGAAAGAAGGGACTAGATCTCATTCATCTCTCCAGCTAGGTACAATGACTAGCCCAGAACATTGGACGTAGTAAATGATTAGCAAAAAGTTGGTGCATGGGAGCAGCTGGGTAGCTCAGTGGATTGAAAGCCAGGCCTAGAGATGGGAGGTCCTAGGTTCAAATCTGGCCTCAGACACTTTCCAGCAGTGTGACCCTGGGCAAGTCACTTGACCCCCATTGCCTAGCCCTTACTATGCTTCTGCCTTGACTCCAAGATGGAAGGTAAGGGTTTAAAAAAAAAAAGTTGGTGCATGGATGGATACCTGGTTGGATGGATGGATGGATGGATGGATGGATGAATATGTAATAGAAGTTGGAAATTGTCCAAGATTGTTCCAGAGCTTGTTTATGACTCTTTCTCCTCCTTCCCCCCAGTATGTACTCTCTCCTAACCCTCCCCACCCAATACACACTCTCTTCTGTTTGGGTTCACTCCGTGGAAAGTGAATGGCAATAAAATATAATCTATTGGAAGAGCAGGCTAGGAAAAGAGAAATCTACAGTTGTCTTTATCGACTTGTTATATTACACTGTATATCTATATATTTGTATCTGTACACAAACACATTTATGTACACACATAGAATAGTCGTCTTATTAACTTGTGATAATCTGTTTATAGATGTAAGTATATATATATATATACTCATGCATATATACAAAATCCCAAGTTAATACAGATAAGTATAGAAATCACTCTAATCTTCACAGTATATATATATATTGTATGTGTGTGTATATCTATATGAGAGAGAGACAGTGAGAGAGAGACAGAGAGACAGTGAGAGAGAGACAGAAAGAGAGGGGGGAGGGAGGGAGAGGGAGAGAGAAAGAGGGAGAGAGAGAGGGAGACAGAGACAGAGAGAGAGAGAGAGAGAGAGGGGGAAAGGGAGGGGGGAGGAAGGGAGAGAGACAGAGAGAGAAAGACAGAGAGAGAGAGTGGGAGAGAGACAAAGAGAGAGACAGAGATACAGAGAGAGAGAGAGACAGTGAGAGAGAGACAGAAAGGGGGGAGGGAGGGAGAGGGAGAGAGACAGACAGAGAGAGACAGAGAGAGAGAGTGAGAGAGAGACAGAGAGAGAGATACAGAGAGAGACAGAGAGAAGGGGAGAGAGAGACAGAGACAGACAGAGAGAGAGAGACAGAGAGAGAGTGAGAGAGACAGACAGACAGACAGAGAGAGAGAGACAGAGAGAGAGAGAGAGAGAGAGAGAGAGAGAGAGAGAGAGAGAGAGAGAGAGAGAGAGAGAGAGAGAGAGAGAGAGAGAGCGAGCGGCTGACCAGGACGGAGAACTTGTTCCATTCTCATAGACTTTCCCCCTAACCTTGTCAGCCCATCTCACAAACACTGGCCACGGTTCACAAGGGGGACTGTGTCAAAGGGTGGTTGACTCAGTGAGAACCCATCAGGAAAACAATTCAAAGCCTGCCCTTCCAGGCAAAGCCATTTTTTCTATATATGGTACTGGAGTCGCTCTCGTGATTGATGCCTTTCAGGGAAGGGGGAGTGGTGAGTGGTGTCTTTACCAGGATGAATTGACTATGTATTGTAACCTCGTGATCTGAAGTAATCTCCTGTTGGAGAGGACTAAAATCACAGTGAACGGAGTATACTTCAAGCTGATTTTCAGACACATCAGCTTTCCCCTGCCCCCTCCCTTTGCCCCAACTAGCATCCAAAGCTACTAGGGTTTTTTCCTCTAATATTAATCTATATTTTCAAGAGAAATGAGCATTTTTAGCTGCTTATCACATAATTAAGTAAAAAATGCTTTAGGGCCCCCCTTGAAATATACACTATTGGGTTTATTTAATTAAATATAGATTTACACTATAAATATTAGAGTGTATATTGCCTGTATTTCAATTAATGGGTCATTTATGTCCTCCTTGGGTTATAATTACTGAGATGTGGAATAGAGAGTATTGGAGTGACTGTTTGGGCTTCCTCGCCATCCTGCCCCTTGGTTCCAAAATCGGTCCATGTTGATACAGTTTTTCTCCCCAAGGAGGAGGGCAGAGAATCAGTCCCTCCTCTTTTTCTGTGTTCATGGAGCCCGGCCTCCCAGGCCTTCCCCACGTGCAGGCTGCCTTTAGAGAAGAAGGCTGGAAATAAATGGGCCTGGGGGCTTTGCAATAAATCTCTGGTCCCTTTTTCCTCCGGGCTGCAAAGAGGAGCTTAATTTTACTCCTTGCCAAGATGATCTCAGTTCTAAATAGCTCTGGGAAACAAAGTGTGTGTGTGTGTGTGTGTGTATATACATATAAATGTATCCACAGCCAGCCGCGTGTGTGTACTTGCACACGCGTGTGTGCACAAACACCTCCAGGTGTCTGTACTTCGTACTGTCCCGGCTCCAGCAAAGCTCACCCCCGGATCTGTAAGGCAGACAGGGAGAGCAGCCAGTTGGGTTCTTCCATCCCAACAAAGCGAGGCCGTCCCTTCTCCTGTGGGTTCCCCTCCATCTGTCTTGCACCTCCTTCCTTCCGAACTTGGCACCAGCGGGCTGTCTCCCGGCCTCTCTCCGGCGGGTCCCCCTCCATCTGTCCAACACCTCTCTTCCCTCTCCCCGCACCCGGGCTCTCGCCTCTGCTCGGCGTGGCGCCGTGGCCAGGAAAAGGGGGATGGAGAGGCCCACGCCGGGACGCCGGGACGGAGCGGCCCATCCATAATTCCATCGGACGCCCTCCGAGGGTGGGAATCATTGTTCTCGGAACTAGCTGAGCTGCAGCCAGAGCACAAATACCAAAGTCAGTTGTGCCTTTGAGCTGCCTCTAACAGCGCCCTTTGGAGACCCATTTCATACAAAATTTGAAGCCTGTGTTTATTGCCCATTAAAGCAACCTTTATTTTATAGCAAATGTTGCAGTAATTGCCTTTTACGAAGAGCACTTTGTAACACACATGCACATTTGAAAGAAAACCACTCTGGTATTGTCTATCGGGACTTAATGGCGCAATTAATTTTGCTCCATCTGTTCCTGAGACTTTAAAGGAAAATGGATTTTTTTTTTGAGCGCACTTTAATGAAGAAGATAAAGCGGCCCTGCTGGTGTCCCACAGGCTCGGCGCAGTAACTTCAGATTATTGCTCAGTCTGTCAGAATGGGCTGCCTCCCTCAGCAGCCGCCTCCGCCAGCAGCCCGCTCTGGCCCCTCACCGAGCCATTCCTGATGACAAACTGCCAGCCAGCTCCCACAAAAGCGCGATTAAAATGTCAGCACAGGATGACGAAGGGGCCAAGAGGGCCCTCCGAGACAAACTGTGTTCAGTATGAGTTAATACTTGACTGCAGTGGTGGGACGGCAAGGATGCCGCCGCCGCCGTGCCGGAGCCTGACGGCTCGTGCTGTTGGGCTCCCCGGGCTGGGGGCTTTGCCTCCGGGGCCGGGCAGCCCGCGGGAGCGAGGGGGGGGGGGAGGGGGGCGGGCTCCCTCACCCGAATTTTCCCAGAGAAGATGCGCGCGCCCAAAGGAGCCCGGAGCCCTTCCCCCCTCCCCGAGAGCGCGGAAGCTTCCCGCCAGCCACGAGGCCCTGCCGAGAAAGAGCCTACTGTGGGCCAGAGCGGGGACCGTAGGGGCATCTGCAGCCGCGGAGACCCAAGTGCGGTTGCCATGGCAGGAGGAGTCTGTGCCCCGCTCGCTTCCAGCGTCTGCCCACGCGGTCAGGGCAGGAGCCGCCAAGGGGGGGAGGCGGATGGATCTCTATTAATCAATAGCGATGCTTAACAACGTCTTGTAAAGCCCGGCCAGTGTTTGCTGACTAGCTGGGGGGTAGGACATACTCTGTCACTTAGGCTTAATTCTCTAAGGCTCCCCTGGAGGCCCCGGGCAGTGGCGGGCAGCGTGTGGACCGGGAGCGGGCGGGGGCGGGGGAGAGACCCAGGGAGGGGCGCGGGCTGGGAATGAAAACGCGGGGGGAGCCGCGCCCCCTCCCGGCCCCTCCTGCCGGGCCCTGATGCGCCGGCCTAGCGGGCAGCAGGTGTGAGCTCCTGCCATGGTCCCTAATGCTTATTAGCCAATGATAAGCAGGACAAATGTGAGGTCATCTCTCCTGCTGTCAGGCCAGTGGTTTCTGGATTTAGAGCCCCTAGGAGACCGGGAAATTATATGGTTAGTCTCCACCGTGCCGGATGTAACCAGCTCCACTTTCCAATGATCCGCCGTCCTGGGGGAGCCGCGGAGGGGGAGGCGAAGGGGTGGCCGAGGGAGCCTCCGTGCCAAGGGGATGCGCGCTATACATTCCTACTTAAATGCAATCAGAAGCATTCAGGGAGGCCGTAAAAGCACTCGAATAATCAGTGTGCGCTCCATCTCCAGGCTGCTGACTCCTTAAAGGCATAGCCGCAGAGGTTTGTGGTGGGAGGGGAGGAGGGGAGCCGGCCCTGGCCCGTTGCTTTTCCCCAGTGCTGGGGTCCACAAAAGCCTTCAGGAGGCCGCGGAGCAGCGCCTGCTGGGTTCTAATTAAGCCCATTTGTTTTTGCCAATTCAGCTCCAAATCCAGTCCCGGGTGGGCCTACCAGCTTCCTAACCTCGATCTCTGACCTCTTTGTTGTCTCCCCCCCCCCCTCCTCTGGGGCCCTCCCCTCCCAAGGCTTCTCGTTCTTTGTCTTCTCTCTGGGACTGCTTTCTGCTCAGCACATATGTCTTACCCTCCAGTGGCCAGGCTCGCCATTAATCTTCCGCTCCTACTCCCTTCTCCCATTCTGTCCTGCCTCCAGCCTTCCCTTTACATCCTTTTGCCCTGGGCCCAGCTCCCCACTTCCTCCACTCCCACGCCCTCGTCTTTTCTTCTCCCTCCTTCCATCCATCACCCTCCCGACACACAAGGGTCCCTCTTGGCATCTTCATCGCCTTTTAAGTGTCTCCTGGATTCCTGGCTCTTGCTGGCTCCTCCAGGCAGTCCTCCCTTCCCTTTCACAACGTCCAGCCCTCCCCCTTTAATGGGAGCCTAATGGAAGCATCTCGCTTCTGCAGAGCCAACTGCCCTCCATGGTCCGCCTGGACCCGCAGTCCAGTCCCTGAATTCCGAGTGCACTGCCTGGCTCAGGCTGTACCTGGCCAGCTGTGAGGTCATTCTGTGGCATTAAGACATACCCGAACCCTCAGATAGAGACTATTTATCTATTAAAGCCTGCATGCTAAGTCCCGTGTGAGCTCCACAGAATGTCCAGGTTCCACATTCATCTGGAGGGAAGAGTTTGGGAGAAGCAACACGGATCCAGGGAAACCTGGATCACATCCCAGCTCCAAATCTGTGAAGCTCCCCGTGGGACCTTGGATGAGTCTCTTACTGTCTCACATTCCTCAATAGAATGATGTAGGGGCTGGGCTGAATGAGCTCTGAGATCCCTTCCACTTCGTAATCCTTTTTCCTTAACCCTCTACACAAGAAAAATCAAGTGGATGAAAAGATCTCCATTGCCCAGACTATCATCTACAGCTGGTTAGTGAGCCTCTAGACTGAATCCTTTGGGTTATGTCTGTGTTCATTTCTGTGTCTGTCTGACTCTCTGTCTATCCAGGGTTTAGCACAGTGCCTGCCTGGTTCAGAGAAAATAATAAATGCTTGTTAAGTGGAGTGATAGACAGACAGACAGATATAAATAGATGGATGGATAGATAGATAGATAGATAGATAGATAGATAGATAGATAGATAGATAGATAGATAGATAGATAGATAGATAGATAGATAGATAGATGGATAGATGGATGGACAGACAGAATGGAGAGATGGATGGACAAACAGATAAATAGATGGATAAATGAATAGATAGACAGACAGACAGATAGATAGATAGATAGATAGGTAGATAGGTAGATGGACAGATAGATGAATGGATGGATGGATGGATAGATAGACAGACAGACACAGACAGAATGGAGAGATGGATGGACAAACATAGATAAATAGATGGATAAATGAATAGATGGAAAAATAGATAGATAGATAGATAGATAGATAGATAGATAGATAGATAGATAGATAGATAGATAGATGGATGGATGGACAGATGGATGGATAGACAGATAGACAGAATGGAGAGATGGATGGACAGACAGATAGATAAATAGATGGATAGATAGATAGATAGATAGATAGATAGATAGATAGATAGACGAACGGACAGACACAGACAGACAGACAGACAGACAGACAGACAGACAGATAGATAGATAGGTAGGTAGGTAGGTAGATGGACAGATAGATGAATGGATGGATGGATGGATGGATGGATGGATGGATGGATAGACAGACAGACACAGACAGAATGGAGAGATGGATGGACAAACAGATAAATAGATGTATAAATGAATAGATGGAAAGATAGATAGATAGATAGATAGATAGATAGATAGATAGATAGATAGATGGACAGATGGATGGATAGACAGATAGACACAGACAGAATGGAGAGATGGATGGACAGACAGATAGATAAATAGATGGATAGATAGATGATAGATAGATAGATAGATAGATAGATAGATAGATAGATAGATGGGTGGATAAATAGATGGATGGATGGATAGATAGATAGATAGATAGATAGATAGATAGATAGATAGATAGATAGATAGACAGACAGACGGACAGATGGATGGACAGATGGATGGATAGACAGACAGACAGATAGATGGACAGATGGATGGATAGACAGATAGACAGAATGGAGAGATGGATGGACAGATAGATAAATAGATGGATAGATAGATAGATGATAGATAGATAGATAGATAGATAGATAGATAGATAGATAGATAGAGAGATAGATGGATAGATAGATAGAGAGATAGATAGATAGATAGATAGATAGATAGATAGATGGATAGATAGAGAGATAGAGAGATAGATGGATAGATAGATAGATAGATAGATAGAGAGATAGATAGATAGATAGATAGATGAAATAAGAATTTCTTATTTTGTTTTGTTTTGTGCATCCTTAAGACTTTGAACAGGCATTTACACATACTAGATACATAATAAATACTTGCTGGGTTTTATTTTTGAATGAATGGTATATATTTTAAGTCAATAATAATGGCAGAAAGAGGAGACCATTGACATTCTTTCATGGTGTTGAGAAGGAAAGAGAGATAGGATTGTTGGAGGTGATGGAGGTGATTTATAGTCAGAGAAATACTGAGTCTATAGTTAGAGATGGTTCTTAAGATGTTTTTCAGTAGCATACAATTCTTTGTGACACCATTTGGGGTTTTCTTGGCAAAGTTACTGGAGTGGTTTGCCATTTCCTTCTCCAACTCATTTGACAGATGAGGGAACTGAGACAAAACAGGGTTAAGTGACTTGCTCTAGGTCACACGCCAAGGAAATATTTGAGGCCAAATTTGCAGTCAGGTGTTCCTGACTCCAGACCCAACACTCAATCCACTGCACCAACTAACTGCACCCTAAGCCAAGGACTTGCATTCAGTTTCTGCCTTGGCTTTTATGTAACTTTAGCCAAGCCACTTCACCTCTGTGAATCTGTTTCCCCATTTAAAAAATGATCAAGTTGGAGTTAGTGGATTCTGGGGTTCCTTTAAGTTCTAGATGTAGCATCCTCTGAGCCTGTGATTGTCATGAAGAATACAACTACCTCTGTCTCTTGGACCTGGTGCATGATAGTGTATTATCATGGAAAGAAATGATCAATTATTAGCTGTGTGATCAAGTCACTAAAACCTTACTTATCCACAATTTCTTCCGATGGGAAATGAGAATATGAGTGTCCATGATCTCAAAGGGCCCTTGAGCTCTGTAATTTTCTTGGTAAAATATTTCATGACCTTCAGCCCTAGAAGAATTGTGTGCTCTGTTAAATTGCTTACCAAGATAATTTTTTTTAAGTTCATCTTCCTGGAGTACTCTAAGGTTTCCTCACCACAGCCTGGTCAGAGAATACTGTATTTTCATCCCCATTTTACCAAGGAGTAAACTGAGGTCAGATTGGTAAAATCATGGTCTTAAGTAAAAGAATCAATACTTTAAGGCACATAACACAGAGCCTAGCACATAGAAAACATCTAACAAATGCTCGTGTTGACTAAAGCCTTTGACTCCCAATCCATTGCTTTCTCCTTCAGTACTAAGTGAGAGATTAGCTTCTATGAGCAAACCAGACTGGCTAGCCTGCCAGTCTTCTACCAGGAAGAGTAGATTAGCTCAAGGTTAATTCAAGATCTAGAAAGTAAGATGCCTCAGAAGGTACATTGCCCTGCCAAAGATGAGGAAATTGTAGCCTGGAAAGTAAGCTACTTTGTCCAAAGTTAGACCTAGCGTATGCATTAAAAGCAGGATTTTAGCATAGGCTCCCCTGATTCCTGACCCATTCTGCCACCCTAAATCAGAAGCTCTATGATTCTCATTCTCTCCTTTTGGTGAAACCTTCTGGATTGAAAGGTAACAGCAAAATTATTTCTACAGGCATCTGGCTTTTCCTTGGAAACTCTGCTGGTTTTCAAAGAATAAAGGTTAGAAACCAATAATCTACTCAAACTAATCTGGAAGACAAGAACAAATTAATGGGAGCAGCTAAGTGACAGAGTGGATTGAGAGCCAGACCTGGAGTCAGGAGGACTTGGGTTCATCAAATCTGGCTTCAGACACTTCATAGTTGTGTGATCCTGGGCAAGTCACTGAACCGCTATTGCCTATCCCTTACCACTCTTCTGCAATATTTGTATCAATTCTAAGACAGAAGATAAGGGTTTAAAAGGGTAGAAAATGAAAAAGAACAAATTACTATATGAAAATAAGTTAAAACTGGGAAAATACCTTCTCCTCCATCCTCCAAAAAGTGACTTTTATCAACAAAATAGAGTAAAAGAGATCAGTGAATTAGGCATGCAACAAAAAGTGACTTGACTTTTCTTCCAAATACTTCTTCATACCACTGTTAACATCTATAGAGGAGGAGTGAAGATAGAATATGTTTCCCAGATACTTCAGCCTATAGATAAGATGACTATCCATCTGTCCCCCATCTAGTCATGACTTATGACTTTATTTCCAAGGGATGAATGAATGAGTGAATGGATGGATGAATTACTGAATGAACGAAAGAGTGGGTATTAAGTGTCTCTCTGGGCCACTCCATGCTAGCCCCAGGGACACAAATAGTAAAACTGGACAACCCTTCCCTAGGAAAGCTTTGATTCTATTAGGAGAATACATCATATATGATATAGGATGGAGGAGAGGTTTCATTTGAAGAGTCCTAGGGAAGATAGGAGTCATAGCATAGTCAGTGGCCATGGTAGTGGTGGTGGTGTTCATCATTAATTTTTTTAAGCCCTTCCATCTTAGAATCAATACTAAATATCAGTTTCAAGGTAGAAGAGCAATGAAGGCCAAGCAATGGGTATTAAGTGACTTGCACCAGGTCACATAGACAGGAAGTATCTGAAACCAGATTTGAACCCAGGATTTCCTATCTTCAGACCTAGAGCCACCTAGTTTCCTGCTCATCCTTCATTTTTTAAGTGGACCAGTGGCGTCATGGAGTGATGTCTTGACTGAGTAGCAATGGCAGCATTATTTTGATTAATCTTTACAGAGCAAAAGGAATGTAGCAAGGGAGATGGCAAGGCCCTGATGGGATGTGCTACATGGTCTGGTGTTGGCAGTATATTATTGGAAGCTAATTTCTCTCTCCATGATGCCACCTTTTTTTTAACATCGTCAATCAGTGGCCTGGAGGTCACAGACCACAGAGTAAATTCAGGTATAGATAAGCCCTCAAAGAAAGGAAGTTAAAGATCCAAGGAACCAATGAGACAGGAAGCTGTCCTTCTGGGCAGTCCAGGCAAATTAAGAAACTATGGCTGGTTCCTGAGATGTGACATGTGAGAGCTGGTGGGTGGAAAAAGAGTTTATAAGTGGTAACCAGGTGGTCTTTGGGGTCTTCTGGCTGGAGAACAGAGAGCTGAAGGAATCCTGGTCATTTAGCCACTGGCCATCATGGCGGCCAATAGATTAGAAAGTTAAGTATTCTCTACCTCTTTCCTGCCTTTCCCTCTCTTTACTACTCCTATTCCTTTGATTTAATAATATTATTAATCTACTATCAGCCTCTTAATTTTAATTATTACAGTAGAATGGGTTACTGGAGTGAGGATGGAAGTGGGAAGATGGAACCAATATGACTGGATATCTATGGTGTAAAAAAGGAAAACTCCATTCTGGAGAAGTTTTTATGAATTATCCTGGGAAGGGAAGAACTCTGTTATTTACCATTATTTCATTGGCTTCCATTCAACCAGGGAACCCAAGAATGGAAGGCAAATCAGAGGGGAGGTTGTCAGTACTCTCAAGTGACTGTGAGACCTTGCACAGGTCCTGGTGCTTGGAGAGTGGGTCTGAACGGTGATTGGCAGAAGGAAATTGAAATGCAAAATACCCCCTGGCACTTCTCAGCAAACAGGCCTTTGGAGGGTGAGTTCAGTGTACTGGAAAAGAGACCCACGAAGCAGTATCATTCCAGTACAGCTGCTGTCAGTCACTTTGCTTCTCTCCAGAGGGGAGAAGTCAGGTTGGGTGGCTTCCTGATTAAAAACAACCACCACCAGCAGCAGCAGGCAGGGAATTGAGAGCCTTCCTTGGGAAGATGTGATCTGACCCAAGTAGACTTCTGTCTGCCATGTCCACTAGTCACATTTCAAATCCAACCCCCGTCTGCTGCCTCAGGAAGAAGAAGGTGACTGGCTAGCATGCGCTGCGCAAGGAAAGCCTGGAACTGGACTTCAGAAGCCAGTCAAGCTTCCTTGGTTAAGTGCATAGAACGGTTCTGAGCTGCAATCTTCGCTTCCTCCCTATGGGGCATGGAAAACATCTCAGGAACTCTCAAATCTGGCCTCAGACCCTTCCTAGCCGTGGGACCCTGGGCAAGTCACTTAGCCCCTATTTCCCAACCCTTCCTGTTCCATTGCCTTAGAAACCAATATGTAGTAGTCATTCTAAGATGGAAGATAAGGAATTTTTTTTTAAATCCATCCTACCATAAAATAATATTTCCCATGACATCTCAAGAGCTTTCCATTTCTTTCTTTTTTTTTTTAAACTCTTGCCTTCCAATAGGTTCTGATCAAGGACACATGTAAAACCCAGTGGAATTGCGTATCGGCTACAGGAAGGGGTGGGGGGAGGGAGGGAGAGAAAGAATATGATTCTTGTAACCAAGGAATAATGTTCTAAATTGATTAAATAAATTTCTAAAAAAATAAGTAAATGAATGAATGAGTGAATACATTAATTAATAGATAAAAAATAAATGAATGAATGAATAAATGAATCAATTAATAAATAGATAGATAAAAAATAAATGAATGAATGAATAAATAAACCCTTGCCTTCCATCTTGGAATCCATACAGCATAGAGGTTCCAAGGCAGAAGAGCGTTAAGGGCTAGACGATGAGGGTTAAGTGACTTGCCCAGGGTCACACAGCTAAGGAAGTATCGGAGGTCACATTTGAACCCAGGATCTCTCCCATCTCCAGACTTGGCTGTCCACACACTGAGCCATCTACCAGCCCCCCCATACGTTCTATTTCCAATGGGTTTGCCACTACGGAAGCAAATTTGAAAGCAGAAGCCCTATAAACCTTCCGCACCGTGCCCGCACCAGCCACCCATGGCAGAGAAATGATTCAAGGGCCCGAACTTTGCCTCCTCCAGTTGGAGGATTTTCTGCAAATGAACTTTGCAAGAATTATGCCGTCGTTGGCATTACAGTATTACCCACATGTCTGTTCCCAATCACTCACTGGAAGTTATTTTGTAGTTAACCTCCATAAAGGACTGCACGAGTGAGCAAAGGCCTGTCATGCACACATTATTTAGAAGCCCTTATTATTACTTTACTGCCAGTCCTTGACAGCTGAGGAAACGCCAAGCGCTTGAATATTATTTTTCCCCCTTTAGTTTACAGTGTAAGAGCTGCATGTAAGATGGATTTGATTAATATGTAACAGAGATGCAATTCTCTATAAAGCACGCTGTAGCTTTAGCACCCTGGAAAACAAACTATATCACAATGGCTTAAATCTCCGTCCTTTGTATTATATAGACGTCATAAATAATAGAGAGCAGGCAGATATTGCCGCAGGCTTCATCTACATAACACATCTGAGTTCTCGATAATGTGTTCAACTTGTCACTTTTAGTACAGAGGAGAGGCAATAAAGCTAACAGCAGACTAAAACACATCAGCCCGATTTCTACTTCCAGGGTGGTGGATGCTCATTAAGCCATCTTAGCCCTGACTTTTAAAATCCATAACTCTTGCAAATGTAAAAAAGTTGCCACAAAAGATTAAGCGTACAATATATGTCAAAAGTATAATGTTTCACGCCGCTCTCTCCCCCGTCCCCACCACTCCCCATCACTGCTGCTAGCCCCAAATTTCTCTTGTTTCTTTTATGTGACATTCAATGAATTCAACAAATAAAGATTTTATATTTCATTTGGATTGAATCTGGAAAACAATTTCCCCAGAGTTGATGAGGGAATAAGGAATGACTTTCCATTTGGAGTGGATGAGCTGACCTAGAACGAGTTCCTGAGGCTCCCGTCCCGAAAAAGGAGGAAACAGAGGGAAACTGAGGCCCTCTGAGCTTGATGGCCCCCAAGAAGCTGGGCTAGTTCCAGAGATTTTATCTAAAAGCCTCCATCTGCCTATATGTGTTAACCAAAAATAAATAAATAAAAAATAGAGAGAGAGAGAGAGAGACCCTGCTTATTTCTTTTAAGATTAAATTGCTCTGCTCTCTCTCTTTTTTTTAACTCTTACCTTCCATCTTGGAAGCAATACTGTGTATCGGTTCCAAGGCAGAAGAGTTGTCAAGGATCAAGCAATGGGGGTGAAGTGACTTGCTCAGGGTCACACAGCCAGGAAGTAACTGAGACTATATTTGAACCCAGGATTTCTTGTCTCTAGGCCTTTCTCTCCATCCACTGAGCTGTGCCCCGCCCCCCATAGAGCTATATTCTTTAAGGTTCTGGAGACCAGGGACTGTTTGATTTAAATCTTGATGTCCTTAACATGATTTTTTGGTAAATATTGTTGTTGTCCAGTTTTAGCCAACTCTTCATGACCCAACATGGGATTTTCCATGGTTAAGATACTTGAGTGGTTATCCATTTCCTTCTCCAGTGAATTAAGGCAAAGGGAGATTAAGTGACTTATCCAGGATCACACATCTAGTTAGTGCTTAAAGCTGGATTTGAATTCAGGTTAATATTAGTCCACCAGCATTTGTATGTGCCCATTTAGCCATGTGTTGTGTTTCCCTATAGAATGAGAAATTCTTTAGACTAGGGAATGTTCTGTTCCTAGCAAAACATGCTTGTTGTGGAATGCTTGAGTGATAGAACCCAAAAAGTGTTCCCCAAAGGTTGAGGATTACTACTACCCACTAATTCAGATAAAAGGGTTAGAGCTGGACGAAATAGGTCATCAAATCCAACATTTTCTGTTTAGTTTATAGTGTAGAAAAATAGGTCTAGGTGACTTGGCCAAGATTTACCTAAATATGAAGTAGCCAATAGGGCAGCTAGGTGGCACAGTGGCTAGAGAGCTGGACCTGGAGTCAGGAAGACCTGAGTTCAAATGTGGCCTCAGATACTTACCACCTCTGTGATCCTGGGCAGGTCACTTAACCTTGTTTGCCTCAGTTTCTTCATCTGTAAAATAACCTGGAGAGAGAAATGGCAAACTGCTCCAGTAGCTTTGCCAAGAAAACCACATATGGGGTCATGAAAAGTTGGACATGATAGAATAACAAGTAGCCAATCCCAGATTTCAACCTGGATCTTCCAATTCCACATCCAGGATTCTTTCTAGTATGTCTCCCTAATCGAGTTATCTAGCCCTCATTGGCTTTCTGCTGTCTTAATTACTCCAGGTTGCCTGAAAGTGTGGCAGGCTTATGCCTTTCATGATGGCAGTTGTGACTGACTGTCCAAGGGAGAAGTCTCTGGGAAAACTGAATCCCATTGGGTTACGTTGAGTACTTAGAGAAACATTTGTCATTTCTTTCCTTTGGAGGCTGTGATGGATGTAGGATGTGGATGCTTATGCTTCATGATGCTCATTTCCTTCTTAAATATTCCATCTTTGTGCCCATAAGAAAAATAGTCAAAGGTGGCCCAACTGGTGAGAAAGGACAGCAGCAGGAGCTAGTTTAAGATAAAATAACGAAATTTTTCTTTGCCATGAGAACACATAGATTCAACTATTCGTCTCTCAAAGGAAAAAAGGAGATCCCTACCACTTGGATAATTTAAGGACTAAACCCAGGGGGGGAGGGTTTCTGTACCCACACCATAAACCTTATCTTGGAAAAATGGCTGATATGCTGATCTATTAGGATTTAGAAGTAGAAAAAAGAAGCCTTATGTTTCTTCGAGAGACATATTTTTATTGACTTCTATTGAGCTCAGGGCTAAATTATATTCCTATTCTTGTCTATATAATATAATAGTATGAGTGCACACACACACATGTGTGTGTGTGTGTGTGTGTGTGTGTGAGAGAGAGAGAGAGAGAGAGAGAGAGAGAGAGAGAGAGAGAGAGAGAGAGAGAGAGAGAGAGGGAGAACAGGAGGGAGAGATGAGGGGAAAACACTTTCATTGACATCACTGATGGTTGTGAATGTGTCTGGGGAGAAGATGGTTCAGGTTCAGGACTTGGCAAGGACCATGGACTGGGGATAGTTAAAACCCTTGACTGATGATGAACAAAAACATGTTGTTGGGTGAAATTCTATATCGAACGCTGGTATAGACTAGAAGATGGTGGTGACTTCATTTTGTTGTTAGCTCATGTTATGCAATTCAAGCTGTAGCAGCTTTCAGGTATGTCTTGCCTCTGTAGTCAAGAATACATGCAAAATGGAGTCCATTGACTCCATAATGAGATATTTATGCTATATCCAGGTGGAAATGTCCAAGAGGTAGAGGTGACAATAAGATTAAAACTCAGACAAAAGACTGAGGGGGTCTTCTGCCTAGGAAGGATATCTGAATAAGCTATGAGAAAAGAGAAGAAAAGAGGACCCAGAGGGGAGAATCTTGAGAACTAATCACAATTGGTATGTGAGAGACAGAAGTTAATCTTTAAGAGGAAACTGAGACAGGTCAAAGAAGAACTAAGAGCCACAGAAGCTAAGAAAGGATATCAAAAGAGAAGTAAAGAATAATGAGAAAAGATAATCAGATTTTATCAGTTGATAATAGAGAAGTAGTCAGACGTTACACTTCAATGCATGGAGATGTTAAGATATAGGAAATAAAGACAATAAGTATAGATTATTTTTAGGAATATGTCTTCAAAGGTAGAAGAAATAGAAGACCACACCTTGAGAGGTTGACTGAGTTAAATGAAGAATTCTTTGGTTTGTTTGTTTTTAAAGACACTGGGGTATATTTGAAGAAAACAGGGAGGGGCCATTGGATAAAGAAAGGATGAACATGAGAATAAGGGAATGTTTGAGAGATTCCATCCTAGAAAAGTCAGACAAGTATGAGATAAAAGGAACAAGTAGAAGGGTTGACCCTGGAAAGAAAGGCAACTTCAATAAAGCAAGCAACAAATATTTATTAAGCATCTACGTAACCTGCATTCTAATGGGGAAAGCAACATGTACATATTACATGGGGGAGGAGAAGATATTGTTTGTCTAAGGAGTAAAGCCAAAGTAGATTAGGGTTAGAGTTCAGGGAGTGGTACCCTTTGGTCTGAATGGCAAGGACAAGTAGAAACCAGGAGTCTGCCATCCATAGAAACTACCATGATGACTAAGTATTAGTGAAATAAGTTTCTAAGACTGGCCATTCCAAGCACAAAGGAACTGGGAATGGGGACAATAGTTGGAATGGCATAGAGTTGTTCAAGTTATCTGGATCATTAAATACATTGTATTTGAATCCATCAGAAGCTGATGCCCATCCCATAGCCTTATTCCAATATGGTAGAGAATAGGTACACCATGAAGATAGGCCATGCATTGAAAATACTCAACCTCTAGAATCACAGATTTTCAGAGTTGGAAGGAACTATTGTGTCTATTCCAACCTATCCCTGAAAAACAGACCTTATTATAACATACTTAATAAGTCATCCCCTCACTTTTGCTTGAAGATTTCCAGAGGAGAAATATCCTCTGTCCCCTGAGACATTCCATTCCAATTTGGATAATTGTAATAGTTAGGATTATTTAGTTGTTTCAGTTGTGCTCACTCTTTGTAACCCTATTTGTGGTTTTCTTGGCAAATACTGGAGTAGTTTGCCATTTTCTTCTCCAGCTCATTTTATGGATGAGGAAAATGAGGCAAACAAGGTGCAGTGACTTGCCCATGGTCACACAGCTTAGTAAGTATCTGAGGCCTATAAGAGTTAAAATTGGTTTTGGTCAATTAAAACTTATAAAAAGTTGTTGTGGTGTCATTTTATAAAATTAATTTATAAAAATTAATTCTTAAGTTACAAGGCTATTAGTAGCTTTAGTAGCTTTATTACAGCAAAATAGAGATAGTGAAGAGAAGCGAATGTAGAAAGGCAATAGGGAATTTTCTACCTTACCACACTAAGTCTGCTCTGAAGAAATCTAGCGCTCCCAACAAGGTTCCAGTCTCTGGCCAGAAGAGCAGGAGAGTCTCAGCCTCCAGGTTTCATTCTCCAGGTGGAAGTATGTGAAAGTCTCTTTAACCCAAGCAAGGACCGAAGCCAAATTCCTCTTTCAGCAAGAGCCACCAGCACAGAATCTCCAATGCAGAATGAAATCCAATGCAGAGACACCAACACAGCAGAATCCCAGAAGAGTCTCCAACCCAAAACAAATACAACACCATATGAATGCTCAACTCTTTGGTCTCACCTTATATAAACCCTTTTCCCATGTCACTTCCTGTCTCTCTAGTTTCTACTTCCTTTCACTGAGGGCTGGTCTGTCATATCTCAGGAACCAATCATAGTTTCTTAATTTGCCTGGGCAATGCTTATGAGATCCACTACTGGTCTTTGAGGGTGTGAACTTTTTTTTCTAGTAAAAGGGTTTGACTAAATGTGAAAGGAGGGGCACTCCAGATTCTTGGTTGATTAAGTTAAAATAAACAAAGGAGGATAATTTTCTTTCATAGGCCAGATTTGAGTTCAGGTTTTCCTGACACCAAGCTCAGTTCTCTATCCACTGCACCACCTAGCTTTCTCCTCTACATTAAAACAAAATGTGTATCTTTGAGATTTTGACCCTTTGTTCCTGGTTCTTCCCTGAACCCTGCAGAATAGACCCAAGAACTTGTTCATAAAATCAGTGGATTCCCAATAGTCCTTCATATACTTGAAGATAGCTGTAATGACCCTACTGAGTCTTCTTATCTCTAAGCTAAACATCCACTGTTCTTTTAACCAGTCAATCTCTAGAGTCCCCAGAAATAAAATCTCTCTAATGCTTTTAGAAAGATATTGGGTCTTTGCGGTGTGGCTCTATTACACTCTTTCATCCTTTTCTCAGTGGTTGAATAGCAAACACCCCTACTGACCATTAATGTAGATATTATACATGCTTATGCTTCTTTTTTATCTCTTGAGATCTTGTGAAAGCCAATGGAATGGTTTAATTGAAGTTTAATAATCTTGTGTTCAAAGAGCTCCACAACTTGGCTTGCACCTCCCTCTCCAACCAACTTCCCTGTTCTTTGATCTTACATCCTGATGCCTTTGACGTGTTGGCTACATGACCCTATGCAAGTCACTTACCTACTCCGTAACCCCAGGTTACACTCTTAGACTGGGGGTTGTCCATCAGTTTCTGCAATGGCAGAGAGAGTTCTTCACCCCTAGTTTCCTTCTATCAATGAAATCACAAGTCTAGTCCCCCCAGTTTTTTATACCTTTTCTCCCTTTTTAAAATTGTAAGCCCCTTGAAGGCAGGGACCATGCCTGATACCTTTTATTCGTCCATGTGATAAGCACTGATTAAGCATTTACTATGTACCAAATGCTTTGCTTTATGCACCGGAGATACAAAAACAAAAAGAAAAACTTGCATTCTAACAAGGGAAACTACATGTCTGCATGCAAAACTCCGAATTTAAATATAAAGTCATTTGGAGGGGCACTAAAAACTGGAGGGTTTAGGAGGTGACATTTGAGCTGAGCTTGGAAGGAAAGGAGGATTCTCCAAGTCAGAGGTGAAGAAGGAGGTGCATTGAGATTGGGGGGACCCAGAGGCATGGTGATGGATAATGGGATAGATCGCATGAGGCAAGGTCATTCAATGACTCTTTGATCCAAGGGGAAGGAACATGCCTGGCTCCTTCCATTCCAGCTGCTCTGTCCAGGGTGGGAGAGACCCTTAAAAACCATACAATAGTGAAATATCCCCTCCTCTGTTCAATTTTCCTCTTCTTCACACACACACACACACACACACAAATATCACATCACAACCATCTCAGTGAGGAATATCACAGGGGGGGTACCACATAGATCTGACAGGAATCTTTGCTCAGCAATAGTTCCTGAACCCTTCCCAGTACTGCCAGATGGTCTGGGGCAACCACAGCCTTTCAGAATTAATAACTGCTTCTCTAGAGGGGTAGCTTCATTCAGGAACCGTTCCACATTTTCAGGCTGAGTGTGTTTCTTTTTCTCCCATAGCATTTCCTGGCCCTCTCTGCTCTGGGTAGACAGTGAAGCCTACTCAGGGAGGCAAGAGGGATGTCTCTCTTTGCTCTCGCTCTCGCTCTCTCTCTCTTTCTTTCTCCCTCGCTCCCCAGCTCCCTCCGCCTTCCCTTGCCTTTGGCTTCTGATGGTGTAGCTTTTAATCTAGAAATTATGGTAACTTGTATGTGCATTTTGAGAGTATATCATTGCTGCAGTTAATTAACGGTTATTAGCGTTAGCGTACTGTGCCGTATTCTATGTCACAAATCATCAAGTCTCCCAGAACAGTTATAGCAATTAAGAACTCCATCACACCTTCTGTATAGTCATTTGGTTCTTTTCCAGGTCTTTTCAAAACTGGAAATTACTAATCAAATCATTTCTGCTCTGTGCCTCAGTATCGTTTATTCCATTCCTAATGATGTGCGACTTTTTTTTTTCTTTGGCCGTTAACAGAGGCATCCGTGCGTCTAACCCATTTTGCACCACTGTCATGCTTTAGAGAGGCGATAATGAACTTGCAGAAGGAAATGTAGGCTCGGGTTCTTTGCAGAACAGTGTCTTTCCACTCCTGCTGTTGGGTGATTGAATTTTGAAACTGTAAAATGCATCGACAGGCCTACAAGCCCGACTTTGCCAGAACCCCAGCTCTCACAGTTTAGCTTCAATTCAGAACTCAGTGCGACTCCTGCCTGATCAATTTGTCATCCCTTTAAATGGAAACTAATTGCTTCCCAGGGAAAGATTGCAGGCAAATATCAACCTTTGCATCAGCAGCCCTGTTGCAGTAAGGTTAAGGAAGAGTCCACGGGGTTTCACCGAAGGGCCCATTTCCCTCTCTCCCTAAATAACGTCAGGAAGAATTTATATTATTTATACCAGCAGTAAAATTGCCTTCGCATCCACTTGGGTCACCTGTCGAGAGTACATCTCACTTAATAGGTCGGCTGGATGTTCACATTAGGAACAGGAGACGAATGTCAGGTGTCATTGGAAAGCCAGGTTTTAGCACACCTTGGAAGGTTTTATGTGGTTTGGATGAGTTAAGATCAGCATGTAGGCCACCAGTCTCCCCCTCAGTCCCCCCCTTGCTCCCCCCTGAAGACACAAACGTTGCTTTTCCTTCTGTTCCTAGATTCTATTTTGCTCTAAGCCTCCCCAGAATGCCTGAACCATCCCCACATCGACACCATTAAGCTGATTCTGCTGTTGACTCCCCGTAGGAGACATCAGCTCAGACACAGAGCCAGAGCAGTCCTTTGCTTGGGGGATGCATTAGTGCAGAGACCCTCCTGAAGAGCAGGTGGGTCTGGGATTGCAGCAAGGCCAGGAAACGCAGAGAGTCTTCCAAACACTGGCTCGCTAACCCCCTTCCTTTGCTCCCATTCGAGTGCCATCTGCTTCAAGATGTGTTCAGTTACAAAGACAGGCTGACTATACGGAAGGCAATTTGGGGGCTTGGGGTTGAGCCACCACCTATTTCTGGGCGGAGGTGCCCAGTTGAGGCCAATTTCAGGGGGCCTTAAGAAGAGCATTTATAGTCCTAGGTGAGGACTCTCCCTGTACCAGGGCAGGTCATCCTCAAAAACTGACAAAGTCATTTGCATCATGCATCACACAGCCACTATGGGTCAGAGGCAGAACTGGAACCCAGGACTTCCTGGCTTTGACACCACCTCTGTACATACTACTAGAAGACTAAAAATTAATATCCAATACTCCAAGTAGTATATTTCATAAGATTTATTAATAATCACTTGAAGTGGAGGAAAGAAAAACCCTTCAGGAAAGAGAGGCTTTCCTAGACCACACATGTGGGAGAAGAAAGCAAGAGGTGGAGTTACACAACTACATACAATACTCAAGCACACAAGGAGGGGATGAAAGAGGAAAGAGATGCTGGGAGATGTAGTTCAGAGGTACACATTTTTCTAATTACACACTACACCACGCCATCTCTCACAGTCCTTAAGAAACAACAATTGAAACCAAATAAAACCTCTGAAAGAACTTTGAGTTCAGACCTGGTTGGATCCTGGGTATTTTCCATTTTGGTTGGGAGGTTCCATTAAATGCATTCAGGAAATTCTCAGAAGTACTTCCTTCTGATAGACCATAAGAACCTTGAGAAGTAGGATCATTTTTTTTGTTTCATGAATATGTAACTCTAGTTCTTAAAAACAGTACCTGACACATAGGAGACCCTTTAAAAAATGCTTGTGGATTGATTGATTGATTGGTTATTCAAATGGCTGTTCCATAGTCCAACTGAAAACCACTATAAGCTTCAGTTGAAGAATTACCAACCATGCTCTAATCACCCTCGTTAAAAGAAAGGGAAGGTTTGGAGATTGGGGGGAGAGGACAGAGAGATTCAGAAATTCAGAGTTTGAGAGAAAATCTATTTTTACCGAGGAAGATAAGCGATGGCTGTGTTGGAGTCAGTGTATCCTTTTCCATGGTCCTTACGCTACCTCTTCATCAGAGGAGGCAACAAAGAATTACTGTTTCCGTAGGGCATGCTCTTTAGTTCCAGCCTTCTTAGAAAAGAATGGCAGATTTTATCCATCTTATTCTTGTTTGCTCACCTCTCTCCTAGAAAAAAAAAAAATCTGCTATTCATTCTTCCCAGCTATTAGTATGAGAAGGAAACAAGCAGAACTGGGAAGGTCAGGATCATGTAATTCAATCTCTTTCAGATACCTCTTACCCATTTATGGTGATTCCTTAAGGAGACATTTGTTCTAAGAAACTCACTTCTGATTCATAGTCAGCCAGCCTTTGCGAAATGGACTGATTCTCGTTTTCTACTAGAAAGAGGTTGAAAACGTACAAATTTCACTCTGTGGCATAGACCAGAGACACAGAGAGAGAGAGAGTCATGGTGGGGTAGTGACAATCATATATGGATCTTGGTCTGTAAGAAACAGGATGACATAGTGGGGAAAAGCCAATGATCAGGATGCAGGAGGACTTCTTTTCTAACCCACTATCAGATACTAGCTATGGGCAAGTGTTATTTCTCCATCCGTAAAATGGAGGGTTTGAGCCAGATAACTTTTAATGCCCCTTCTTCCCATTATCTTCGTCTCTGTGATTCTTGCATGAATAGGGAAGTCATAGAGCAAAGAAACTACCCTGGAATATCTATCTAGATAGGTATAGAGATGTGACTACAAAATTCTGGAAAACATTCGTAGGAGAGGTACATCTCACTCATCAAATGTAGTAGGCATGAATAGAAAGATGCAAAGAGTAGGGCATAGTACAAAATGGATTCCAGGCTCTTTTAGATACAAAGATGAACATGAAATAGGTCCTGACTTTAAGGAGCTTATTATATCTTAGTAAAATATCCAACACACAAACAGAAAAGTAAATGAAAGCAACTTCGAGGGAAGAGATAGTGAATGAGAAAGATAATCTCAGAGGGAAAGGTGCTAGTCTGCCAGGGGGACTGGAAAGACCTCCAATAAATAGCTAGCTAAATATTGAGTTTCATCAGCAAACACGGTTATTCTTAATTTCCCAAAAGGAAAGGCAAGAGGGAGAAAACTGGTCAACTGAGTAGCCAGGTTGAGAAGGGAGGCTGCTGAGGGATGGAGATGGGAGATGGCACCCCTGTGACCTTGGAGGTCACAGGAAGCCACTGTCAGAAGTGCTACTTGAACCTACATCTTTTTCCATTATGCTATATGCTTCTATAAATTCTGTGTTATTATACTAATAAGAAATGTGGCCAGTGGCCCATAGCTCCAGCCCTGAATTTATGTGGCGTAGATTCAATCTCAAGGGCATTGCACACATCATTCTCTTTGGCTCATGACCCCTCCTTGGGCTTCCTTCCCATCTTCCCCCCTGGAATATCTGAATATGACTCATGTCTTGATCTAGTACCAAACAACGACAAGACCTGATTTTGTCCTCCATGTTGTGGCTCTAGCTCTGCCTTCTGCTTAATCCAAGACCTCTTTGGCCCAAGAACTTCCCTTCTAAGTAATTTCTCCATGAACTCTGACATTCTGCCACTGTCCTTCATGGCTGCTAACTCTGGAGTCGAAAGAAGTCCCTGTTAAAAAGTCAAAATAAAAATAAAAAACTGGCCTCCCCTGCCTCCTGCCCCTGTGCTACAAGTCCACTCATCTTGTGGAGCCCTTAGGTCATTATAGGTTGACATATTTAAGGCATTTGTGCCATTTAAAACTGGAACAGATGTCTCAGGTGAAGAGATAGAGGACACAGAAGTTTCCTAGCAGATGGAGTGGACAAATTTACCTTTTGGCTAGGTCTCTGTCCCCCATATTCCTCTTCCTTGGAGGTGTTCAAGTAGGGGCTTCAAGTCCATTTGTTCATTAGGTCATAGCTGGGATTCTTTCCAGGAATGAGTTGGACTAGATAGGAGCTGAAATCATAGGATTATAGATTTAGAGCTTGAATGGAAGGTCATCAAACCCAATCCCATCATTTGATGGACAGAGAAACTAAAGCTGAGGGAGGGGATGTTACTTGCCTGAGGTCACACAGGAGTAAGTGGCACTTGTTGTTCAGTCATTTTCAGTTGGGTCTGACTCTTCAAAAATCCATTTAGAGTTTTCTTGGTAAAGATACTGGAGTAGCTTCCTATTTTCTTCTCCAGCTCATTTGACAGATGAGGAAACTGAGGCAAACATGGTAAAGTGACTTGCCCAGGGTCACACAGCTAGGACATATCCAAGACTAGATTTGAATTCCTGAAGATGAGTCTTCCTGATTCCAAGCCTGGTACTTTCTCCACCGTGCCATCTAGCTGCCCAGTAAGTTAGGACTTAAACAAACCTTGGTCATCTTGACCTCAAATTCCATGTTCTTTTTACTGTCCCATGCTTCATTCCCTTTCTCTTAAATTCTGTTTCTGTTCCAATCAGAGATAAGGTATAAGCTAAGGATTGTACAAGGAAAAAGCTAAAACAATTCTAAAAGGCTTTTGAATGGAAAGGAAAGAGTTTTTGAAAGGGGAAGAATAGAAGATAAGGTCAGGAAACTGAGTTCATTTTTTAAAAAGAAAAAAAGAAGGAACTCAGAGCTTAGTTCCCAATGGACCTTTTATTTATTCATTTGCTTATTCATAAAAACCTCACCTTCCATCTTGGAATTAATACTGTGTATTGTTTCTAAGGCAGAAGAGTGGTAAGGGCTAGGAATGGGGGTTACACAGATGATGGAATATAATACATTACAGATATTATAGATATCCAGAGAAATTATAGGTGAATTGGCCAAGGTTACACAGTCTTCAAAAGTGGATTTTGAACCCCGGTCCTAGATTTTATGGAGCTATAGACTTGCCAGTGCCTCATAGAGAAGAAAATTAAGCTGTAGTCCAGTTAAGTTATGTAAGCTTCCCGCTCATCTTACTCCTTAATCCCCTGTCTCATCTCACACAGGAAGGTCACCAAAAACACTTAGGTCATCTCAGATTGACATGTATAAGCCATTTATACTATCTTAGCTACTAAAATTGGAAGGTACTTCTCAGTTGGAGAGACGGGGGACTTCTAATGACCCAAGCAGATGGAGTGTACGAATATTTGCACTTTTTGGTTCAGGCATTTCTGCTGATAAACAGGCACCAAGGCAGCTCTGAAGGACCCCAGTGCAAGACATTTTTCTGCATTGCAGACTGAACTCTGCAAAATTTGACATGACCTTGATTGACTTGCCAGGTTTTACTCATCCCACTATTATAGTCCTCTCAACCAAAGAAGAGCTGGTTTACACCTAGATGTTCAAATATTCACAAACAACTACAATGCACATTCTCTCTCCCTCTCTCTCCCCTTCCCTCCTTCCCCCCCTCTCTCCCTCTCTCTGTCTCTGTCTTTGTCTCTGTCTCCCTCCCTCCCCCCTCTGTCTCTCTCTGTATCCCTCTCTATTTCTCTCTCTCACTGTCACTCTCTCCCCTTCCCTCCCTCCCTCTCTCTCTCTCTCTTTCTCTCTCTCTCTCTCTCTCTCTCTCTCTGTCTCTTCTCTCTCTCTCTCTGTTTCATCTCTTCTCTTCTCTTCTCTTCTCTTCTCTTCTCTCTCTCTCTCTCTCTCTCTCTCTCTCTCTCTCTCTCTCTCTCTCTCTCTCTCTCTCTCTCTCTCTATCCAGGGCAGACAAATCCAGGGTTTGTCTGACCTGATTTCTAGTTTGGTTCTTCTGCCCCCCACCCTGCAGAAATACCCCCCCTTTTCTAATTACTTTTTATGACCTATTTCCTTCTATAGCCCAAAAAGATGTTACCTGAAGAGGTAGGGAGAAGGGAGCTATTAGAAGAAATGTATTCTAATCGCTGAAGCTATATGACTTTTAGAAAAAAGTTTCTCCTTAGGGAACAAAATTCTTTCCACCATTTGGAAGTAGGAATTTGGAAGGGAGATGTCTGAGATTGCACAGATTCCTATAATTTTACATTTGGAAAGGGTCCTTAGAGATTACATAATCAATGTTCACCTAAGCTATGTCCTCTTTAATTGTGTTACAAACAAGGGGTTGCCATCCAATCTTTGGTTGGAAATTTGAAGGGAAGGGGCAACCTATTCCATCCCGTTCTATTTCTAGATAGCTCCAATTAGTAACTATCTCCTTGGATTGTATTGAAATTGTCTTCTTTGAAATGTCTACCATTTGGGGGCAGGTAGGTGACTCAGTACATATAGAATCTGGCCTAGAGATGGGAGATCCTAGGTCCAAATCTGGCCTCAGACACTTCTTAACTCTATGATCCTGGGCAAGTCATTTAACCCCAATTGCCTAGCCCTTATGCTGATGGTATTGATTCTAAGACAGAAGGGTTTTTACAGAAGGTTTTTAAAGAAGGAAGAAAGGAATCAAGGAGAGAGAGAGAGAGAGAGAGACAGAGAGACAGAGAGAGAGACAGAGAGACAGAGAGAGAGACAGAGAGAGAGGGAGGAGGGGGAGGGAGAGAAAGGGAGGGAGGGAGGGAGGGAAGGAGGAAGAGAAAGGAAGGAAGAAAGAAAGAAAGAAAGAAAGAAAGAGAGAGAGAGAGAAAGAAAGAAAGAAAGAAAGAAAGAAAGAAAGAAAGAAAGAAAGAAAGAAAGAAAGAAAGAAAGAAAGAAAGAAAGAAAGAAAGAAAGAAAGAAAGAAAGAAAGAAAGAAAGAAAGAAAGAAATAGAAAGAAAGAAGCAGGGAGAAAGGAAGGAAGGAAGGAAGGAAGGAAGGAAGGAAGGAAGGAAGGAAGGAAGGAAGGAAGGAAGGAAGGAAGGAAGGAAGGAAGGAAGGAAGGAAGGAAGGAAGGAAGAAGTAAAGTTAGTTCTCCTATTTACTCCTCCTAGTTCTGCTTTCTTGGGCCAAACAGAACAATTCTCAGCCTTCTTTCATGTAACAGCCCTATTTTATACACTAGAATGAAGACTGGGTGTCATACAATGGAGAGAGCAGACAGAACAAGGCTCAAATCTTGCCTTTGACACTTATTACCAGTGTTAGTGTGGGGATTTCTTTCATGTATGGTTTAGACCAAGCAGATGGCCTTTTCACATCCTTTCCATGTGCTAAGTCCTATGATGTATGACTATTATCATCATGTTATCATGCTTTCTTTCTCTTCAGATCACATCTCCAATCTACATATCCCTAGTTTTGAGTCCGCTCACCATTTTGGTCTTCCTCTTCTGGATGGTCTCCACTTCATCAATTTCCTTCCTATTCATATGTTGGAAAGATAGCTCGCCTTAGAAGTGTGGCTTTATGTTCTGGTTCTTTAGGGCTTGATAGCCATGTGACTTTATTGGGCCTCTCTGTGTCGCATTCTCTTCCCTAAAAATAGAAGTCATGATGCTTTCACTGGATTATGGGAAGGGCAATTCTTGGTAAACCAGAACGTACTCAATGAGTAGATAAATACTGAGGCTCTGTCATTCTTATCATATCTGTATTTTAGGGCTAACATACTTTAGTGTTGCCAAGCTCAAGAAATGAAAATTGAATTCAGACACTTGGTAGCAGCTACATTTATTATATAAATCCAGGCACCCAGGCCAGTTCATTAGGGAAGAGTATTATAAGCGAGCTAATGTTGAGTTTCTGGTCTGATGAAATGCTTGCTCTGACAAGGAGCTTGGCCTTTCTTTCTGGCTATTCTCTGTGACACATATTTTCTGCCTCGGTGGTGTTCTCAGTAGGGTAGCCAGTCTCTGCCTTCGTGTTTGACATTTTTGCTCATAATTGCTTGAAAAATCACCTGCTTCTGTTTTTTAAATTGCTACATAAAGTAGTAAACCTGTCCTGACTTCCTGAGAACCACAAAAGGCACGTAGAAGAAGGAGCAGACAGCCAAAGACATGAATCTGGGGTAGTAGAAGGATGTCAAGAGAAAATCAGCTTGACATCATGAGCCTGGGAAGAGTGGGACCCCACCACGTAAACCCTAGATCTTTGGTCCAAGAGGGGTTGTCTGTGGTTATATTGTGGTCCTTGGTAGGGGGAAAAATGCCACCTCTATCAATCAGGTCAATAAACATTGAAGAGCCTTTATGTGCTAGGCACTGTACAAGGGACTGAGGACACAAATACCCAAAAGATAGCCTAGGGGGATGTCATGGATAAGCAGGCATCTATTAAATACAAACCTAGTACCAGATTCTATGCTAAACTTTGAGGAATCAAATACAGGCAAAGAGAAAGACAACTCCTGCCCTCAAGGAGTTTATATTCTAATGGAGAAAGACCACACATTAAAGAGAAAGGATTTTAATGGAAACATAGAGGTAAAATCCTTTATCCAAAGCACAGCCAGGAGGAAAATGAGGGGGTGACTGGCCAGCCCCAAAATGGAGGCCCCAGTAGGAACTCACCAGACTTTATCTCCTGGGAGAAAGGGGTTAGCATGATAAAGGGATGCTCTAGGGTTGAGATAGCCCAGGCACTATGATGCTGGGGTTGGAATGAATAGATCTGAATTCAAATATTGCCTTAGACACTTTCTAATTGTGTATCCTTGGCCAAGGCATTAATGTCACTCCCAACTCAAGTTTGTCACAAATAAAAGGGTTGGCCTCAGTGGCCTTGAAGGTTTTCATAGTATCGGAGATACTATGAAACCATTTATGACTTCAAGTAGCTTAATTCTGTTGGAATATGAGGGTATGTTTCTTCTCTGACATCCTTAATTGGCTTCATGCTGATAGGTTTACTCTGACCTTCTTTAGACTCTCATTCACCTAAAAACAGAGAAATGCTTCATTAGGTTACACCCATGTCATGGGTCCATGGAGATGTCCGACCTTGTAATCTGTCTTGGACAAATGGCCCTGAACTGTGCTTGGTAGGAGATATGATTTCTAATGATATTGACCATGGTACAATGGGAAAAGACATCAGTAAAATTGAGGAGTTGGACTGGATGTCTTAAAAGGTCCCTTCCAATTTTAAATCTAGGATACTCTGACCCTTCAACAGTCTTTTATTGACCTGATATCCATAAATCTAATTTTGATACCCTGAAGAATCTCTGAACGTATTTGGTGTCAAACAATAAACTAGTAAACATTTATTAAGCACCTAACTTGTCCCAGGTACTATATTGGGGAAAGAAAGAAAAGAAAAGAAAGAAAGAAAAGAAAGAAAGAAAGAAGAAGAAAGAAGAAAGAAAGAAAGAAAGAAAGAAAGAAAGAAAGAAAGAAAGAAAGAAAGAAAGAAAGAAAGAAAGAAAGAAAGAAAGAAAGAAAGAAAGAAAGAAAGAAAGAAAGAAAGAAAGAAAGAAAGAAAGAAAGAGGAGGGGAGGGGAGGAAGGAAGGAAAGGAAGGAAGGAAGGAAGGAAGGAAGGAAGGAAGGAAGGAAGGAAGGAAGGAAGGAAGGAAGGAAGGAAGGAAGGAAGGAAGGAAGGAAAGAAAGAAAAAGAAAAATATGGTTTTGCTCTCAAGGAGGCCACATTCTATCAGTGGAGTCAACATGTATATCCATAAATATATAAAAATAATAAACATAGCTATTTTAAGGAAAGGGCATTACAAGTTGGGTAGATCAGGAAAATCTTCATGCAGAAGAGCGAGTTTTGAAGGACACTGTCTATCCATGGAGCCATCTAGCTGCTCTGCTTCCCAAGATTTGTACAAGTAACCTCTCCACTGGTGCAGATAGTGAATGTGTCTCATCTCTGTTCTTTCATAGAGCCTAGAGGCTCAAGTTCATTGAAAACTTCCTCTATTTCCTTAAACATCTCTCAGATAGGAACAGTCCATTGCTTGACCTCTATTTTGGACTGACCTGCCTCCTTTATGGACTTGCACAATCCTTGTTTTTTATAGCACATTTCAACTGCAACCTATTCCATTACCCTTCAGGTGACCAAAACTCAAAATTCCTTTGAGATCAGCCATTCCATATTTTACAGCCATTTAAGCATCACTAGGTAAATATTTGGTATTAAAAAGACAGACTTCTACAGCAACAAACAGCTTAGGGTTATTGAGTGTGCTTGCAGTTTTCTCCATCCTACACAAAACCATTGATGCTTTCAGACTAGAACTCATGAGATCTTGAGTTCCACTGGTTCGCTCCTTAGTGGAGAAAGAAGCGTATTCTCAAAAGAATTCCTTCTCTGAGTTTCAGGGGGTCCCCTAATCTCTACATCTGGGGATTTAGTTCACCACCTATTTATTCATGATTGGGGCAGCTAACTGAAGTGGTAGTGACTGGACTCTAGAGGGGAAGGGGTCAGGAAAGGAACTCGTAGGAAGCATTCTTGAGCTCTGTTGCTTTGAAAACCTGAGGGACCATCTCCTCCAGGACACACAACTAGGAGATGGAATGTTGTGGCTCTGAAATGAATGGAAAGTATGTGAAAGAGCTTCACATCCATCGATTACTAAAAGTCATGATCATCTCTTTCATGGTGTTTGAGGTTTGTTGGCTGGACCCAAGTATGTCTCAGGCCCCCTTCTTGGCTCTTCCTTGGCATCTCCCCATCCTGTTAGACCTCTGCTGAACACTGACTGTTTTCCACAAAGAGACAACTTCCTGGCCCATGCCAGGAGGAAGGAATGGAGTGCAGTGAGAAGTCCCACAGTAGACTTGAGTTTGGGTATCTCAGGTTGTGGCCCCATATCAGGAATGGTACATTTCCCCATTGCTCTGGACCTTTCTTGGCCAAGTGGAAACAGATCCCTGCCAGAGCCCTAAAGACAGAATGGAAGCCTTCAACTCTTCATCTGCAACATGTTGTTTTATATTATTGGAAACCAACTTCAAGATCTTATTCCTTCTCCCTGGTCACAGACATGTGAACCCTTGGAACTAGAAAGGACTTCAGAGGTCATGGACTCCAGTTCCATTGAACAGATCTAGCAGTCTGTCAATCAACAAGTACATATAATGACTCTCATGTGGCTGGTGCTCTGTTAGGTCCTGGAGAAACAATTACAAAAATGAAGCAAAAATCAGGAAACTGAGACCCCCTGAGAGGAAGCGGGTGTTCCCCTACAGGACAAGTCTTGCCCCTCCTCTGGGACTTCCCCCTCAATCCTCTTTAGAAAACCGTGTGGGTCTCAGAGGGCATTCTGTGCCCTGCCTAAGCATCCCTAATGGCATTCAAGTGCCATGGCACAGCAGGAACACGAGGAGGATGTGGTCATCCATCAGCAGATGTCCTGAAATGTGTGTGGGCTGGAGTTCACCCCCGGCATTCACGTCTGCCTGTCTGCAAGGATCTTCAGTGCTGGAACATTCCTCCGAGTTCCTGGGGAGCTCGAATCAGATTGTTTTTCTCCAAGGAAGCAGGGGAGCTCCTCCATCCATCGCAGACAGAACTGCACAGTCCCCTGGAATGCAAAACACAGACCTTTCTATGAGAAGTGAAATATTTAGATAGAAATCATTACGAGGCTCTTTTTTTACAGCAAATCGTGCCTGATCAACAGAGAGAGCTGGAAAAGGAAACACAAAGGAGGTAATAATGTCTGATTAGCTGAGCAGCTGGATAGGCTGAAGGGGAATTGGTTATCCCCATATTAAGACATTGGGAGCTATACATGAGGGACATTGAGGATCAACAGACCCAACTGCTTGTTGAGGGGCATCTTCCAAACAGTGCTGAAATGATCATGTCTTCTCTTCTGTTTTCGTCCTGTTTCTGTTTCTCTCTGGCTCTCTCCTCAACCTGTCTCTCCCTTCTTCCCTCCCTCTGTCTCCTCCCTTCTCTCATCTCTCTTTGTCTCTGTCTGACTGTTCTCTTTTTCTCCTTCCCTCTCTGCTTTCTCCTCTCTTTCTCTGTCTCTCTGTCTCTCCCTTTATGTCTGTCTCCTCTGTCTTTCCCCTCTCTCCCTCTCTTCTCCCTTCTTCCTTCCCTCTCTCTGTCTCCTTTCTTCTCTCTCTCACCCTCTCTCTGTCTCTCTCCTCCTCTTTCTCCTTCTCTATATCTGTTTCTGTCTCTCTCCCTCTCTTCTCACTTCTCCTATCCTCTGTCCCTCTCTCTGTCTCCTTTTTTCTCTTTCCTTTCTCCCTTTTTCTGTCTTCCTCTCTCCTCTCTTCTTTCTTCCTCCTTCCCCCTCTCTCCTTTCTTTCTCCTCCCTCACTCTTCCCCTTACTCCATCTCTTTGCCCTCTTTTCCTCTTTCTTTCCCTCTCTCTCACTCCCTCTGTTTCTCTCTCCCCTTCTATCTGTCTCCTCTCTCTTTCTTCATTTACCTATCTTTTCTTCCTCTCTCCTCTCTTCTCCTTTCCTCCTTCCCCTCTCTGTTTCCTTTCTTTTCCTCCCTCTTTCTCTCTCTAGCTCTGTCTCTCCCCCTCTCCCCTCACTCTTCTCTCTGTTTTTCTGTCTCCTGTCTTTCTCTCCTCCCTCCCCTGTCTTCTCTCTTCTCTCTTCCCACCTTCTGTCTTCTTTCTTCTCCCTTCCTCCCTCTTTTTCCTCCTCCCTGCTTCTCCTCACCACCTTCCCTGCTATTTTTCAAATGTCATGTCCCATGCTGTGGCTTCCCTTCCCCCCCCCATTC
This sequence comes from Monodelphis domestica, assembly GCF_027887165.1. Taxonomy (NCBI): domain Eukaryota; kingdom Metazoa; phylum Chordata; class Mammalia; order Didelphimorphia; family Didelphidae; genus Monodelphis; species Monodelphis domestica. The sequence continues at coordinate 517,302,335 of NC_077228.1, read as the reverse complement.
ACCCTGCTTCTTAAGTGAAACATTTGGGGGAAATGTCATAGCTCAGTGAGAAAGGAATGGGAAAAGGACATTCAAATGAATCAATATTTATTCAGTGCATTCTGTGTGCCAGGACTTGTACTAGAAATTCAAGATATAGAGGGCAAAAGTGAAGCAGTCTTTACCCTCGGGTAGTTTATATTCTTTTGTATTCTATTGAGGGAGACAACATGTGTGTATACATACACATATATGTATATGTATATATATCTACACATGGACATATGTAAGAAGCACATAAAAATATTTGTTAATTGACTGACTGCAGATGATGCCATGCAACACACTTCCCATCAGGCTAGGTCCTTGGCAAACAGACCATAGCTTTTTATTCAACAATTCATTTTAATTCAAGAAACACATACTCTGGGTCAGCTAGGTGGCTCAGTGGATAGAGAGCCAGGCCTGGAGTCAGGGGAACCTGGGTTCAAGTTTGGCCTTAAGCATTTCCTAGCTATGTGACCCCTAGGCAAGTCACTTAACCCCATTTGCCTAGCCCTTGCTCTTCTGTCTTAGAGTTAAAGTGGGGCTTTAAAAACAAAAGAAAGCAACATATGTGAAGCATGTCCTGGAATGCTCTCCATAATCTTCTAAGCCTGAGGATTAAAAAGAAAAATGAAACATTCCCTGCCCTTGGAGAGCTTACATTCTACCTGGGAGAAATGACACACAGAGGACTTTAACTTGAAATATGGAAAAAATGAACAGGAGCTATTTTCAGGAGGAAATCTGTGTCCTGCGGGGGAGATGAGGGGGCATCAGGAAAGGTGTGAAGGAGGTCCTCAAGGAAGCTGAAGATCCCTTGATAGGGCTTGAGAGAAGTATTCAGATAAGAAAGACCACCAGCTCCAAGATGCAGAAGGAAGGGGCTCCATTGTTGTGTCCAGAGAAGAGCCAGTGGCTCACCTGCCTAGCTGAGGGCTAGCGAGCCCCTGTAAGGAGAAGAATGAAATCCATCTAGAAAAACCCAAGCTGGATTAGGGAGAGCCTAGGTGGAAGGATGCGGATGTTGCATTTTGTCCCTGCGGCCATGGGGAGCTATTGAAGGGTGTGGGTTTGGGTTTGGGTTTTGGTCTTTTGAGACTCCATCAAATCTGTGTTTTGAAGAAAATGTCAGTGCAGCAGGGAGATGGATCACTGACAATAGAGGGTGGCAAAAAGGGCTTTCACTGGAATTTAAGCCAAGGGGACAGTTGTGAGAGGTATTTGTAAAGGCTGACCAGGCAGATTCACTGTGGCGAATGATGGGGAAGAAGAAGGAGGAGACTGATCAGGGCATAACAATATTCAAAGGAAGTGACTGTTTTAAAACATCTCTTGGCATGCTCTGGCCCACATGGCCCATATGTGATCTCAGGCCTCTGATTGGGGAAATGTTGTGATTGTCCAGATTTCTCTTTTTCTGGTCCTGGTGTGATGGGGCTGTTTAAGTGCTCTGGAAGCCCCCGTAACTGAAAGAGGTGTAGGAAGCCCCATAAGCCTATAACGTTCTCCTTTAAGTGGGGTATTAAGGCATCCCCGGCCAGGAGGGTACACGGAGGTATTCCCAAGCAACCTTTGATCCGTCTCCTGGCTGCATTAGATGCTGCCATCGAGCTTTTCAGCTTTGAATCCCAAACCAAGCAGCCTCTCAAAGTGACCTCTTGCAAACAAGATTACATGATTAGCAAGAGCTTCTTTTTTTTTCCTTTCCCATCTCTCCTCTTTCTTCCTGCTCTAAAATGTGCAGCAGAAAAAAATAAAAATAAAATAAAATGCTTTTAATTTCATCCCCTGGGGCTGCCAAGAAAGCTCAGAGATTGGTTTAAGACCCGGGGTTCCGGGTGTACAGACCGTAGCAAACAGGAGCCCAGGATCTGAGAAATTGACTCTGCTGGCTTAATATGCATCAACCACATGCAGATAGAGAGTTGGAAGGAAATGGAAGCCAACGTAATGGCTTCATGTTTTTCTTATTTTTTTCGGGGGAGAAAAATCTGTCATGGATAAACTCTTGCTTTAATGACAGTCTGAGGCCATAATGCAGAGACACATTGCAGAGCTAATGTATTGTTCTGTTTTTGTTTATTCTGCAGAAATGGAGAAATTTCATTTTTTAGGAGAATTACAAGCTCCCCCCTTTTATTATTCACAGGCCTTAAAACGCATGACCAGCTGAGCCACTGAGGCCTCCGATTTTAATCCTGGCTTCTTTGCGAAGCTAAACTGGTTTTCCAGCCCACTACTTGGTGGGCCACAGGGGTTGTTCCCATGCTGTTATACATATTGAAAGCTTCCTATGGATGGCTGGGCCCACAAGTGCTCTCTGGGAGCCAGAGAGGGAACTCCTCTGTTCTGGGTTGGAAGGGAGACAAGAAAGGGATTATCATGATGGGATGGGACCTGCACAAAGATGCTCTGAATCATTAGGATGCTAATGGACTCCATTAGCTTTTGAGGTGGTGTGATATAAGCTTCCCTGACCATTTAAGTTCTCCAGTGGCACATCTCATCTGTAAGCATTAGAATATAGATCTAGAGCCCAGCTGTTTCAAATATGGCAACTCATTTTAAGGGTACTCAGGTAATAAATATCAGAAGCAGGATTTGAAACCCAGTCCTCTGACAACAATATCTCTACTCTTTACTATTTTGTTTACAAATAGAATCTAATAAATTTTGTCTTTGATTTCTAATCTTATTTTTGTTTGTATATCTTTATCAATAATATAATCATCTCTAAATAATCTCATATCTCTATCAATATTTAATCTAGTTAATTAATTTCTCATCTTATTTTTGTTTATATATCTTTATTAATGACATAATAAAATCTGAGCAATCTCATATCTCTATCAATCTTTAATCTAGTTAATTAATCTCTCATCTTATTTTTGTTTGTATATCTTTATTGATGATATAATAATCTCTGAGCAATCTCATATCTCTATCAATATTTAATCTAGTTAATTAATTTCTCATCTTATTTTGTTTATATATCTTTATTAATGACATAATAAAATCTGAGCAATCTCATATCTCTATCAATCTTTAATCTAGTTAATTAATCTCTAATCTTATTTTTGTTTGTATATCTTTATTCATGATATAATAATCTCTGAGCAATCTCAATATCTCTATCAATATTTAATCTAGTTAATTAATCTCTCATCTTATTTTTGTTTGTATATCTTTATTGATGATATAATAATCTCTGAGTAATCTCATTTTCTATCAACATTTAATCTGGTTAATCTCTAATTTTATTTTTGTTTCTGTATCTTTATTGATAATATAATAATCTCTGAGTAATCTTGTATCTATCAATCTTTAATCTAGTTAATGAATCACTCATCTTATTTTTGTTTGCATATCTTATCTCTAAATAATCTATTTCTATAATACAATAATCTCTGAATAATCTTATAGCTCTATCAAAAATAAAATAATCTTATATCTATTGCTCTTTAATCTTATTTCTTTTAATCTCTAATATTATTATTGTTTGCATTTCTTATCTAGAGGACTCTTTAAGCACCCTATAGATAGGATCTCAGTCTCTTCATGCTTTGTATCCTTTGTAGCTCTTTACCCAGAGTGGATAAACTATTAAAAAAAATTTGCAAAATCAATGAATTGGCCATCCGTCCTTTATATTGTGGGTGTTGCACATTTCACAAAGCAACCACACAGTTGGTGAGAAGCAAAGGAGGAGACTCATGCTATGAGTCTTCAAGCCAACAAAGATTCAAGATTCTCAGTCCCTACCCAAAAGCCTTCACAAATTGGCTCTACCACCCCATCTTTCTAGCCTCCTCTCTAGTGATACTCTCTGATGTTCTGCATTGGCCAACTCTTGAAGAGCTGTAAAAGGAAAGGGTTAGACTAAATTATTTCCAAGTATCTCATCCTATATAAGGATGCTCATTTAATCCTGATAGGTATTGATGGCCGTGCTTAGACACTTAGGAGATTCAATGTTAAAAAAGATACAATCTCTGGCCTCAAGCTGCTCACAGTCGAATGGATAAATAAACTACCAACACAGATTGCTGGCCTTTTGAGATTTTCCAAGAAAATTTCATTGAGAGTTGGCTCCTTAAAACACAGCACACTCTGCTGCCCATATCTTTGTTCCGGTGTTTTTCCCTCTACCTGGAAGTCCCTTCTTCTCTCTTGACCTAGGGGACAACCACCCATCCTTTAAAGCCTAACTCAAGTGTCCCAGCCTCAGGAAATCAATCAACCCAAGAAAATTATCTAAGTATCTACTTCATAGCAGGTACTTGTGTTTGGTGTCGAGGCTCCAGTTCTTGCCCTCAAGGACTGTATATTCTATTGGGGAAACCAACATCTATACAGAATATGTGCAAAATAAATACTAGATCATTTTGGAAGCAAGGGCACTGGAAAGCTTTCCTAATCCTCTTTCCAGACCAACCTCAGCCACCCAACATTTTGTTCTCTAATGTACTTCCATGCGATATCATGTATTACAGAAGACTTTGCAGCCAATCAAACTGCAGATACCTTGGTCTATCTGGGATTGTGTCTTTATTAATTTTGAATCTCTACAGTGCCTAGCATAATTTTCCATGCACAGTAGGTGTTAATAAAACATTGTTTGTAGGATCATATCCTTGGAAATCATCTACTGCAGGGATTCTTAAACAGGAGTCTATATACTTATTTTCTTAATATTGTGAAAACTATTGTTCAGACTTTTTTCAGTCATCTCTGACTTTGTGACCCTATTTGGAGTTTTCTTGGCAAAGATCCTAGAATAGTTTGCCATTTCCTTCTCTGGCTCAGTTTATAGATGAGGAATCCAAGGCCAACAGGGTTAAGTAACTTGCCCACTTGCACAGCTAAGAAGTGTCTGAAATTGTATTTCATCATAACCAATTTCCTTTCTGATCTTTTGTATTTTATTATATGCCTTTAAAAACATTATTCTGAGAAGTGATCTTTGGACTTTCCCAGATTCTCCAAGGACCCAATGACCCAAAAAAGGTCAAGAACCTTCAGAAGGGAGAGAATTTAGAACTTGAAACTTTTTTTTAATGTTAAAAAAATTCACATGTAATAGAGGGGAAATAAAATATTATTTAAAAAAAAAAGAATCTTTGATCTAGGCCAAACCCCTCATTTTCCATATGGCAAAAGTGAAGTACCCAGAATCACCCAGATAGTAAATGACTGAGCCAGAATTTGAACTCAAAGACTTGTGATTCCAAAATGGGCTCACTTTCCACTACAACCAGATTGCCTCTCACTGCAGCAAATTATATTTTCTGTATTATAATTTGTGTGCCTTGGATGTTGTTTTTATTAGGGGAGGATGTTTGATGGGTCTGATCATAAATATGGTTGGAGGGGTTCAGGGCAAGTTACAGCTTTGCTAACCATCTTCTGCAGAACACAGAGCTTCCACCATCTGTCCATACCCAGAAGAGAGGCTGACTTGGTTTTATGGGGCAGTCATAGCTTCCCTGTATATAATTGAAAATCTGTTACCTTAAAGGGGAACTAGATTTCTTGAGAACTCAGTGACTTCCTGTCATTACGTACTTCCTGTAGATAGGGAATAAATATCAAGGGGGCAGTGCTTCTCCGCCTCTCTTTGGCATGATGTAGCAATCAGAGGTGATGGTGTTAAGGTGGGGATTTTGAAAAGAAAAATGGCTAACCAGCCATAGGCACATGGTTTTTATTTCCTATCCTCTTTATTCCTTAATTTCTAATGATCATTTAATAAACCTCCTTAAAATATAATATTTTTAATATTTGAGATTTAATTTTAAATTTTACACCTATTTGGGATTTCAGGCGAGAGAGGGGTTGAGTAGTTCACAAGAGATAGGAGGGCAGAGTCAAGCAGGCACTGGCAAGATGTCACCCATTCAAGATACCTAAACAGCACGACCGAGAAAGCCACTCTTTGAGATCTTGCCCCCCTTCTTGGGAAAATTCAGCTTCCCTTTAGGGAAACGGCTTCTCAATTCTGCAGCTGGTAAGGATACTTGGGCACCTGAGTGGTAACAGTTGGTAATAAGGAAACATTAGAAGAATGTTTGGAATGCCTGCAGCAGATTGTGTCTGGAAGGAGGTGGGATGAAGCTGGGCTGCTGCATCCTACCCCAGGGTCAGAAAGATGGGAGGCTGGGGCTGGGGAGGGATGATGGAGGAAAGGGAAATCCTAATTACCATCCAGAAATGTCCTCATTTCCAACCTCAGCAGATTACCTGGAGTTTAATGTGTGGGCAGCTATTCATTAAAACTGCTATCATTTCCCCATACAAAAGCAGGCTCTAAGACTGTATCTCGGAACTGGGAGATGGAGATGTTGCCTCATACATCATCAGGGTGCCTGCAGTCAATTTTTTCCTGATGAGGAGATATTACTTCCCAGCTCTATAACCCTGGGCAAGTCATTTGCTACTCCTAGCCTATCTCCAAAGTCTGCCTTTAACATTCAATCAAGAAACCAGCAAACATTTATTAGGCCCCAACTCTATCCCATAAGCTTTGCTTAGGTCCAGGGATGCAAATACAAATCTCAAAAGGACTTACATTCAGATGAACTGATTGAACTTTGGTTTCCATTTTACAGCTGGGGAAACTGAGGCAGACCTAGGTGAAGTGACTCGCCTAGGGTCACACAGCTAGTAAATAAATGTCTGGGCTAATCTCTCTCAAAGAGATTGCCTAATGAGGGAAGAGACAGTCAAGAGAAAGCGTCCCATTCTCAGTGTCCTTTGGGCCCTTCTTGTCCCTTCTAGAACCTGTAGTCAGGCTGTAATTGACCTGGTCAGTCTGTAATTGTACCTGCCAAGTTAACCCACAGTCTTTGATCCAAATATGACACGACTGACCAGGGAATAAATACATTGTAGAAACCAATACTTATTGTGGCCACTAATGTCACACTTCATTGGAATAAATTATAGCTCTGTGACTTTTTGTGGTCCTTGTTGTTGTTGTTTGGTTTATAAATAAAGTGATAAAACCTTATAATTTTATGCTCTTTTTTTTTCCAGTCCCACCCCTCTCTTCTCTCTCTTATTGAAAAGCTCTTGTGCAATTTGTCATTGTTCCCGCCCGCTTTCATTTTTAAGTATGACCCTTAGTGCTCCAGTTTTACTAACATATTATTTAATCATAAGGCAGTCTATGGAGCATGTATTTGTTGCCATTGTTCTTCCCTAACGGCTAATCACAGAAACTAAACATTTTCAAGCAGGACTTCTATCCCAGGTCTCTTGATTTCCAGGAGAGAGATTGGAAAGAGCCCCTATTTTCAAGAAGTTTGTGGGGGTACACCTGGGTGGCTTTGTGGATAGAATTCCAGGCCTAGAAACAGGAGGTCCTGGGTTCAAATTTGGCCTCAGATACTAACTAGCAGTGTCACCCAGGATAAGTCACTTCACCACTGACTTCCTCAGTTTCCTCAAATGTAAAAGCCCACCAAAGTTCAATCCACTCATGTAAGCCCCTTGAGAAGACATACTTTTTCACGTTTGCTTTTATTTCTCCAAAACCTACTATAGAACCTGGTACATTGTAGACACTTTATTAAAATGCTGGTTGCTTGATTGATTAATTGAAATTTTCAGATAGAAATATTTCTACTTTTTTCTATTAAATTTATTTTTCTTTTCAAGTAACAAAATTCAATTTTCTCTCTGAATGGAGGGAAAATTTTCTTATAACAAATATATGTAGTTAAGGAAGAAAATATCCACGTTGGTCATGTTGAAAATATATACATTTCATTTTGCACCCGGATCCAATCCTGTTCTGTCCAGAGGCAGGTAGCCTCAGTGTTCTGGAAGCCTGCTTGGTTACTTCATTGAACAGAATTGTATGTTTTTCTTTTAGTCTCAATTAATGTCAGTATTCAGTATCCCTCATTCTTCTCTTGGTTCTGCTCCCTTTACATCAATTCATCTGTAAGGATAATTAACTTAAACTTAAAGCTCTAGCTTCACTATAAGGTAAGAGCTAAGTATCTTCATTGTTCAATCAGGAGATTACAACTTTATCTTCCCATAAAGTAAGATCTAGGTAGGGTGGAGTAATCTAAATTTCACACATCCAAGTCTTCTTGGGTTTCTCTGAAGCCATCTCCTCCTTCATTTTGTGGCTTATGCATTTTAAATGTCACTGTTCTTTGGGATGGAGAAATTGTTTAATTCGTGGAAAGAGTCCTGGAGACTGAGTTCTACCCCTAGCTAGTTGTGTGGCCTTGGGCAAATGACTTCATTTCTCTGGACTTCCATTTCTTCATCTTTAAAATGAAAAGCTTAGTCCAAGCCTTGGCCATCTTTGAGCTCCATTCTTGCTCTGAAGGTCTCTTATTCTGATACTGGGTCCCAGTCTTGAGTAAGGCCTCCCTGCCTCAGTCTTTCCATCTAAGAGAAAATCCTCTCCCTCCCTTCTTCAAAAGCCTTTTGTAAGAGCAGTACAGGGAATATTTGTGTTAAGTGGTGAGTCCTTTGGAATTCAGTTAAGTTCCACGTGCATTTAAGTGCTCAGCATTGGAAAGATTCACTGTCCTGGGTGCCAGGGATAAAAAAAAAGAATGAACCAGCTCCTGGCCTCAAGGAGTTTATGTTCTATGGAGGGGAGGAAAAGGGAGATATAATGTAGATATTCAACCTGTCCACTAGTAGACAGGTGGCCTTCTTGAGGCCCCTTAGGCCTGGCATTCCATCTTTCATCTGTGTCATCTTTTTGCCTTTTTAACTGGCCCTTCCCAGTGTTTAGAATCCTTTCCCTCTTTAGCTTCATCTCTCAAAATCCCTCTTTTTTCTTCCAAGTCCAACAAAGAGGTCTTTTCCTACAGTAAGCCTTTTCCATTTGCTCCAGCTGCTGGTGCCTACTGACCACCTCCAATTACAATTTGTTCTGTTTGTAATTTTTTTTAAACCTTTACCTCCCATCTTGGAGTAATACACAGTACTGTGTATTGGCTCCAAGGCAGAAGAGTGATAAGAGCTAGGTAGTAAGGTTAAGTGACTTGCCCAGGCTCACATAGCTGGGAAGTGTCTAAGGTCAGATTTGAACGCAGGACCTCCCATCTCTAGGCTTGGCTCTCCATCCACTGAACCACCCAGCTGCCCCCTGTTTATAATTTTTAAGTCCTTATTTTGCGAACGTGGCTCTCCTAATCAAAGGTGAATTTCTCAAGGGCAGCGACTGAACGCCTAGCTCAGTGCCTAGCAGATAGTAGATGCTTCTAGACTGACTAAAATTTAAATTCTATACAAATGTTTTCAAGAGAGAAAAGGCACTGATAAGGGAATGGGAGAAGAGGGGCCAGGGGGCAGCTATCAAGAAAAGTACAGTCAGTAGCACCTGACCCTGCAAATGAAATTACGTGTAAGTGACGGGTGTTACTGATTTGTTTACTGGTAAGTTGGCAGCTCCTTTGTGAGTCTGGTGTTAAAGGACCAGGTTAACACCCCTCGCTTATAGGCTAACTGTTTTCTCTGACTTCTGTTGTATGTCGGTAGGTTTCAGGGGACGTGATCTGGCCCACTGTCTATCAAGAAATATGTATTCACTGCAGAGGTCTACTGTATTTCAATGGGAAGATGCCTTATTATAACCTGCCTTCTGGGCTATAAACACCTTTTAGATTTTCCAATGAGATGCTTGTTTTCTCTATTTTGCTGCTGAGTCTGTGAGTAGCCAGAACAAGGCTGGGGATGCTTAGAAAGGTTTTCAGCAGAAAGCAAATCTACTTTTCCAAAGAAACTGCTGTCAGGGTCAAGTGCGGAAGCTTATTTGTCGAGATGGCCTTTTCAGCCCTTTTCTGCTCAGACTATTTTACCTCCTAAAGCTCCTCTGCCTCCCTGCTCTCTGGTCCAATACACGTGAAGAAAAAACGAGCTTCACTAATGAGAAAGAGGAAAATAGACCTTTTTTTGCAGCCAGGAGCTATGGTTTCCTCATTTGATGTTATTTGAAGAGTCAAGCTGGGTATCCACAATCAGAAGAACAAACATTTACCTCAAGAGTACCTCCTGAGTCCAGACACCTACCATGCTTACAACTCTCGCTTTGGCATCCAGCATCTCACACACACGCACACGTAACAGGGCACTAGGAAGGTGACAGACCCTTCAGAGGCAACAGGTTATCCGAGGCTATTTGTATCTCAACCCTCAGCCTGCTACTTGATTCATTCCCATTTTTACCGTCCTTATCCTTGACTCTACAATAATTCAGAAGTATGTGTGTGTCTATTTCCTTATTGCTTCATAACATGTCAGCATGTTTCTTAATCATTTAAACGCAGAGTCCCCACCCCACTTCATCAAATATTATTTATTTGATAATAGGAGCTAAAATTTATATAGGTTTGCTAAGTATTTTTCATATCTTAGTTGATAATCTTGAAAGCACTTAAAATGCTTTATCTATCATTTTTATTATTATTTATTTTTTAAATTTTATTTATTTATCCAAAAATTTTTATTTATCTATCAGACACTTCCCAGCTTTGTGACCCTGGGCAAGTCACTTAACCCTCATTGTCTAGCCCATACTGCTCTTCTGCCTTAGAACCAATACACAGTATTGATTCCAAGACGGAATTAACCTATATTAAATCTATATTAATAATATATAAATATTAATAAATATTTAAATTTAAATAAAATAAATAATAATAAAATGTCAATCTATATTAAATACTTTAGTCACCTGGGGTTAAGTAACTACTGGATATAGACTTTATTAACAATGAAATCAATAATAAAACAGACAAATAGAATTATTTCTAGTTTATCAGATGTGAAAATGATCATAGCACAACAATATGCCTTCACTGTAATGGTAGATCACTTCACTTCTGAAAATATAGCGCCATGTGATTTAGTTCACTCTGTCTTATAGGGTTAAAAATTATTAATCCTCCCTTTCCACCAACCAAACTGTCTGTGAGGGTCATATCTATTAATATTTATTATATTCAACATATAAATGTCTTAATACTATCATAAAATTAATCTTTACCTTGTATCATCTCTGAAAGGGATTTGGGGATCCCCAAGCATCCGTAGGCCACATCCTAACTCAGGATGACAGAAAATCTTTACAGGTATCCCTTTTGCTGAATACAGTTCCAATAGTTCTAGAAAGGAATGTTTCTATCTTCATTCCTGCTCTTCTCTCTCTAGACATGAAAAAAAATCAGTATTTTCAGTTTCCTTCAAGCCATCATTCTTAATAACATTTCTCTAGACACAAATCATAAAATTTTTCTCCTATAAGAATATAAAGGCAGCTGGGTGGCACATTGGCCCAGACCCAGAAATCCCAATTTTCAAATCCAGCCTTGTATACTTATTGACTGTGTGATCCTGGGCAAGTCACTTAACTTCTCTCTGCCTTAGTTTCCTCATCTATAAAATGAAAGTAACAGCACCTAACTCCCAGGGTTGTCATGAAGAGCAAATGAGTTAATATTTATAGAGCACGTAGCACAATTCCTGGCACATCGTAAGTGCAATATACATGTTAGCTAGTATTATAAGATAACAGTAAAATTCAGTTCTATCACGAAAGAATTTTGTCCCTTCTTTTCTGTCTTCTTACTTCATGTCAGATTCTTACTCTCTTTGCCTGCCTAGTAAGAAAAGCATAGGATTACCATCATAACTGTAACCTCTTGCTTCTCTGTTCTTCAAGGGACAATAACAGTTTTAATATCTTCTGTAGGAGAGGCTTTGAAACAGGGAGTCTCATGAATGAGAAGACAGGCATAGTCTTTGCACTCAAGTAGCTTACTGTCTAATAGGGCTATACCACACAATACTTCATGATAAGTGCCTTCGTTTTCATAACAAGTTGCTGAGGGAGATCTGATGGGGAAGACTGTTACCAACTCAGGAAAGAGAGGGAGCAGGGGAGATCAGGGAAAGCTTCCTAAAAGAAGCAGCATTTGAGGCAAGGCTATAAGGATGGATAGGGTACCTACTGTGGATTCTGAGCTTTTCAGTATCTGTGGAAGGAAGGAAGGAAGGAAGGAAGGAAGGAAGGAAGGAAGGAAGGAAGGAAGGAAGGAAGGAAGAGAATTCTGCTCTGTTGAAATTTAGGGGAAAAAAATCTCATCCTTCCCAAAACTCTAGCCAGTTACATCCTTAAGAAACTCCAGTATTCTTGTAACCATGGAAAAATACTCTTAATTAACTAATTAAATACCCCCCCAAAAAATAATAAAATTTAATAAAATTTAAAAAAAAAGAAAGAAACTCCAGTGACTGGCCTTTGGGACCCAGACCCTCAGCCAAGTTTTAGGCATAAACCATTGGGCTACCCAACTTGATTTACCCAGGCACCTAGTGGTTCACATGGAACCTCATAATCGAGACACTTCCTGGTGCTGTGGCCAGTGCTGTAGACAACTATTATTGGAGATGTAGTTTAACTTAACACTTGTCTGAGTGCAGGTTTCCTACTGCTCCAGCTTTCTTAAATCATCTGGGTTGGAGACCTAGCATCAATTCTCCTGTTGAAATTGCTAACCTTTCTTACTGTTCTCCCTCCTTTTTTCTCTCTTTCTCTCCTATTCTCCTTCCCCTTCCTTTCTTTTTCCCCTTTCTGTTCTCTCTTTCCTTCTCTCCTTTTTTCTTTCTTCCCTTTCTCTCATTTTCTATCTTTTCCCCAATTATCTCCTTTCTTCCTCCTCTCTCCCTCTTTTACTTCCTTTTCTCACCCTGTCTTTCTATCTTTTCTCATCTCCCCCTTCCACCCCCCTATCTCTCTCTCTCTCTCTTTCTCTCTCTCTCTCTCTCTCTCTCTCTCTCTCTCTCTCTCTCTCTCTCTCTCTCTCTCTCTCTCTCTCTCATCCTTTTCCTTTCCTACTTCATATAATCCCTAGTATCTTCAAGTCAGGAAACTTCCTTTTCCCCTCCCTTTCATACTCCTTTTCTGATCTCTTTTGGCAGGAGAGTTCCCTGTAACCCCAAAGGACTCTCAGGGCCTCCCAGTCAGAATTCTGTGTTTGCTAGGGGGTAGGTTGTCAGGCACCATCAATATCTCCCTTCCCCTCCTTCTGCCTCTGCTGTGGTCCTTTTGAAGGGCCTGGATGTTCCCTGTGGCTGCCAGTAGTGAAGGGTTAAACCATCAACTGCATCTCAACACCCTCAGCAGCCTCAGAAAGACTAGACAGTGATGTGCAGGAAGGGAGCTGATCTCTTCTTGCTCCTTGGAGCTTCTGGAGGGAGAAAAACCTTGTCATGGCGCCTCCTCCTTCCCGCCCTGCCCCTCCTCCTCCTCCTCTGCCCCCCATGCACCTTGTGTTCAATACATTTTTCAGACCTGACTTTGTGCAGCAAAACCCAATGTTGTTCTGCAGGCATTAAAAGGCAATTTAGTCCTCAAAGGATTAAAAGCTGATGCTAAATTGAAGACTACACTCGGCATAAACATTAAAAATTGACAGAACACCCTGCACATTAACTGCACCCGGGCTCCATAATTAGCATTTAAAAGTAAAACATCATTTCCTTACTGTTTCCTACTTACTCATTTATAATGCATTTATTATAATACAGATGTGAAAGGGAGGCTTCCCACCATCGTCAGCGTTTGGAAAAACATACCTGCACTGGGAAAGGAGCCGGGCCTGGGGATTTATTAATCCACCCTAAATAGCAAAACCAATAAAGGAAGTTCCTCACCCAAGCTGATTTCCAAGACTCATCCTGCCCTTCAGAAGATTGACACCAGACCCCAAAAGAAATCTCCTCCAAGTCCTCCCCACCCCCTCCTTCTCTCTCTCCCTCCCCTCTCCCCCTTTCAATCTCTCCCTTCCCCCTTTTCTCTCTCCTTTTTCTCCTTCTCTCTCTGTCTCTCTCTCTCCCTTTTAGTCTCTCCCTTCCCCCTTTTCTCTCCTTTTTCTCCTTCTCTCTCACCCTTTCAGTCTCTCCCTTCCCCCTTTCCTCTCTCCTTTTTCTCCTTCTCTCTCTGTCTCTCTCTCTCCCTTTTAGTCTCTCCCTTCCCCCTTTTCTCTCTCCTTTTTCTCCTTCTCTCTCTGTCTCTCTCTCTCCCTTTTAGTCTCTCCCTTCCCCCTTTTCTCTCTCCTTTTTCTCCTTCTCTCTCTCCCTTTCAGTCTCTCCCTTCCCCCTTTCTCTCTCCTTTTTCTCCTTCTCTCTCTGTCTCTCTCTCTCCCTTTTAGTCTCTCCCTTCCCCCTTTTCTCTCTCTTTTTTCTCCTTCTCTCTCTCCCTTATCCCTTTCTCCCTTCCCCCCTTTTTCTCCTCTTTGACTCTCTCATTTTAGTCTCTCCCTCCCTTTCTCTCACAAACACCAGGAAGGACATCCAGCCAGGCTTACTTCAGGCTAAAACTTGCATTTCAAATCAATCCCCTGGTGAGGTAACAAAAGGAGAGGGGAAATATAACATATATATATATATATATATATATATATATATATATATATATATATATATATATAATGTATATATATAGGCCCCTTTCTGAATCTTTCTTCAAAACTTTAGTGAAACTGAAATGGAATTTTCTGATTTGCTAATGACATTTTGCTAATGGCTCTGGGTCTGGAATCCTAGCACACCTATTCAGCACCCCTTTGAACTCCTGCTTAGAATGGAGTTTTTATAATTAGTGTCATCATGCTGGTCTAGTCTCTCCTGGGCCCAAGTACCAGGGACAGAGCTGAATAAATATCATTCTGATGCTAATTCTGTAAAGCATCTTCCTTTCTCTGCCCCAGACTTACCTGTATGTGCCTCTGTGTGGACACACACAAGGACCTGTGATTCCATTGGTCTCGGAACTCCTGGGTGAGGGGACTCCTTCCAGCAAAGCTTGTCATCTTCTTCTATCCTAGAGCTTGGAATGACTTGTTCCCATAACTCCTATAGCTGGTGTTTTGTCAAGAGTTCCATCCTGGCTGTGAATGTCTCTGTCCATGATAATAAAACTTGCCCACGTTCATCGTTCACCGGATGTTCACTCAGAGCCTTTCCAGGTTGGCAGGACCTTCCCAGAATTTGTGCCCAGCTGCCTGGGGCACCATATTCTGCTGGAGGCAGAACTGGCCACAAAAAAATTGCAATATAAGGCAAGAAGTGATGGATGGATGAAAGAAATGAAATGATACAACATGGTAGGAGAATCTAGTGAAGGGTGAAAGCAATGACTACATCACCTACCTGAAATTCTCATTATTTAAAATCACCAATGAGTTAAAAAACAAAGACTTTGTAGAATAGAAATTTCTTGAGAGGAGGGACTACATATTTTATTTTAGTGGATTTTTAAAAATCTCTACTCCCTGCACAGAGTAGGAGCTTGATAAATATTTATTGATTAATTACTGATTGCTTAGTTGTCCCCTGTTGAAATTGAATTATCTCTGGGAACTGGACTGTAGAGACTTCAGTAGCCTGGAAGTTGCCTGGGTTTTTCTAATTATACAGTTCTAATTATACAGACAGGTAAAACTGCCAGGTAGCACTAGGGCTCCAGGCCAGGGACAACAGATTCCTTTGGATAGTCACTCAAGAACTCCAAAAAATTCTAAAACCTGGATTCATTTTTGGAGGTTTGCTTTGGGCTAGTCCAGGCTAGTCTTCTAGAGAAAAATGTATACACACAAAAAGAGTAAAATGCAACCTTAATTCCTGATATCCTTTTTTTTCTCATTTTATAATGAAAAAGATGTTTTTTCCCATGTTTTCTTTTACCTCCAGGGGTCTCTAGACTAGACTTGGAATTCTCCTCCAGATCCTACATCTGGAATACATTAGAGGAAGGATTGCTAGTGAGTGATTGAGCGAATGGGTCTAGGTCCCAAATAGAGGTGTCTGGAGGTTAAGAAGTAGTTTAAAAATTCACTAATTACCCTGCTGGTTTTATGAAAGACATCTAGGGTGTGGTAGTAGAAAACCTCCCAGGTTTTAATTGTTTACCTTTGGTTATGTATTTTCCTCATAGTGCAATGTAAACTCCTTGAAGGCAGGGACTATCTTGTTTTGGTTTCTTATCTTGAATCCTGTTCTGGCATAAAATCTTGCTCTTGGTTCTTGTTTGTTAGTCATTTTTCAGTCCTATCCAATTCTTCCTGGCTCCATTTAGAGTTTTCTTGGCAGAGATACTGGAGTGGTTTACCATTTCCTTCCCTAGCTCATTTACAGATAAGGAAACTGAGGCCAACAGGGTAAAGTGACTTGCCCAGGTTTACACAGCTAGTGTCTGTGATAGGATTGGATTTGAACCCAGAACCTCCCACCTTTAGGCCTGGCTCTCACTGCAGTGAGCCAGCCATGGGAATTTGAAAGACCTGACCTCAGAAAGCCAGAGCCAGGACCTCCCACAAGTTACTTGTCTCCTAGGCCATCCCTTTTCTCCTTTATAAAATGAGAGGATCAAATTAGATGATCCTGGAGGCTCCTTTTGTATGTAGGTGTCAGCCTGTGAGTTCCAGGGCAGGGAGTAGCTTTCATCTTTCTAATAAATACTTTTAGATCTGAGGTTGAGCCCTGGCGCTCTTCTCCACAGAATTCACCTCGTATCTATTTTGTAGACAGCAGGGTTCTCCCCAAACAGAACAGAAACTTCTGGAAGGCAAGGAATATTTTGTTTCCTCTTTGTGCCCTCCCCCTCGCCCCTGACCCAGTGCCAGGCACAGAAGACACTTCGTAGATGCTTGTTGTTTGCTTAATAATGTGACCAGCATTGTGCTATGTGTACTGATCACATTTTTATAGTTATTTTCAGTGCAGTCGTGTCTCAGCTCCTTGGCACGGCACCAGGGACCTATGCGAGAACTGCTGCCGCCATCTATTTCAGTGGATCTGATCAATGGAGGTATCCCGCCGTGGGTCCATCATAGAGCTTATCCTTTGTAACTCCTGGCAAAGGCCTTTCCAAAAATGGTGGAGGGAGAATCCCAGGGACGCTCGGTCTGTCTTTCGTTGCTCCTTTAACATCCTTTTCCAGTTCTGTGCCCCTTTAGCGATCATCTTCCAGCCTACCACTTGGGCCAGCACATCACACCCTTGTTTTAAAGAGAACTGGGTAGCTCAGTGGATGGAGAACCAGGCCTAGAGATGGGAGGTCCTTGGTTCCAATCTGGATCGGACACTTCCTAGCTGTGTGACCCTGGGCAAGTCACTTAACCCCAATGCCTAGCCCTTACCTCTCTTCTGCCTTGGAACTGATACACAGTATTGATTCCAAGAGGAAGGTAAGGAGGGCCAATAAATAAATAAATAAATAAATAAATAAACAAACAAACAAACAAACAAATAAATGAATGAATGAATAAATAAATGAATGAATGAATGAATGAATGAATGAATGAATGAATGAATAAATAAATGAATGAATAAACAGACAGACAGACAAACAAACAAATAAATAAATGGATGAATGGATGAATAAATAAATGAATGAATAAATAAATGAATGAATAGATGAACAAATAAATGAATAAATAAACAAATGGATGAATGAATGAATGAATGAATGAACAAATAAATAAATGAATGAACAAATTAATAAAATAAATAAAATAAACAGTCTTTTCAAAGCCAACTGGGAGGAAAGGAAGTGCTCTTGGGGCCCAGCAACATAAAAGGAGCCTAGACTGTATAGAATCAGGGTGATGGGGCCACCCCTTAAAACCCCAAATCCATCGTGGCCCAGCAGAATTCACTGTCCAAGTTCGTACCTGAAGATCATTTCCTCCCAGCTCAGCTGAAAATTCTGGTGCTCTCCAGGACTCTCAGCTCCCATCCGAGGACCCCCCTCTTACAACCACTTATTTAATAACGGTACTTGGGCTGTTTAATATTTGATTTGATTTCTGTTTTATGGTGTTTTTAACTGAACTGTATTTTAATTGCCTTTTCAGCACTCGCGCCTGGTTGGGGAGAGGCAGCTTTATAAATGAAATTATTATTGTTATTACTTTCTTTCTTTCTGCCATTTCTTAATCAAATTACAATTGATTCTCTCTGCACATAAGCCCCCAGTCCTCTTGTGGAAGTGACAGAAAACAGCAAGTGATGAGTAAGAAGACTGAGGTTTTTAATTTAACCAAGGATAAGATTTGTCACCGTGATTAAGTCTTGGCAGCGGCTGGAAAACAGAATGTGAATAGGAAATTGTGACTAAGTTAGACTTACAGTCAGGGTGTGCCTCCCTCTCCCCCCCTTCAAGGCAAAGCAAAACCTGGGGCCTACAGCCAAGTGAGTTTACCAAAAGTACTTTAGTCTTTTCTCTCCACTAAATGAGCTCTAGAACCCAGTTTATCTAGGTAGACCCATTCTCCCCTCCATCTAAACTGGATTCAATCCACTTAGCATCAGATTGAGGTAATGTGGTACTGTGGGAAAAGGATTGGATTTGGAATCAGTTATTCAAACAATAATTTATTTATTGAATTTTATTTATTATTTTTATTTTTTATTATTATTATTTTATATGCATTTATTAAATACCTGCTGCATACCAGCCATGGCATTCAAGGTCCAAAAATAACAATTTTAAACGTCCCTTCCCCCCTAGAAATTTCTATTCTATGGGAGAAAACTTCTTGAACCCCTGGCTTCAAATTGACTATGATTTCTCTCTTGGGGTGAAACTGTAGGGTAGCCCCAAGCTTATGAAGTGTCTCGTCCGTGCCAGGCACTATTCCAGGCACTGAAAAAAACAGGAAAAAGAATGAAGTGATTCCTACTGGCCATGAACTTGCATTCCAATGGGACAGAGAACAACTACGTATAAAAATATATGCAGCACAAACATCAAGTGAATAAATTTTAATCTATTCAAAGCAGTTAGCTGTGAAGCAGCAAGGGGGGGGGGGAGGGAGGGAGGGAGGGGGTTAGGAAGCATCAGAAAAGGCCTCATGAAGAAAGTGGTGACTGGACAGAGTTTTCATGGAAGAGAAGGACTCGGTGGTGGAGATGGAGGAAGCGAGTCCACTTCAGGTCTGTGGAGGGAGCAGCGAGTTGAAAAGCCTGGAAGGACTTACATGTGCGAGACAGAAAGAATGCCAGAAGGAGAGTGACAGGTTGTTAGGGAAGGGCCTGATAGGGCTGTAAAAGCCAAACAGAGCAATTTGTATTGATTCTAAAAGTAATAAGAAGCTGGAAAGTTGATTGAAAAGGGAAGTCATGTGGTCAGATTGGCCTTTAAGGAAAATTACTTTTGGATAGGAAATGTAAAATGGATTAGAGAAAGGCAGCTAGGTAGCACAATGGATAGAGTGGACAGGCCTGGAGTCCAGGGGATCTGGGTTCAAATGTGGCCTCAGCTACTTCTAAGCTGTGTGACCCTGGGCAAGTCACTTAATACCCATTGTCTAGTCCTTGCCACTTTTCTGCCTGGGAAGGAATCCATAGTATTAAGTCTAAGATGGAAGGTAGGGGTTTAAGAGAGAGAGAGAGAGAGAGAGAGAGAGAGAGAGAGAGAGAGAGAGAGAGAGAGAGAGAGGCGGGGGGGGGGGAGGCAGAGAGAGAGAGGCAGAGAGAAAGACAGAGAGAGGAGAGACAGAGAGAGACAGACAGAGAGACAGACAGAGAGAGAGACACAGACAGAGAGAGGCAGAGAGACAGACAGACAGACAGACAGACAGACAGACAGACAGAGGCAGAGAGAGAGGGAGGGAGAGAGAGAGAGAGAGAGAGAGAGAGAGAGAGAGAGAGAGAGAGAGAGAGAGAGAGAGAGAGAGAGACAGAGAGACAGAGAGAGAGAGAGATCATTGGTAAATTTGGAGGAAGCAATTTCAGTTGAGTGATGAGCCTGAAAGCGAGATTGCAGAGGCTTGAGAGTGTGTGAGAGGAGAGGCTCTGAGGGTTAGGGCTTTTAAAAGATGTTTGGCTGAGAAAGAGAGAAGAGATCTAGGACAATAACTTCAGGGGATTCTGGTATCTAGGGAAGAATGGAGGAGATGAGTCGGCTTCAAGATATTAGAGAAAGAACCAGTTACTTACTAGAGACAGATTGAAGACTGGAGAGAGAAGGGATGATTGTGGTTGCAGTCTGCTGGAGAAACCAGGAGGGGATTGTCTAATTAGAAAACTTGGACTCCATCTCCCAGAATTCTTTTCTTGTCCCAAGAATCTCTTCCCCTTTGTTCATGTCGATGTTTGTTACATTTGTGTGTGTGTGTGTGTGTGTGTGTGTGTGTGTGTGTGTGTGTGTGTGTATAGTATACAATACAAAGGATTCTTGAGACAAGAAAAGAATTCTGGGAGATGGAGTCCAGTTTTTCTAATTATACAGGATGGGAATCAGCCCTCCCTTAGAGGAGTTGGCCTTGGCAAGGAGAGGTGCCACCGCTTTGTCCAAGCCTGGACAGAAGGAGGAGAGAGTGAGATGTCAAGGCGTGTGGGATGAGAAGCCTGGAAATGAAGAGGGAGCTCAAGAAGAGGGGCCTGTCAGTGCCCTGGGACATTGTATAGCATCGTCTTCATAAGTGAAGAAAGTTCCTCTGCCCATGAAATCACAGATCCATCCAAAAAAGCCCAAAGCAAAATGAAACAAACAAACAAAACGACCCACTCCATCAACGAATATTCAGCATCTTGTGATTCGAAAGATGTTTTTTACCTATATGCTCTCATAGGAACAACATGGCAACTCAGAATAGGAATTATGGATTATTGTCATTTTTACTTTATAGAAGAGTGACCCCAAGGCCCAAACAACTCACACAACCTGTGTTGAAACAACTAATAAATATCATAGGTGGAATCTGAACCTAGGTCTTCCAATCTAACACCCTGAGATAAAGCTATATTGGGATTGTAATCAAATTGTGACATCCTTAGATAAGAGATTTAGAGCTTCAGAGACAGCTGGGTAGCTCAGTGGATTGAGAGCCAGGTCTAGAGATGAGAGGTCCTGGGTTCAAATTTGGCCTCAGACACTTCCCAGCTGTGTGACCCTGGGCAAGTCACTTGACCCCTATTGCTTAGGCTTTACCACTCTTCTGCCTTGAATTCCAGTACTGATTCCTAGATGGAAGGTAAGAGTTTTGTTTTTTTTTTTTAAAGAGAGATTTAGAGCTGAAAGGGACTTGAGAGATTATTGAATCCAGCCTCTGTTTTGTAGATGGAGAAACTAAATGAATTATCAAGAGTTATACAGCTAGGGGGCAGCTGGGTAGCTCAGTGAATTGAGAACCAGGCCTAGAGATGGAAGGTCCTGGGTTCAAATTTGACCTCAGACACTTCCTAGCTGTGTGACCCTGGGCAAGTCACTTGACCCCCATGGCCTAGCCCTTACCACTCTTCTGCCTTGGAGCCAATACACAGTATTGACTCCAAGACAGAAGGTAAGGGTTTAAAAAAAAAAAAAGAGTCATACAGCTAGAAAGGGTCTGAAGTGGGATTTGAACCCAAGGTTTACTGACTCTTAAGCCCAGCATCCTATTCACTATACCTGCTACTGGCAGAAACTTAACCTTAAAAAAAAAAAATAGATTGTGATATTGAGGAGTCTCTTCTCCTAGAGCTAGAGCAGGGAGCCATTTCCTTCCCCATCTCATTTTCCAGATGAGGAAACTGAGGCCAACAGTTAAGTGACCTACTCAGAGTCACAAGCTTTGAAATGTGCGAGGCCAGACGTAACTCATGAAAATGAGTCTTCCTGATGCACAGGTACCAAGCCAGGAGTTCCCTTCTTTGCCATTTCCTCTACACCTCCGTAGTGTACCCGTCTGCCAGATCTGCACAAAGAAAGCTGCCCCAAGGAAGATTTTTCATGCTTTAGAGACTTTCTAATCAATTTTTTTTTTTGTTAGAACCAAAATGTGTTGACTTTTCGCATGTTCTCTCTGCCCTCTCCTCCTCCCCTCACAGTTATTTTCCTGTTATTGAGTGTCTAATATAATTGTTACCCAAGTTTGGGGGCCCTTCCTTCCCACGGTCTCTCCTCCCCCCATCTGCTCTTTTGTTAGCCATAATGCTGGCCCCGAGTCCAGTTAGTTCCTTATCTATTGGTTGTAAAGCCATAAACAATATGAGTGTGCAAAAGGATTTTAAAAGATCTAGCTGTAGGATAAAATGGTTATTCAGAACATCAAATGCAAGGCTGTCCCTCCAGGAAGGGCTTGGAAGAAAGAAGACACGGGCCGGCTCTCCTGGCTCCGTCAGCAGGACTAACAAGAACGTCTGACCCTCTTTAATAGACGAACAGGAGAGACAAAGAATGATACATCGGCTGTCAATGGAGGGTGGTTTTGAAACCAATATGTTCTTTGAGAAAACAGTAGGACTCTTTTCTTTGATTTTCTTTAATTTTTTTAATAAGCAAAAAATCTGTTTTTGTTCTCCCATCCCCATGGAAAAAGAAAAAGAAAACAAAAACTTTGTGACAAATATGGACATCCAAGAAAAACAAATTTATGAATTGGCCACATCCAAAAAAATAAGTCTCATTCTACCATCTGAAGCCATCCCATCCCCTCCCAGTTAGGAGATAAAGTGAAGGAATAGGGAGAGAACAAGAATTTATTCTGCACCTACTATGTGCCAGGCATTGCGCTCAGCCCCTTATCTCATTTAATCTTCACAACAAGGTTAGAAGGTAGATTCTATTGTTATCATCCCCATTTTATAGATGAGGAAACAGTGACAGACAGAAGTTTTGCCTAACACAGCTTGGAAGTGTCTGAGGCTGGATTTGAACTCAGGTCTTCTTGACTCCTCACCCAGGTGCCTATCTCCTGTGCCATCTAGCTGCCACTCATCTAGATTGATAGTATGTTTCATAATCAGCCTTTCATGATGGCAGATCTTGATTCTTAAGTCTTTCAGAATGATTTATCTTCACAAATGTTCTCCTATAAATTATTCTGCTGGTTCTTTTTTTAAAATTAATTTATTTTTTCTGTTACCTATAGAAATATACATATATATTTTTAAAACCCTCACCTTCCATCTTAGAATCAATAACATGTATTGGTTCCAAGACAGAAGAGAGTTAAGGGCTAGGCAATGGGGGTCAAGTGACTTGCTCAGGGTCACACAGCTGGGAAGTGTCTGAGGTCAGACTTGAACCCAGGACCTCCCATCTCTAGGCCTGGCTCTCCATCCACTGAGCCACCCAGCTGCCCCCAGAAATAATTTTTAATCATTGTTTTCTGGCATTTTAGTATTCAGATTTTCTCCCTCCTTCCTCCTACCCCCAAGGCTATACATAATTTGATGTAAGTTATACCATTGCTTATATTAAATCCTATAGGGATATATAATAACATACTGTGTCGACGTGGAATCTAGAAACCCTCAAACTTGTAGCCTAGTAAGATCTGATGAACCCCCCAGTTTAGCTAGCTTGAAGGTGAAGATCTCAAGTTTGACCTTGTCACATGATTTTCCTTAACAATATTATACATATATGTATTACATATTTTATATTTTACACATTATATTTTTGTCATATTATTTTACATATCTATATTCTGTATCTATATATCTCTATCTATCTATATATGTATATATATATAGATATGAATGATAGCAGGGAGCCACTGAAGTTTATTGAATGGAAGAGAGACATCGTCAAGCCTGTGAAATTCAGGAAAAAAATTACTCTGGCAGCTATGAGAGGATGGATGGGAGACCGTAGAGACTCGAGGAAGGCAGACCAATTAGGGAAGCAAGTTAGAGGAGTGGCTGCATGAGTTGATTTCCCCTTTAACCTCACTAGTAGTGACCTCTTTTGGTGGCTGCCTTTTATGGGGTACACTGAGTGACCCCGAGCCATTCTCCCTCTCTTCAGTAACCTCACAGATAACATTCCACCGGCTGCCCACTCTGATGCCCCCGTTCCCTCCCCTCCACTGAGGAACGGAAGGCTTCCGCATCCCAGAGTAGACGTGTATACATCAGTTAAAGTCAGTCCCTTCATCTCTTGTCTTGTTTCCTTCATATTCACAAATGTCCCCCCTCCTCTCTCCCCCTCACTTTTTTTCCTTCTTTCCAGAGGCGATGACTGACAGATTAATATATGTCTGGCTACACGTCTCAGAAATCAAAAGGACGATGCTGTCAGAATCGCTTGTCAGAAAATGAGATTCCGTGCACTTGTCATTTGCTGAGGATTGCAGTCTTTCAGAGATAAGGTTTCATTTAATGAGTGTAAAAAGCCTCCTTTAAAAAAGGAGGGAGAGAGAGAGAGAAGGTGGTGGTGGAGAGAGAGAGAGCGATGACTTCCCCCCACCCCGGTATCAGCCAAGTACTTTATCACCTCCCTAGACCCTGTGGTACCCTGGTAGCCACTGATAATGGATGCTCGGACTGGTCCCACTCATCAGCTGTTGAGCAACTTCAAACGCAGGGACTTGGTACCCGCTTTTAACTCTCTTTGGATGCTCCAAGCCCCATCTCCTCAGGGAAGAGGGAGGCAAGCCTGTGCTGGAGGGCTTAAAGACAGCCCCTGAAAGCAGAAGGCATAAAGGAAACGGGAGAGTCACATTTCCCGACAAACTATAAAGAATCCACAGTGGATTTCCGTGAGATATGGAGCTTGTCTGACAAGTGAGGGGTAACTAATGAGGAACAGAGCTATATCCCATTGCAACCAATTGTGTTTTGTTATGGAAAATATTTATCAAGTTCTTTTGCATTTGTTGATTCTCTTAAAAGTGACATAGCAAGAGCTCTCGGCAAGCGTTTTGATAGTTTCCCTCCGACACATTTCAGGCAGGTAATTTCTATCCTGGTTATTTGGCTGCCTGCTGTATCTCAGGTGTTACCTTCCTCCCTGGAAAGGCTGCAAATTAATCATTTTTTCTTCATCATGGAAATAATCAACTCTCCTAAATCAGCTCTTTTCTGCTGGGGAAAGCCCAAGGCTGCATGATGTTAATCCTGTAACGGTACTACTGGAGGAAGAGTTTTTGGACCCAGTAAACACCAAAAGATTACTTTCTAGCCCACCTTGTCTCTTCTCTTTTCTTACCCTAGAAACGTCAAAATGAAATTCAACAACTGTAGCATTTCTTAGTACTGACTAAGGAGGAGAGCTCATAGGAACCTATCCTCCCATTTTATAGATGAGGAAACTGAGGATTATGGCCAAAGTCACCAAGATAGTAAATAGCTGACTCAGGATTTGAACCCAAGTCTGACTCCAAATCCCATCCCTATTGGCATGGGTGGCTCTTCCTCCTCCCCACAATTGCAGGGAAGGTGTGCCTGACCCTGTAACCAGAGAATCATAGAGAGCCAGTTCTCTGCCCTCATTTTGTAAGGAGACACTATAGCTTGGAAACACTATCAGTAAGTTAGAAAGCATTAATTTTGTTGTGCCATGCATTCTGCCAAATGTGGGAGATGAAGATAAAAATAGAACTGTCCCTGCCCTCAAGGAGCTCACACTCTTTATGGAGAAACAATATATTTAAAATGCAAACAAAGTAACCAGGCTCTGTAGGGAGCTGACTATAGAAAGATTAATAAATGAATAAAGAATGAATAAATGAATGAGTGGGCAGGCTAATGAACATGTATTTCTATACATAAAGAGTAAAATTACTTTGGGCCCTGGAGTCAGGGGTCACTTTGTCAAATTAAGGGATCTGTCAAGAAGAACTATGGGAATTCTAGCTACCAAATGAGACAGCAAAAAACTGCAGTCTAGGAGATGGAATTTGGGCACGACTTCAATAATAATAGAATGAAAGCTCCTTGAGGCCAGGAATAGTTCCACCTTTGTGTCTACAGTTTCTGGGTCTGAAACTGGCACACAGTAGGGACTTAAATGCTAATTGAATAGAATTAAATTGAGAAAAGGGAGAGAACTGGGATGGGGTGGGCTTGAAAGGGCATTCTGAGCTTCAGATAATAATAGCTTGCACTTATATATTGCTTTAAAGATTGCAAAGTCCTTTACAAATATTATCTCATTTGGATGTTATTTTGGGAAATAGTGTAAAAAATTTTATCCTTCAGATCCCACAGTACCTGGCATTTTTCTTCTGGACTTAATACTGCCCCCCAAAATATGGAGGATTCAAATAGTGCGAAGGCACAATTGAATATGAACTTTGTCTCCCCTGCTACAGATCTACTCTACTGAGGACACACATGTCTTTGCAATAAGCTTCTTTCAAAGCCAAATGTTCATGTTCCAAAATCCCATGTGGGGCCTGATTAAGGCTATTTGTGTGTGTGTGTGTGTGTGTGTGTGTGTGTGTGTGTGTGTGTGTGTGGTGTGTTTTAATTTGATTTTTGGGAAATCAGAAATCACTCAATGACTTCCTGATGTGCTCTGCATATTTCCTTGGCCAGAAGTGGCCAGATGAAGGCCAGGCCAGGCTTAGAACATGGCAGTGTTCAAGGACTCTGCTTCCAGGTTTTCATGTTCTTTTCTCAAATTTCTCCCTCTGTAGATTGTAGATGAAAGGAGTTGTGATGACGCACACTCGGCACCCCCCTTTGGGCTTTTCTTTTAAAAGTGCAACATGTGTGTTTACAATACAAAGCTGAAAAATATCTTTAGTAGGCACGTAGTACCATGTTATGGCTGGCTTGGAGCCTGGGAGGAGTATTTCAGAGCCAAAGTGTTGGGTTGGGGAGGTTGAATTGTACATGAATGGATGAAATGGGAAGTGGTACTTACCCTTCTTCAGTGCCACTGACTTATGAGGAAATGAGGAAGGAGGCTGTTATAAGGAGGGAAGGGACACTGGTATCAAGAAGCCAGGTTCTAATCCTTGACCGTGTCTGCCAGGGTAAGTCACATAAGCCCTCTAGGCCTCAGTTTCTTCATTTATAAAATGAGGAGAGTAGACCTAAATGACTTCTAAAGTTCCTTTCAGTCCTAAATTTATAACCCTATGTACCCTCTCCAGGGGTCTTATGAGGGGTTAGACTACATGTCCTTCTAATTTCCTTCTAGATCTAACTTTGATCCTTTGTTCCCTTCCTGGGCCTCAGTTTCTTCTTTTGTAAAGTAAGAGGGGGCTAAGGTTTCTTCCAAGTCTAAATCTCTGGTCCTCTCATGCATGTCACCATCTGAAAGTTAACAACCCACCCCACAGCTCTTCCACCCACCCAATTCTCATTCCAGATGGTCCTTTTCCATAGAAATTTTGAGGTAAAGAAAGGATTTCTTTTCTTCTCATGGAACCGGCATTTTTTTACAACTAGCCATAGTTTAAGGGATTATCTACCATAGGCGAGTTGCTGTTTGCAAGCCTGGTCAGGATACCTAATAATGGAGTCCTATCAGGATGCTGTAACACTTGCCCACTCTAGTCTCTCCCCTCCTCTCCCCACCTCCCAGGGATGGGAGGAACACAAATGGAGGAGGGGGTCTGTGGAGCTGGGGAGTGGGACAGCTCGGTCCCAGCACATGAAAGCTGGCTCGCCTGTAAATTTCCCAGAAGCCTCCATTTTGGATGCATCCTGGACAACGTAGACTGAGCTGGCTTCTCCCCATCTCCCTCCCTCCTGGTTCATGTTGGAGTATTAATCCACTTTCTGGCACATGAACAGATGGCCCATGGTGGGAGTGTTGGATGTCAAGAATTAGGCCTGGTGGGAGTTAATGTGGGAAAGGGAGGAGAAAGAAATGCCTCTCCCTCCTGTAAGCTATCGGTGCCGCTTTCTTCTCGTGTGTTACTGACCCTTCTCGGGCCAGCTGGCTCTCCCATTAAGGCCGTTGATCAAAGTGGCAGTCAGGTGAGGTGGGTGTAGGTAGCTGAGTCCAAATGTGTCCTCACTCCTGGGGCAGAATACCTCAGAGTTCATGTCTTCCTCCAGGTGGGGCCAGAATGGATCCTTTTAATTTTGGTTCAAGCCTCAAGAGACAATTTGTTATAGGAATCGGCGTGGGGAATGACTATGGGTGTCCGTAGACACAGTTTTAATGGATCATGCTTGCCGTGTCTGACTCCAGATTTCTTATGTGTGTAATATGCTAAGTTTGGAAGGTAATTTGGGATTTTCAGAGGCAGAAATGAAGAGGAAGGGTATTCTAGGCATGGGGGACAGACTGGACAAAGGCATGGAGATGAAAATAAAATGTGATTCATGAGAAACAGCAAGAGAGGCTACTTGAGAAGGGACTTCAGTGTCCCTTTTCCACAGATCTTTCTCAATCATCTTCTCTCTTACTCAAGAAGGCCTACCAGCCTTTTGGTTTTTCCATTGGGGGTGGGGGGGAAAAGGGGAGTTTGCGTCTATGTGTCTGTGTGTGTGTTTTGAGGGTAAAGTCAGGGTGGGCAATACACATAAAGGCAGCTGAGTGAAGTAATTCTTTCTTCTTTTTTTTTTTAACAAGGGAACCAAGCCAAGCCCAAATTTTTAAGTTGAACCCCAAGTCCTCCATGTATCTTCTTTGAATGTAGTGGCATATAGAAGTACCTCTGGATAGGAAAGGCTCATTTATTTTGGCCTATATCCTCTTCTGATGATGGCTTCTCCTTGAAACCAGAATCACAGGGTAGCCAGCCAAAGAAGGCAGCCCCTGCTGTGGCATCCAGCTTTTATGTTAATCCAACCTCAGGTTCTTTTGAAGGAACCTACAGTGTCTTGGCCTCTGCATCCATGTACAATCTGGTTTGGATAAAAGGGAGGGAGCGCCAAAGTCTTTTTAGTTTGACAAACCCTCCCAACCATAGAAAGGAAAGAGGGGAAATTAGATCAGCAGTGCTGTTAACACTCACAAGCAGAGTTGTTGTTTTAAGTCAAATCAAAGACTTTTTTTTCAACCCTTACTTTCTGACTTAGTAATAACTCTAAGACAGTAGGGCAAGGGCTAGCCAACTGAGGTTAATTGACTTGCCCAGGGTTAGTCACTGTAAAATTTAAAATTAAATCTCAAATAATAAAATATATTTTAGGAGATTTATTAATGATCATTAGAAATCAAGGAATAAAGAGGATACAAAATAAAGACCATGTGCCTATGGCTGATTAGCCATGTCAAAATCCCCACTCACTACCTCCATGCTCCCCAACAGGGCCAAGAAAAAGAGGCCTGACCCTTCATGTCCTTGCCTAATATCCTCTGTCTACAGGAAGTACATAATGACAAGAAGTCATTGGGCTCCTGGGAAATGTAGTTCTTTTTTAGAGTAACAGAGTTTCAATTATACATCACACAGTTAGAAAGTGTCTGAGGCCAGATTTGAACCTAGGTCATCTCAACTCCAAGCTTGACCCTTTATCAACTGGGCCACCTAACTGTCCTACCCCTTTATGTTCTTGAAAATTATTGAGGGCCTCCTAAAAAGCTTTTGCTTATTGGGTTATATCTAGAAATATTTACACATTAGTAATTAATATGTATTAATATTATTATAAAAATTATTTTAACCCCATTGAGCCCTTAAAAAGGGTATTAGGGATCCCTAAACCACAATTGGAGAACCACTGCCATAGAGCATATAGAAGAGAGGACTGGAAGAGTCAGAAGGTGCCAGGTTGTGAAGGGATCTAAAGCCACACAGAACTGAGATATTTATGGCTCTTTATCTTCCTGGCATCTGTTCACCTTGCATCCCTACTCAGAAGCTCCTCAAATTCATGTCAGCAGAAATCCTGCAGCCCTTGCCTGACTGGGCAGGGCAAAAAAAAAATCCTAAATGTACAATGGGGTGCCAAGAGGGTCTCCCTTTTCCCAAGAGGGTTTAGGGGCTGGTAGAAAGAAAACAGGACTTTGGAAGCTAAGGATACATATATGAATCCAGACTCTGATCAGTCCTTCCTCTGAGCACCCACAAAATAGCATCCTCCATCAACTTTCAGTCTTGTTTCTCAATATTCAATGTTATTATTCATGAGAGAGAGAGAGAGAGAGAGAGAGAGAGAGAGAGAGAGAGAGAGAGAGAGAGAGAGAGAGAGAGAGAAGGAGAAAAGGGGCTAGGGAGAGAGAAAGAGGAGGAGGAGGAAAGGAAATAGAAGAGAGGAAAAGAACTGGTGAATGTACAAAATCTCAAGATAAAATTCTTCTTCAGGATCCAGCTTTTAAAAGGGATTCAGGAGCTCAACCTTTGCCCTTTCCCATGATGCTTCTTTTTGAGCATATGTGCTCTTGCAGAAAGCAGGATTAATGAGTCATGGGCAAGTGGGTGGCAAAGGTTTGCGTTTGTTGTTAGTCTGAACTCTCTTGCTGTGTAGGTGTCAGTCAGATATGAGTACCAATATTTGAATGTAGATTTGGGGGTTAAATAGGATATGTTTTATGGAGCCCCCCTCCCCCACATACATACAATTTTTTGTTCCCTTTATAGTTTACTATACTTGGTGATATCCAGAAGGAAGATTTCTTTCTCTACTTTTTCACTTGGAAAATATTTATTCCTCCCCGTGTTTCAGGAGTGCAAGTCATAAACTAACACTGCTAAAATTATTTATTTCCCTCTTGTTGTGCCGACATGATCAATTGTAGCAACCCAGGTACAGAATGGTGTAGGATTTGGCTTTACAGCTGCCAGCGCATGAGATATTGCAGCATCCGTTCAGAGTGCTAAGTAATATGGTTTCCATTTAAAAATGGCCAGTTACAGAACTGAGGGGAGGTGGCAGGTAAGGTTGGAGACTAGCTCTGTTGGATTAGCCAGCCGTCTCCAAGGGATAAGATCCAGAAATAAAGGAGGGTGCAGGGAAGAGAAACCCCTAGGATCCAAAAGGGAGCAGAATAGCCTGGGCTAAACAGCCTTAAGTCAAAATGTCAAGAATTAGCAAGTGGGCAGAAAACAGAGGGCCTCAGCCTTGTTAAAATGGGAATTTTTTCATTTCCCAATAGCCAAGTGGGCTTGGGCAACTGACGGGCAATCTCCTCCATTGACACTCCCATTAGCCTATTCCTGGGCAGCAGTGAAGGGTATGTAGAGCAGGTCCTTCTTTGTTGCTGTTTTTTGGCTTATCATCTTGTCATCCCCTACGAACCTTAGTAACCACTGAGCTTTTTCATTTCCTAGATTTCTCCAAGAAAACTTGGCTTGAAAAATAGCATTCTGGAATAAATAAAAATGTTTACTCTTTCAGGCATTCATTCATAACATAACATAACATAACATAACATAACATAACATAACATAACATAACATAACATAACATAACATAACATAACATAACAACACAATAATACAATACAATATATTTAATATAATATAATACAATATATTTAATATAATATAATTAATATAACATAATGTAATATAACATAATGTAATATAACATAATATAACATAATATAATATAATATAATATAATATAATATGATATAATATGATATAATATAATATAATATAATATAATATAATATAATATAATATAATATAATATAATATAATATAATATAATATAACAAAAATGGTCTTTATTATTAGTGGAAAAGACCCAATTTGTAGACCTAATCAATCTTGAGGATTTCTGAAGACTAGGGAGAAAAATTAAATAGCCTACTCAGGATCACAACAGAGTTCAGTACCAGAGTCAATCCAGGGCTCTTTCACCCTCAAATTCAAGTACTACTCCCCTGTAGCTCCTTGATGCTAGCAAGGTGATCTCCTGTGCTTTGATGTATATGTATATGTTTTGCATTTCTTATCTATTTCTATATTTCCATATGTACACTATGCACCTGCGTATATTTGTCTCTGAGTGTATATACATGCATGCACATAGACACACATATTCATCTAAATAGAGATCTCTCTTTTAGCCCTCAGGGGGCTTACAATCTAAAATGGATATAGAATTGATATTTATAAATTGCTTCAAGGTTTCCAAAGCACTCTACAGACACAGTCTCTCCCAACAACCTTCTGGAATAGGTCCTCCAGGTATTCCCTCTGGGGAAGTTTCCACTCCTTGGAGGGCTGCAGGTGTCCTGCTGGCTGGGAGGGAAAAGAAAAGAAAAGTCTGGCTCCAAATGTAGAGACTTGCATTATGTAGCTTCAAGCCCTAGAACTCATTGGGTAAGTCACAGAAATGGGTGGATCTCTGAGATACTCTAATGTGACAATTTAAAAAAGAGGAAGAGAAGGCTTAGAGAAGGAAACCATTGCCCAAGCCATGGCGGGGTTCCTCAAAGGAGTGGTCCTTTGGCAAATCTCTCTGTTTCCTCCATCTCTGAGGCCATTTGTTTTCTACATGCCAGGAGTTGAGATTATGAGACAAAAGTGAACCTGCCTCTCTAAGAACTACTGGAGTGATACCCTAGAGATATGGATATGGATATGGATATAGAGATAGAGATATAGAAAGATGTAGATGTAAATAGATGTAGATATAGATATTGGCTGAGCCATCAGGGGTGAATGATTCCACCTCTAGGTGCTCCAGGCCACTCTCCAAATCTAGAAGTCACCCAACAGTGGCTTATCTGCCTTGGTGGGACTTTCCTTGATGGGAGTCCCCTTCCCCAGGGAAATCACACATCTGGTCCTTCATAGGCAGATGCACCAACAGATGCCATCATTTGAAGAGGAAGACAGTGCCAACAGCTGAGGGGATCAGGAAAGACCTAGAGCTTGGGAGGCAGAGAGGAGATGTGGAGGAAGATGAATGGCACGTTTGAATAACAGGGGTGTGAGCATCTAGGGAGCGAAGGGGAAGAGTGGGAAATCCCATTGGGAGGCTGGTTGGAACCCAAAATGTGCAGGATTCTAAATGTTTGGGGTTTAATTCTAGAGGCAAGAGGGAGACCCGGAAGGTTGTTGAGCTAGAGTTGGGTGATTTGATTAGGCCTGTGTTTTAGGAATATTCTTTTGGTAGTCATGTGAAAGACTGACTGGACAGAGGAAAACCTGGAAGCTGGGAGACCCATTAGGCGGCTCTTGTGATATACTTCAGCAGATGGGTGATGAGGGCTTGAACTAGAGTGATGACAATGTGAGTGGAGAGAAGGGGAGGGATGAAAGAGGCTTTGATCCTCCCCAGAGGCTTGGGCCACTCCTCCCAACAGGCCCATAAACAGATAAAGACTCCCTGTTGTACTGAGTTATTAACAGTAACTGAGACAGGGTGGATGAACATTGTTCCCATATATATATATAGTTAACTCTTACTGTGATCTCCATTTAAGTGTCTCAGAAGTAGGCACTGGCTTCATGGCAACTGTACCAAAAACATTCATCCTAATGGCTGACAGAGAGGAAAAGGCAACCCATTTTTAACTCAAAAGTAGAGTCAAATTTCATCACTTTTGTGTTTGGAAGGAAACCGAGAGATCATCCAATCACAGGAGCCCGGATCTGGGCTAGATGGCATCTCAGAGGCAATCTTGTCCAGTTCCTCATTTCACAGTGGAAAAGGATGTCCAGAGGGGAATTGCCCACCGGCTTCTGGATGAGTAGCAGAACAAGAATTTGAACCCAGAACTCCAAATCCTGGGTTCTTTCTATTGTATTTCCCCTTCATACCACCAGTGAAAAAACGAAGTTCAAGGCCATGTTCTAGGATGGAATCTAGATTCCCAGCTCCTAGCCCTGAGCTCTTTTCACCACGAGACACCCTATTTGAAGTTTCAGATCTGGGATTCCCTTCTCCCCACTTTAAACAATTTTTATAGATTTAACACCTCCCCTCCCAAGTTAACCCCAACCCCCCAAATAACATTGACTTGATTCTGGGACCTCTACTTTTTTTTTGAAAGACAAAGTACTCAGACAAGGACAAGCTTCCCCCTCGCCCCCAAATCTTTACCTTCTTAGAATCAGCACTTAGTATTGGTTCTAAGGCAAAAAAGTGGTAAGGGCTAGGCAAAGGGGGTTAAGTGACTTGCCCAGGGTCACACAGCTAGGAAGTGTCAGAGGTCAGATCTGAACCCAGGACCTCCTCCCTGTCTCCAGGCCAGGCTCTCTATCCACTGAGCCACCTAGATGCCCCTACAGTTTTATTTTTGTCTGTCTTCCTAGTACTTAATACCTAGGACACAGAAGATGCTTCATAAATGCACATTGATTGATTGTGTGTTTCATAGAGACCAGGCATACTCACTCACAGGTGAGAGCCTCCTTTAGCAGTGTGACTTAGAATTTGAGTCTGCAAACATTAAACACCTACTGTGTACAAATCTGGCAATCAGCCAACATGGACCAAAGTCATGCATGCATGCGTGGACGAGCATTATTGTCATTAAATTTTTCAATCAGGGGCCTGATATCATAAGGAACATTTTTCCAAAGCAGTCTTCAGCTTCGTTCTGGTAATTCACAGTACAAATGGAAGCTTGCATCAAGGCTTCCGACTCGGAATTTGTCATTTGAGAAGTAGCAAAACACACACTTAGTTGTTAAACTGCTAACAATGATAACTTAGGATGCATTTTTGAGATTGGAAGGAAGGGGGGGCTCTTAATTTAGCTTCCTCAGTGTTTTATTTTCAGCTGGCTTAATCTGTAAACTTGGCAGAGCTCTTTGGATGTTTCAGAAACACGAAGTATTTTAAACATCTGAGCAATTTAACATTTAAAAGGCAGTCGACTCCCCCTGTTGAGTGGCTGCTTGTCATTACTTTCCCCCCACCAAGGCTTGCTGGACTTAGAATGAGCGAAGAGTCTCAAGTTGATCCTAAGCAGCCCTCAGAGTTCATAATGTCAGCCCTCCTCCATCTATGGACCTAATAGATGGGTTCCAACCAATGTTTCCCTAATCTTCAGATTAAGATTCTAATAAGAGAAAGTTAAAATCTTCCTAGACAAGCTAGAATCCTAATCCTTGGACTCAGTGTGTCAGTGTCTGATTATACCAGACATGGATTACCCAGACCTCTCGAGTCTCTGTTTCCTCTTCCTTTGTTTCCTTCATCATCCCCTGAAACACATTTTTAACACCCCCCCCCATACTCAAAGCCCCTTTTACAGAAGGGAGATGACAAGGAATGAGGAAATCAATCAGAATAACCTTTGATTTTTCTATTAATAGCTTCTTTTGGCCTGGGGTATCTTCAATCCCTGAATATGGAAACTATAAAAGACATACAATTTTTAAAAAATCAAAAAAGGAGCAGGGAGCTAGGTGGCTCAGAGACAGAAGACCTGGGGTTCAGATTTGGCCTCAGATATTTCCTACCTGTGTGATCCTGGGTAAGTCCATTGCCTAGCCCTTATTGCTCTTCTGCCTTGGAACCAATACACAGTATTGATTCCCATGGCAGGTTAAAAGTTTAGAAAAACAAACTACAGAAGAAATAAAATCTTTGAAGATAAGAACTGGGATTTTTTTTTCCTTAGAAACCCTAGACCCATGTTGGCAAACCGATGGCACACGTGCCAGCGGGGTGTGTGGGACTACTAGCCTTCCCCTCTCCACCGAGTCTGAGGGTAATTTTCATATCACCCACCCCTCTGCCCAGCAGGACAATGGGAGCACTTCCTCCCTCCCCTGTCAGGGATAAGGGGATGGTTCATTTGTGGTATGAGGGTTGCAGTTTGGGCACTCAGGCTCTAAAGGGTTCGCCATCACTGCTCTAGACCCTAGCACAGTGCTTGGCACATAGTAGACATTTTATTTATTTACTTATTCATTCATTCATTCATTCATTCATTCATTTATTGATTGATTGATTTACCTTCTATCTTGGAATTAATACTGTATACTGCTTCCAAAGCAGAAGAGTGGTAAGGGCTAGGCAATGGGGGTTAAGTGACTCACCCTGGGTCACACAGCTGGGAAGTGTCTGAGGCCAGATTTGAACTCAGGACCTCCCATCTCTAGGCCTGACTCTCAATCCACTGAGCTACCCAGCTGTCCCCACATAGTAGACATTTTAGAAATGCTTTTTTCACTGAATTAATGGAATCATAAATTTAGATCTTAGAGATGGTCTAATCAAGGAGTTCTTAACCTTGTCATGGACCCTTTCATGGCAGTCTGGTCAAGCCTACAGATTCCTTCTCAGACCATGATTTTCCAGTGCCTAAAATAAAATACATGGGACTACAAACTCTACTGAAGATATTGTTATAAAGGTATTTTTCAAAAAAAGTTCATAGGTTAAGAACCTCTTCTTATTTGCTATTGTTCAGTCATGTCCAACTCTTTGGGATACCAAATGGAGTTTTCTTGGTAAAGATCTTGGAGTGATTGGCCACTTCCTTCTCCACCTCATTTTATAGATGAGGAAACTGAGGCAAACAGTGTTAAGTGACTTGCCCAGGGTCACACAACTGCTAAGTGTCTGAGGCCAGATATGAACTCAGAAAGATGAGTCTTCTTGACTCCAGACCCCTAAACTCTATCCACCACACCAGCTAGCTGTTTTTTGATAATCTTTGTAGTGTGCAGAGGAAGAAAATGAGACCCAGCCAGAGCCATTAAGCCACTCACTCCAGGTTACACAGATGATAAGATAGAAGACTTTATTTAGGAATGTAAATGACCCTGAAGGCCATTTAGTTTACAGAATCACAGATGATAGCATCTAAAATTTAGGACTGACCCATTAGAGGTAATTGAGGCTACTCCTTTCATTTTACAAATGGGGAAACTGAGGCCCCCAGAAGTTAGTAGGCTTGCCCAGAGTCACACAATTATGTATCTGAAGCTGGATTTGAGCCCATATCTTCCTGACTTTGAGTCAAGTACCCTATCTATAACACCACTCCTGATTTTACATTTGAGGAAAAGAAGCCCAGAATAGTTAAGTGACTTGCCCACAGCCACATAGATAAGATTTAGAGATGAAGCCTAGATTGAGAAATAGAAGAGATCTTTGAGGTCATCTACTTCTATCTCCTTATTTTTGTATTTATTTTGTAAAATTGTATTAGGAGTTTCCTTTTACTGGGTTATTTAAGGTAACTGAAAATGTTGGGCAAACACCCTGAGAAATTAGGTAATAGGAAAGACAGAATTCTTTCCTCCCCCCTTCCCCCCCAATTCTTCTATCTTTTCAGTTGGAGTCAAGCAGGGATTCAGAATTGGCAAGTTGACTAAAGCTTTTAACATTTTTCAGTTTAGGAAACTGAGTCCTAGAACAGTTAGGCGGCCAACATGGAGATCTTTGAAGACATCTCGTTTAATCTCAGCACTGATTAGTTGAGGAAATGGAGAGAGAGAGAATGGCTGCTTTGCCCAAGACTCCCCAGATAGATATGAAATAG
The DNA here is from genome assembly GCF_027887165.1 of Monodelphis domestica. Classification (NCBI taxonomy): domain Eukaryota; kingdom Metazoa; phylum Chordata; class Mammalia; order Didelphimorphia; family Didelphidae; genus Monodelphis; species Monodelphis domestica. The sequence goes on along the minus strand of NC_077228.1, from coordinate 517,265,254 downwards.
TAGAGTTAGGATTTGAATCCAAGTGCTAAATCTGGAATTCTCTCTCCAATGCCTTGTGCTGCCCTGGTAGGGCAAATGTGATTTGGGGCTATCTCCATTCTCCCCAACCACACTGCTGGTAGGCAAGAGATCTTGCTGGTGCAGGAATTTAGGGTTAGGGTCATTCATGTATGTACTTGCCTCTGGCTTTCTTCATAGGTCTAATCCCTGACAACCAGGAATGAAAATCCAATAGGTGCCATGAAAAGCCTCAGAAAACTTGCTTAGGGGCAGCTAGGTCGCTCAGTAGGTGGAGCATCAGGCCTGGAGTCAGGAGGACCTGGACTCAGATACCTCCTAGCTGTGTGATCCTGGGCAAGTTACTTAACCCCGATTGCCTAACCCTTCTTCTTCAATCTTAATATTGATGCTAAAAAAAGAAAAGAAAAGAAAAAGAGAAGGAATGAAAGAGAAGGAAAGGAAGGAGGGAAAGAAGGGAGGGAGGAAGGAAGAAAGGAAAGGAGGAAGAAAGGAAGGAGGAAGGTAGAAAGGAAGGCAAGAAGGACCTGGTGTTTGTGGTAATAGAAACTAGAGGATGAACTGAGTAATTTTTCTGGGAGGGGGCGTCCAAGTTGACTCATAGGTGTGTAAGTGCCATATTTTATATGGTGTAAATTACAGGGAAGAAAACTTGGATGTTCTGCCTCAGTTGGCTCTTAATGTTAATTTAGGCAAGACTTGGACAGCTTGGCTAAGAAGGCTGCTGCATGAGTATTGTATTATTGAAACAGGAGTGAAATGGATTTTCCTTAAATTTCCCTTTGAGCAGTCTTGGTTTCATCAAAGCAGCTTTAAAGTATTATTTGTTTCGGCCAGCTTGAGGGCCTCTTCAGCTTTTTCCATGTGACTTCTGTGAGTCAACAAGCATTTATTAAGGTCCTCCTGTGTACAAAGTGGTGCTTCCGTGCTGGGGATGCCAGGAGAGGCAAAAATGGTCCTTGCCCTCAAGGAGCTCACAGTCGAATGGAGAGAACATGCCAACAATTAAATCTGAACAAGATAGAACCAGAATGAATAATCCACAGAGGAAAGGTGCCAGCATCAAGGGAGATCTGTTAGCGGCTAGAAGAATCAGAATCATTTGCACACTGGAGAAGCCCCTAGTCTGACTTTTCCAGGAAGGGTCACCCTAAAGATTCAGCCCTTTGGCCCCCAATCACCACCGTCTTCCCAAGCCCTGGTTTTCTTTCCTCCCCACTAACCCTAAAAATGAGTGTTATTTAAATGCTAGAAATAAGCACACACACCCCCTTTTCTTTGCAGATTCCCCACCCCCTCAAAAAAAGGAAAAAAAAGCTGGTTCGATGCATTAAGCTGCGTGGAGCGCCCTTCCCAAAGCTTAGGAATCCCCGCTGTACTTCCCGGGTCTATCCATGCATGGTTTCTAGGTGGCATACAGCATCTCCGTCTCCCCCATTCCCTCTGCTCGCCTCCCCTGCCATTTGATCTCCGTCTTGTGTGTACTGCATGCTAGGTAGCAGCGGACTGGAAAATCGGGAGCCGTAAGCCTCCCTCTGCACTCTTTCCTCATGGGGTACTTGAACCCTTCAGATTGGACAACCCTTTCATTAATAGCGCTCTGACTGTTACTGGCTCCGGAGTACTGGATGTTGGAGCCGGGAGGGCAACACTGCAAAGACGGCTGGAGGAAGCCTTCTTTCCCCTGCTCCCCCCTCCTCACAGGTTCCGAGGGCTAACGGAGAGCCTCCCCTCCCCCACGGGGCCTGCCTCGGGGGTCCCCCGTCCTGCCAGGAACTGGTCCTCACCCCGGTGCGCCACTTCCCTTTCCTAGACTCTGGCGGGGTGGAAAGAACCAGGTCTCCTCCCCGGAGGGTAGTCCGAGAGCCGGGGGCGATGTGGGGGTGAAAGGATGAGGATGCCAGGCAGGCTTGGACTTTCCAGAGCGGAGCTGTCCTGGCCCGGCTTGTAGACTTTCCAGGCACCTCCGTGGCACACCTACTTATTGTGTGCAAAGGCCTAGAGAGAGGCAAAAAAGAAGCAGACCACGGCGAGGGTCAGGAGTGCCTCTCCGGACTCAAAGAGGACGGCTGTGCAGCTCCAGCCCCCCCTCCCGTCCCCGGGCCTCGCTTGGCAGCCGAGCCGAGCCATCGGGGGCTTCGAGGCTCCTGCTAAAAGGGGGCTGTGGGAGTTGGAGGGGTGCACGTCGGGTGAGGAGATCATCCTCGACATGACAGCCGACTGGGCTTCTTTCCCTGAGCCCGAAGGATTACATTGAGAGTCCGGGCTGCTTGTCCCAGGAGGAGAAAGGGAGACTTTGGGCTCAGCCTGACCGGCCCGGCTGCTGCCTGCCGGGGAAAACCTGGGAGCTTTGTGGGGTCCAGCGAGAAGGGATGGAAGGACCAGGAACCAACAGCAGCGTCCGCTCTATCTGCTCGGCTTCAGGTCCCCGCACGACCTCGATGCCTGCTCTCTCTCGCTTTGGGCGCCCGGGGAGGAACTTAGAGACAAGAAAGAAGCCAAGGCTCGTCGCCAGACACGAGTCTGTTGGGCGCCCCAGAGCAGAGCAGGGGCCGAGGATTAGCTCAGGCCGGGGGTCCGGGGCTGTGCGCCCTGGGAGTGCAGGATAGCGCGGCGCAGCGCCGCGCGCGGCGAGGAGCCGGGACAGCACCGCAGAGCGCAGCGCGCCGGAGCCCGGCGGGCGCAGGGACTGCGTGGGGAGAGGCGAGGCCAGGAGACGGGAGGAGTGGCGGGGCGGGGCGGGGAGAAGCGGCTAGGAGGCGGAGGCGGAGGCGTCGGCAGAGAGGAGGAGGCGGAGGAGGAGGAGGGGCGGCCTCAGCGGCGGCAGAGGCAGAGGCAGCGGCGGCGGCTCTAGCTTCGGCGCTGGCACTGCAGCTGGATCGGAAGTCCCTCTCCGAGCAGCAGAGAGGAGCTGAATGAGGCGCGTCTTCGCGCAGCTCGCAGAGAGAGGGAGTCCAGAGCCGAGCGGAGCGGATCGCCGCCGCTGCGCCTTGCCCTGTCCACGGGCCAGCCGTCGGGTCTCAGAGGAAGAAGCTCCAGTCCTTCCAGCCGCTGCAGCGCCTGGCCTCACAGCCGGCCTTCCGGGCGGTGGCCCCTGCGAGCGCAGCGGAGCAGAGCGGAGGAGACCTTTCGGCGGCGCCCGCTGCCAATGGAGTTCACTTGAGATGTGACAGCGCCCGGGAGTGAGAGAAGGAGAGCCTCGGCCAACACACTGCCGCTCCTAGCCCGTGCTTCGAGCCGGCCCGCCACCCGAGGGCAGCCGGGACTCTTTGTACCGCCCCGGGAGGAGTTGGGGAACCAGCCCCCCAGCAGCATCTGCTGCGTGGGCTGCAGCCCGAGTGATCGAGGAGCCCCGGAGCTTAGTCGCCGCGGGCGCCTGGAGGAGGAGCGGGAGAAGCCGCGGCCGCCACCGCCTGTGCCACAGGCACAGCCCCAGCGCTCTCCTCTCCTCTCTTTCCTCTCTCTCCCTTCACTCCCTCCCTCCCTCCCTCCGTCTGCACATGGTCTCCTTTGTCCTGTCGCCGCCGCCTCTCTCTTAGCTCCCGTGCGCGGTGGCGGCGGCGCTTTCCGCGCGCGCACACACACGCGCACACACTCGCGCGCGCACACTCGGGCTGCCGCCCCCCCCCCTTATTTTTTTGCTCCTTCTTGGAAACCTTGGGGGCGAAGAAGCGGGGCGTCGCAGAGCTGGGGAGCCCAGTTGGGCAGCCGAGTAGACGAGGCGCGCCCGGGCGCCGGCCGGCCCACGGACCCAGCAGCACCCAGCGAATGGGTGGGTGGCTGGGTGAGCGACTGGCTTTTACCTACGGTCGTCGCCAGAAGGGAGGAATTGCCCTCGGCCTGAGGATCTTCGCCAGCCTGGGAGGATTCGCTTTGAGACTTTAAACGAGCCGTCTTGCCAGCAGTCCAGGCAGAGTTAGGGCCACTTCTGCTACGTGTGTTTTGGGGGCTTTCTTTTTTCCCTCCCTTCGCCCGCCTTTTGCTCCCTCCAAATCCGACTCTTCTAACCCCCGGGAGATTTGGAAGCAAACCATGAACTTGGGGCTGTCGGGGCCCCCAGCGGAATCCTTGGAGACCAGGTAATGAAAACCCTTCTGGAGTCTTTTTTTCCACCCCGTCCCTCTGGCCCCAGGGCTGCGAGACGCCCGGGAGGATCTGGAGAACAACCTGCTTTCTCTCCCTTCCTTCTCTGCTGGCGGTCTTGCCCGGGCTGTCTGGTGGTCCCGGGAAGGCTCGGAGAGCGCACGGGGCGCCACTTTCCCCATTCTTCCCTCCCCGGACAGTGTGGGTGTGCTTGCGGAGAAGCGGGTTCCGACTATGGAGAGAAGAACCCCCTGGCTCTCCCCCTGTTCAATTCAAACCGTCCCGGGGGTCTTTTATTGTCTTTTGCTAAGTGGGAGGCGGTAGCGGTTGGTGCCAACCCCCCGATCCTGGGCTCCGAGCGCCTATCGTGGTCTCTGTCCCTGGGCTCTGTCCACTGGCTCGCTTGGCTGACTCCCTCCATCCTTCTTCCTTACCAGGCGGCTGCATTTGCAGCCAGCCAGCCAGCCTTTGTACTTTTCTTTCTTTGAGAGGCGAGCTCGGGAACTGGGGGTGGGGGCTGGTGTCGGATTTGGGGGTCGGAGGGAAGGAACTGGGGGCTCACTTGAAGGTAGGCTTGGCTTTAAGCTGTTGTAGGGGGTCGAGGGGTGGGGGCTCCATGGTTCTCTTACTCCTCGCCGCCACAGCCAGCAGATGACGGGAAGGGGACTAGAACTTTGCTGGGGAAGGGGGAGAGGCGCCCTCCCATCTGTTCCACCCCTGCCCTTCGTCCCATGCCAACATCTCCTTCCCAAGTGCCCCCACCCATATCGGCGGCCAGGTTTCCAACAACCGAGGCGGGAAGGCTAATAAAGGGTAGTTCGGTCTTTGAGGAAGGAAAGGGAACGAACGGGAAAGATTTGGCTTCTCTTCCCTTTTTCACTCCATCGCCGCCGCTGCGGAAGGCCTTAGATGCAGCTACGTTGAGCTAAGACGTCGCTGTTCCTTTTCCCCCCACCTGGGCAAGCGGGAACCAGCTGCTCGGACCCGGGGCCCGCCAGCCCTCCCTTCCTGCCGGACTTGACCAAGTTCGCTCCCCTAAAAACCGAGGTCGAAAAAATAGCGCCAAGAGCGATCGCGAGATCCATCTCCAAAGAGAGAAGAGAAAGAGAAAAGTTTGAAATGAAATCGGGCTTCGGGAGGGGAGTGCAAGAACTGGTTCTCAAGTCGGAGGCAGGAATTTTCTTTTCCTTGCTCGAATTCGAATCTCCTCCAATTCGTAAGTGCGGGGTTGTTGGAGGTAGAAAGGCTCGAGTGGAAATCTGCCTGGCTAAGGGTGGCCGCCTTGTTTCTTATTCACTGCTAGGGACCGCAGGCTGGAACGTTTCCTTCCCGTGCCGCCCCTCGCTCGCTTTTCTGCCTTTATTTTAGTCCTATTCACTTTTCCTAAGAGCAAACACATGGTTTTGCATTTAGAAACAGGCCAAAAAAAAAAAAAAGAAAGAAAAGAAAAGAAAGAAAGAAAAAGAAAACCATCTGCCGAGAGAGATTAAATCCTTGATTTGCATCAGCTGGAGATGCCGCGGCTTCACTGGGTCCCTCTCCAAGACCGGACGTAGAAGGATGGACTGAAATGGTCTCCAAAACGTAGATGTTTCTGATGCATCATTAGGCAGACCCGGGTTTAAGAAATACAGTGAAAGAAAGCAAGATTCCGCCATCCTTAAGGTTTTCCTGGAAAGGACACGACAGCCTGCTCATTCTCTGTGAAGAGTTGCAGCATTAGCTGTTGGGGATAAAAGCCCCTAGAAAAATGGGTTCAGATTGGGGGTGGGGGTGGGGAAGAAAGGCACAAGGAAAGGTAAAGGTAAAGGAAGATGGAGAAGAAAAAGTGTGAAAGTCAAGGCCCTCCAACCAAATAATTCTCCTGAAGTTTTCTGAAGATGCTGTGAGAATTGATTATATTTAGCTTTCCTCCTGTTTGGGAAACAAACAAAAAACCCAGCCCGTTCTTAGAGAAACAGCTGTGTTGTTGTTTTGAAGAGTATTGGGTTCCTTCTGAGGCTTAAATGACTGGATGAGACAGATGAGAGAAGGGGGAAAATCCCCCAGCAGATTCGAGAACCGAAATCATCGCCTTCCTGTATTGATTGATCTGGAGAACTCTTATGAGGACCAGACCTCTGAGGTTTTAAGCGTTTTATGCTTAACCTGCCCCAAACCGGATGGTTTAAAATGCCTTTTTTCCCTCCCTCTGTCTGTGGAAAATGTTTCCTTTCAGCCTCCTTGTAAAATTAATTTCCTTAACAATTTAGTGTTGTTATGTTCAAAATCACAGCCTTAATTTGGACATAATGTGCCCTGTTAGGGGCAGGGAATCCCACATTTTCACAGGTCATTTTTATTTTTCTAGATCAAAGGCCAAAAAAGTCACTGCTTCTTCCCCCCCCCCCCCCATTAAAAAAATGTTTTGACTTTGTTTTGACAGCAGATTGGGTGGTGGTGTAGCATTTAGTTGTCATGAATTTCATGTATTGGAAAAGTGATTTCTGATGTAACAAGATCTTGTTATGGGCTGTGGAATGGAAACTAAGTTTCTACAAATCTTGCTTTAGGTATTTAAATTCCATTACATGATTCCTTTCAGTTAAAAGATATTCTGTATAGTTTATTTCTTGTAATCCTGTGAAGTGATAGTATTTGGGTGGTTTCCTTCCCACTTCAGTCCCTATATCAATCTATTTTCCCCCGATTGATTCTTTTTAGGAAGAGCAAAAGACAGAGAGCATGGACTTCAGTCTAATTGTGTTTATAAGGCATTTCAGTTTGTAGGAGGAACCTCAGCCTATTTTTAATAAATTCATACAAGATGGATCAAATGGAAACCAATCTAGTATTATGAAGGAAAATAATGACCCTTCATTCATTATTAAAAACACTAAAAAATGTTTAGTGCTCATTGGATCATAAGTGAATGAACATATATATGTACACACAAACATATATGTTTGCATAATCCTTAGGATCCATATTTTTCTTGCAGAGGCCTCCATGTAAAAAAAGAAAAAAGATTTTCAGTTCTTTTAGTGTGGACATAAAGTAAAATGGGAATCAAAACAGAAAAATGATCACAGAAAAACTAAAACATAAATGCCTTCTATTAATTAAAAAATTTGCTATGTACTACCACCCTTGCCTCCAAATTTATCCAACACTATTCATCATTTTAGATAATATTTATATGTAGAAAGATTTTTTTTTTCCTTTTGGGAAATCATTCCTCAAAAGGGATGATTTGGGAAGGAACACAAATCAGCTATTTCTTGCTTTAAATCCCAAATTGGGGGGTGGAGGTAGGTTTTCTTTTAATTCAGTGCTTAAGATTACAGTAAAATTTTTTGGCATTTTCAGAGCCTAGAAATGGGCAGTTCTGAAAGAAGAACCACAGTATATATTTTTTTAATTGCTTATGGTTTATATTTTTGAAATAAAAGCATGTGCATGAGGAAATTACCCTTTGAGGAATGATCACAGCCTGTTTGAGTTCTTTTTCACCCATTTTCAAAACTGCTTTGATGAACCAGTCAGAAGGCATGATCTTTAGGAAATTGGCAAAGAGAAAATGACAGAAAGCTGGAGAATGGATGGCTGTTTATGCAGGTTAAGATGTCTCAGAGTTGGGAGACCAAGGTCAAACTGTGGCTAAATATATAGGGGAAGAGAGATTGATTACCAGTGAGAATTTAAAGAAATAGATTTACATGAGAATTGGCTTGCTTCTTAGGATGAAAAGCTGAAATTCTAATGATAAGAGTTTTGTTTTCATGGAAAAAATAAACAGGTCCCCCCCCCCCCAGCCCCCCAGAAACAGGATAAGGTGGCTAGAAAAAAGTGTTTTGTAATAATGGTTAAATTGCAAATCATTGTAGGACTTTAGAGCATACAAATTCATTTTGTGCCACTAATATGTCAAATCAGGATGCATTTTTCTTTTCTATATATTTTTAACGATTTCTTCTCCCCCTCCCCAAGTAAAGAGCTGCACTGCAGTTCATACTTGTGGTCAGATAGCACCACCTTATGGATGGCTTGGCGGAATTGCAGCTTTCCATTTTTTCTGGGGCTCTGGGCTAACTTGCCTGTATTTCTTTGAAAATATAACGAATTGATGATACAAAAGCTTCTCTTTTTTCTTGTCTTGTAGGTTTCTGATGCCAGCTCAGAGAAACTTTTCAACACTGCTATAAACAAAGGTAGGACTGGCTTATTCCTTGGTTTTTTGAACAATTCCGTCTATGCCCATCATTTGACAGTGTCTGATGCTCATCGGCTTCCATTCTGGCCCTCGATCAGACTCTTTACCTGTCTATTTGGGATGTTATTTTGGTACTTTTTTTTAGGAAGAAAAGGGGGATGGATGGGGAGGAAGGAGGAGGATTTGGAAGGCAAATCTCCAGATGAGAGAAATCCCTCCCAACCTCCATCTAATTCAGATGAGTTTGACTTAAATGACAGCGAGGTGGCTGAGAGGGTGAGCCTGATATGTTGTTATCTGTGAAGAGAGAATCCCAAGTAGCCAATTTGTACCCCTGACTGGAAGAACCGGCAGATGTTTGGTGTATTTTGCTCCCGTCATGGTCCTAAACTATGTCTTCCTGGGCTTGGGCTTTTGGTAAAGTTAATGAGTGATCCGTAGGGCAAAATTGAAATCTGCCCTGTCCCATTCGTTCCTTCCAAACAGCTAGAGGTAGGAAGAGCATCAGATGATGGAACCGTGCTTTAACAGAGAACGGATGGATCACCACCAGTGGACTTGCCTCTGCTAGCAAGCAGGTTGGCTGGAAATGATGGGTTTTGGGGGATGGGGGGGTGTCTCCCCTCCTCCAAGTCCCAGTCTGTGCTGAGGTGTATAATTTTTAGGCTTTAAATTACACAAATTCCCCCTCCTCCCCCCCTTTCTGCATTGTTTCACCTGCTTTAGCTAGTGGGTTTTGTGCAGTAATTGCTTTAGTAAAGATGGCATCCTCTCCTCTTTCATCATGCCTTAAATGTGTCGTTTCGTAGCAGGCCAGGCATCTCTCTGAGCCGAAGGAGTCTTAATAAATTGAAATTTGAACCACTTCTGCATTATAGAGTTGTCTGGGCTCCTCTTTTCGCCTGGCAATTCATCGGCTCCGGCTCCAACCACAGCTATTTTGAGCGAGCCAGATTAGGGTAGAATTTGGACCGAATGGAATTTTAAATAGTACATTATTTTTAGGGTTCCCAGAAGGTGCGCCTGCTTACTTCCACCACGATTGCTGGCGCTCCCAGGATGACTTGGGATGCATATTGAATTTTCTCTTTTTATTGCATAATGGAGGAGTATTCTCGTTTTATGTTTCATCATATTTTTTGATGGACTGAAAAGTTTGTATAAATTTGTTATCCATAATCCTAAAAGCCAAATAAAGGAGAGGAGACGGTAATTCATAGGCCTGCCGCGCTCATTCCTAGGCAGAGATGTGTAATTGTTTATTGCAGATTTTGAAGAGGAGAGAGTGTTTGCCTGCCACTCTAGGGCCATGTGAGAAAACAGAATTTGTTTCTTTTTCCCATAGTAGTGGTTGGGAGGAGGGGAAGGGGGGTGAGCTGGTCACTAAAGGAGGGGGGGGCCTCCCCCACCCAGAAGTGACTGTATCTTTATTTTGCTAATTTTGGGGGGGCGGGGAAGCTGTGGAATGTGTCTCCCCCTCTTTTGGGCCAGGGCCAGAAGAAAGGGTTGGGGGCTCTGTGAATCAGCATTCTAAGCTGAATGGCTGGAACCTGGGTCCAAGGAGGGGAGTGATTGATGAAGGGGGTGGGGGCAGGGCTGTGCCCCTTCCCTTGGGCTGGGGGTTCCCCCCTTCCTCTTTCCTTTTTCCGAATCCAACATTTCCCACATTTTTATTTTTGTTTACTTACAGAGTTTGATTTGTGGCATCTATTTGGTTGTGAATGGCCCTCCCCTGACAGGGGCCTTTCTTCTTAGCTGCTGTTCTTGGGGTGATTTAGTTCCCTAGAAAGGATTAAGGTTTCTTTGTGCGGCCTAAAATCAACATGGGCTTTTTTCTGAGCTTTGCTTGGGAAACCATACACAAATAAGCTTTTTAGTTGATGGCAGATTATTCCTTTGCCCCTTATTTCCATCCGAATGGCGTCTTTCTTTTCTCCTCCCTAGTTTCCCCTTAATGCCATATGCTAATTCCTGTTGGGGACTGAATGACAAGGGACTGAATCAATGCAAATCCAGGTGCTGCCTGGAGGCTGGCTGGTACCCACCCCCACCCCCATCCCCCACCGGCCCCCCCTTGGGAGAGGGAGATTAAAGTGTGCGTTGGGGGGGCCGAAGGGGGGAGAAGCACCGGGGACAGTTTTGTTAAGGGGATTAGTATTCAAACTGCTAAATATGAGGAAAACAACTCGAGAAAAAGTGATCCATTGTGTGTCGGGAGAATATCCGTAATTGCCTGTAGACAGGTGCAGGGGTTCTCATTATGGGCTGGTGCTTCTGGGTCTGTTTTGACTCCCGGTGGGTGGGGGTGTTGGCTGCCTGGCTGACAAGGCCATCAAGGAACTGTCAATTTGATGCCTGTGTCAAGTTCAAATTCCCCAGGAAATCCACAGCCGCCCCCCCTCGCTTGAAAGCCGGGTCTCCCTCCCTCGCCCAGGGTTCCTTGCCAAGAGCAATAAGCAGTCGGGGGAGCCATAAAAGGGGGCACATTTCCACCAGGTACCGGGCAAGAGGATTTTCAAAGCCTCAGCCCAACCGCGCCGTCTAACAAGGGCGCCCGGGAGAGCTGACAAGGGAGCTCCCTCCCTCCCTCCTGCTCCCCCTCGCTTTCTGGGCCCCCCCTTCCAGATGTTGAAAGCCACATATCACCTCTCCCTCTTGGGGGCCTGACAGCTTCGAGCCTAAGAGTATCCTGGCATTAAGCTGCCCGTGAGATTAAGCTGCCGAGACTGGCGGCTGGTAGATTTGGTCCATAAAATTTCACCGTGGGAGACCAGGGCTAATCTCACAGCCTGGTGATAGCCCGCCTGGATGGAAGCTTTTGATGTTGGGCTCGTGCTGCTGGGAGGATGGAGCTCTGGACAGACAGCTGGACCGACGGACGGATAGGAGGATGGATGGATGGGATAGATAGACGGATGGATGGACAGACAGATGGAAGGATGGATGGATAGACGGATGGATGGACAGACAGACGGATGGATGGATGGATGGGATAGATAGACGGATGGATAGACAGACAGACTGATGGACGGATAGATAGATGGATGGATGGATGGATAGACAAATGAGTGGATAGACATACAGATGGATGGATGGATGAACAGATGGATGGATGGATGGATAGACAGATAGACAGATGGATGGACGGATGGATGGATAGACATACAGATAGATAGATGGATTGATGGACAGATAGATGGACAGACAGACAAGTAGATAATGAATGATAGATAGACAGATGGACAGACAGATAAATGGATGAATAGATGGATAGACAGATGAATGGATGGTTGGATGGAAAGAGACAAACAGATAGATAAATGGATAGATGAATGGACAGATAAATAGGTAGATAGAACGATAGATGGCCTGCACTGTTCAGATCTCACATTTTGAACAATCATCTCGCCTCACTGGCTCAGTTTTTTTCACCCGTGATAATACCACCTAGGGTCTCTGTTTCCCCAGCGACCATCCAGTGCTGAGGAGACAGTTAATTAGAGAATAAGAAACACCAGTGGAGGAGATCCATATCTTGGTGTCTCTGCCTTCCATTAGCAGTGCCCCTAGCTACTTGCTCTGGGCCAGGAAAAATTTCTGATAGGCCAGTGGGGAGACTCATTATATCTTCAATATTTCTCTTATAGAGGAAAGGGCTTTTCAATCTTGTGGGAGTCTGAGGATTTTTTCTGGCTTTTGTTGTGGAAGAGAAAAACTAGTTTTTGGCTTTTATGGAGGCTTTTGGGGTGGGATGGGGAAGGGGCCCTTTTTTTATAATCCCAGCTTTTAGCACAGTGCCTGGTGCTTAATAAATGTTGGCAGACTTAACTCTAGATATCTCTTTATTTAAAGGAGACTCTATTAGAAATACTTGCCTTCTTCCATGTTAAAAAAACACCACCATCCAAAACACTGCCCGAATCTCTACTGAGTGCTTTTCCCTTCCTTCCAGCCCCTCCACCCTAAAGCTTAGGAAGCTTAGGAAGTGCCTAAGATGTGGCAGGCCTAGTGTGGAGCACCTGCTACTACAAAAGTCAGAAAGATAATGTTTGTTTACATTCTGATGCTAGTAAATAACTAGGTATTCTATTTGAATATTTGATGGAAGGTAGTCTGAGAAGGGAAGGCTCTAGCAGATATGGGGACTGGAAGGGCCCTGGGATAAGGTTGTAGATAGACCCTTGAAGGAGATCAGGGCAATTTGAGAGGAGATGAGGGGGCAGAGCTCATTCCAGGTGTTAGCAATGGGCTCCTTGCAAAGGCTACAAAATGGCAGATGGATTGTTGTGTTTGAGGAGCTACAAGAGGGCCCTGGTGGATGGAAAACAGAATGTGTGGAGGAGTGAGATAGGGAAGAAGGCCAGAAAGGTGGGAAGGGGCCAGGTTGGGAAGAACTTCACATGAAAAGGGAAGGAGTTTATATTTGATCCTGGAAGTAATAGGGGGAGGCATTGAGCTGGTAATTTGCCAGATCTAAAACAGGAAATGTGACATCCTTAATGCAAAACTGTCACTGAAAACAAAGTTTTCTTTCATCAGGGTCATGGTTATGTCATTTAATCTATATGTTTTAGGACATTCATGTCAATGTTATGAATCTAATCTTAGTGACCAAATCATCTGCCAAAGAAATAATTAATTTTCCCAGTGAGACAGTCTGAGACTGATAGGTCTCTGCTTTGGTGTTTGACTAAGGACAAAAGTCTGATTCTCTGCTGTAGAATATCCTGAAATTTTCTGTATATTCCTTAAAAATTTTTAATTTAATTAAAAAACAAAACAAAACCTTGACCTTCTGTCCAAGGCAGAAGAGCAGTAAGGGCTAGAAAGGGCCAAGTGACTTGTTCAGGGTCACACTTCTAGGAAGACCAGATGTAAACCCAGAACTTCCCATCAACAGGCCTGGCCCTCTATCCAGTGAGCCACCTAGCTACCCCTCTTTATTTCTTTCTTAACTTGGGAATCACCCTCAGTCTTGTAACTCTACTAACAATTCTAGAATTAAAGCATTACCAGGGTTTCCTGCTTCACATGTTCCTACTCATTGTATATTTAATCATTCCTAAATCCTAAATGGATCAAAAGAGTGAGTAGAGCTAATATGGCTGGCCTAGGCTGTTCAAAATCCACCAAAGGTGCCTGCTCAATGCTTGACTTTAGGGGAAGACTTCATTTCTTTGAAACCTCAGTTTTTTCATCTGTAAGATAGAGTAGTTTGACTCAGTGGCCCTTTTAAGTAAATTTCCAGCTTTGTATGTGTGGTCTTTGATGCCTTGAGAAACTCTTCTTGTAGTGATAATAGTAATAATAACATTTGTCATTTATGTAAGTCCTTTAAAGATTGCCAAACCCTCTGTATACATTCATTGTCTCATTTGGTTCTCAATATTCCTGGAAGGTAAATAAGAAGAAAGATAAATATTCCTTACAGTGGTGTTAAAAAAAACAAACAATTTTATCTGCCTGGCTTCTGGAGGAGGGAGGGATAGAGGTGAGAGAAGAGGAAGAGGAAAAATGCTGTGGCTGCTCTTGCTTCTGTGTCCATCATTTTCCAGGCCTGTCTTCCAGAGTCAAGATGGATAGGAAGGGTGTGGCTGATCTATTTGGTTGACTTTTTGGCCCCTGCCTTTCTCACTGATGGTTGCATTTTTCTATCTAGGACTTTAGGATACTTTCCCATCTCCCCCGTTGAAATTTGCATATGAAATATACAACCAAGGATGTCCTCTGCCAGTTTTCAGACTACCTGGAGTACAAGGTTCTGGTTCATCCCAGTCAATCAAATTACTTTATCAAAGGGTCAGCTAGATGCTATGGTAGCTAGAGCACTGGACCTGGAAGTCAGAAGGACCTGGGTTCAAATTGGCTTGAGACACTTCCTAGCTGTGTGACCCTGGGCCAATCACTTAACCTCAGTTGCCTAGCCTTTGGCCCTCTTCCTGTCTTAGAACTGATCCTAAGACAAAAGGTAAGGGTTCTAAAAATAAGTGAATGAATAAAACAGATGCGTTCTGGTCTACCTTGATAGAGGGAGCCTTGTCTCTAGAAGGTCCCAACACTAATCACAGGTCCAGTTGAAAAAAGAAATGCAGATGATGTCAACCCCTTAGCTTTAATCAAGATGAGAAGTCTTTGGGGTTTAGTATTTCTTTGGTTTTCTGGTTTTCTAGCCCCTGGACAACTTCAGAGAGTGAAGGCAAGCTGCCAAGTTGTCATTTCTTTTAAAGGCCACAGACTGTATTTGGAGGAAGATGTCTTCAAACCTAGCCCAGTAATATTTGCAGAAGAGGAAATTTAATCATAGAAGTTGATGGAGAGATAAGTTGTAAAGGGTTTGGTGTAAGATATCTGATCTTAGAGAAGAGAAAGTAGTGGGGAAGGGTACATAAAATTGCCCTGTGTAGGCAGGATGACTTCTAAATTTGTTTCCTGTACTGTTGGGGATTTTTTGTCATAATGAGAAAGTTGCTAGAAATTATGTGCCTTTCTTGAACAAGAGAGCATATATAGGACCATAGATTTAGTTCTGTGGGGAATCTTAGGCACCATCGAATTCAACTCTTCTCTTTTTACACAGGATCCTAGATCCAAAGATGGTGAAAGGAACCTCAGAGACCATCTTATCTGATAGAATAGAAGCAGCTTGGTGATACCAAGAAAGAGGACTGGATTTTGGATCCCAGTTTTGCCCCTTTGCTATCTGTTTTCTTAAGCAAGTCACTTAACCCTCCTGGGCCTCAGTTTCCCTAACTGTAAAGTGAGAGGTTTGGACTTGATGACCTCTGAGGTCTGTCCCTTTTAGTTCCACATCTGTAATCTTAAATCATTCCCCCTTTCTGGAGCTCACTTTCCTTATCTGTTTGTTTGTTTTTTTTAAAGGGGGGGTTAGACTAAATCTATGGTCTTATTAGTAATATAATTTCTTTGAAGGTAAGAACTGTGTCATTTTATATCTTAGTATACTTTATCTAACAAGTGCTTCCTAAATGATTAAATTAGATGGACTGTCACTTGTTTGGGGAGTGGGTAGACTTGGCAACACTGTGTGTCTTCATTTAAAACAGGAAAGGGAAAACTAGAGATTCCAGGCCCCCCTCCCATGCCAAAGTAACACGGTCTAAAAGGGTTGCCTGATAAGAAACAGCTTTTCAAAGAAATGCCACATTATCTACCTACATATGTTGCCTCCCCAATAGAAGGTAAACTCCTTGAGAGCAGGACAGTTCATTAACTTTTCATCTGTCAATTCCCAGAGCATAACCTGATACATAGTAGCTATTTAATAAGTTCTTGCTAATTGACTCTTGATGTTAGCAGGCTCTTTTCTTGTGAGTCCCTTATCTATTATTATTATTATCATTATTATTATTTTTGGCCTTGGCTTTTTGGTATGATGACCTTTGAACACTTCTTTTGAGGGCTTGTGGTTTATTTTTAGCCAATCCCACCTCCATGTGTCTTCACAAACAGGTTTTTTTGTGTGTGTTTGTTTGTTTGCACATTTTGGCTTTGGTCTAAGTTTAATCGACGGAGCCATTTTTTGACTTTCTCAAAAAGAAAACATTTCTCCTTGCTGGACTGTAACCTAAGATCAACAGCCCCAAAGTCAAGTCTGCAGGTACTCTCCATGTTGAGGTGTTGGGGAGATGACAAAGGTCCTGGCTGGGAATCTTTCCCAGAATCCTGGAGTATAAGATTTCCTACACAAAGAGCCCCCAGCAGGCGTCCCATATCCGGACGATTGTATGTTTCTAACAACTGCTGGAAAAAAAAATGGTGTTTTCTCTGAAAATGTATGTTTATTTAACTAGGTTTCTTTTTGCTTCACAATCTGGATTCCATTCAGTCAGTTACCACTCCAATTAACTAACAATTATTTAACATTAACTGTAATTACAGACGCCAGTTAAGCGCCTACAGATGTCAACTGTTAGCTTTGTACCTAATCACTCAATGAAATGGAGAAAGTTCAACAAACATCAATTAGCCAAGCAATTAGTATGAGTTAGGAAAGAGCATGTTATCATGTGTGAGCTGATCCAATTCATTTTATTTTGGCAGTAAAACACACACAGAGACAAGCAGCAGTAAGTTCGGAAGATAAGATAAAGCCATATTGTTTTTCTGTTTTGCACCAGAATTTTTGCCTCTCTCTATTTTCTCCCCCTTGTGCCCAAGTCAAATATACTTTTGCCAGGAATTCATTATCTTAACCAATATAATTTATTTATTTATTTTTGACTCTTACCTTCTGTCTTAGAATTGATACTAAGTACTATATTCAAGGCAAAAGTTGCTGTAAAGGCTAGGCAATTTGCAGTTAAGTGACTTGCCCAGGGTCCCAGAGCTAGGAAGTGTCTAAGACTGGATTTGAACTCAAGACCTCTCTATCAAGTAAGAGCCACCTAGCTGCCCTCAACCAATAAAAGTTGTGTCAATGGTTGTAAAGGCAAGCCAATGTTCATTCATAAAAGTGATGAGTAGAATCTATTGGGGATGTATGTGCACACACATATTATGGCACCAGAAAATAGCAAAAATTAGCTTGGAGATTTAGGCAGACCCTGGTGGTTTGTTTTGTGTATATTAAACCTAGTTTTTTTTTGTTTTTTGTTTTTCTTTAATAATCCGTTCCTTTCTGAAATCCTCGAGAACCTAGGGCAATAATATTTTGATTAATTCTATAGTAATTAGAATTTTATGGTAGGTTTATTTGTTTTAAGCTGGAACAACCTCGTGACTAAACACAAAAGATTTTCCAGTCTATCAAAAATGCTGTCAGCTTCTCTCACCTGGACTTTACACAGTGGAAAATCTTCCCCCTAGTGGGTCATCTGGTTTGTGGGTTTTAGATGTCTTCCTTCTCTTATTGTCTTTCCTCCACTTTCCTTAACCCCAGCCCCAAAAAAGACTCCCATTTTTCTGAATCCTGGTTCTGAAATCAGGCCAAGCTCCTAAATTGTTTACTTTGTTATTGTTTTCTTGACTGAAACCTAATGTTTTGAAGTAGTCTGGCATCTTTGAATTTTACTTTTCCTAGAATGAAGAGGAGGTGGGAGTTTGTAGTTCTTTAAATCTTTCTCTCTCAAGAGTTTAAATCTTTAAATCTCTCTCTCTCTCTCTCTCTCTCTCTCTGTCTGTCTCTCTGTCTCTCTCTCTCTCTCTCTCTCTCTCTCTCTCTTTCTCTCTCTTTCCCTCTCTCTCTCTCTCTCTCTCCCCCTCTCTCCCTCTTTCTCTCTCTGTCTGTCTCTCTCCTTTCTCTCTCTGTCTCTCTCCCTATTACTCTTTCTCTTTCTCTACCCCGCTCATATTTTTTTGTATTTTCTTCTTCCTCTAAGACATGCACATAGCTGTTCCTTTAAAAGATTTTTTAAGAGGAAGGAAGGGAAAGGAAGGAAGGAAGGAAGGAAGGAAGGAAGGAAGGAAGGAAGGAAGGAAGGAAGGAAGGAAGGAAGGAAGGAAGGAAGGAAGGAAGGAAGGAAGGAAGGAAGGAAGGAAGGAAAAGGAAGGAAGGAAGGAAGGAAGGAAGGAAGGAAGGAAGGAAGGAAGGAAGGAAGGAAGGAAGGAAGGAAGGAAGGAAGGAAGGAAGGAAAGAAAACTTATCCAACATATTTGATATTGTATGTTCCACATCCATGGTGAAAGACAGTATTGTTGAATCTCCCATTTGAAGGCTTAGCAGTCTCCTAGTTCAAAAGTATGATGCCTTGATCCCTCCCTTAAGCACGGAAGGTGAAAGGTGAAAGGCCTCAAGTGCCTGCCATCTGGGGATAGTTGGACAATCTGGCTTGGAGAATGGAAGAGTGGAGTGGAGGATGACGGTCTTCATATACTTGAAAGAGGTCACAGGAGGAGAGAGCTTGAAGTAGAGGGTGGCTATTGCAGAGTTCTCTGAAGAATTCTTATCATGTCTGACCCAAGACAGTGCTAGAATCTCAGGCGATGAAAGGGATCCATGCTTTTTACAGATGAGTAAACTGAGGGCAGGAGATATTAGGTGACTTGCCTCAGGTCTCACAGATAACAAGTGGCAAAGCTAGGATTTGAACCCAGATTCTTCCTGAGTCTACATCCAGTCTCCTTTCTGTTGCCCAAGGCTTAACTCAGTTTCTTCTTTTGGATAACGGAGATAACCTACCTCAAGGTGTTTTGGCGTGGCTCATCACGGGTAAATACACAAAGTACTGAATGAGACTTCATTTTAAAGCCCTATATGAAAGTCAGCCAGGATGATGAGAAAGGAATTAGAGGGCAGGCCTGGAAGCCCTGGATGGAAGTTAGAGCTGGGCTAGTTGAGGCTTGAGAAAAGAAACCACTTAACAGTTAGGGCTGTTCCAAAGCTGGATGGGCTTCTTGGCTGGGTACCTCCTCCTTGGAGTTCTGGGGGCCGAGGGGAGCTGACTCACGGATCAGGAGATATCTTAAAGGGTTCCTCACTGAAGTACACCCTGGGCTAGATGGCCTTCGTGATCCCTTGCAGCTTAGACTTTGGATTCTCCACTCTCCGATGAGCTCATCTAATTTTGACCTAAATCTGCACAGTGGAATGTGGACAGCTTGACTAGGGACCTCGACGAGTGTTCGTCGATCTGGATTTGGGACAGAAATTTGCCTCTGGAAATGGCTCCTATTTCTTCTTCCCTCAGAACCACAGAGATTTTGGGCCCCTCGCTCTAGAGGCAGCCAGTCCTTTCCTTTTCTACCAGAAAAGGAAAAGAGGGTCTAGAGGCCCAGAAAAGTTAAGTGACAGGAGATCCCAGATACGGAGGCCCTTTTGTTGTAGGATGGAAACTGAGGGCCAGATTTGCCCAAGGGGGAAGGGGCCCAGAGCTGGAATTTGAACCCATAGCCTCCTTTCCATGGCAGCCTCCTGATCTCCCTGAATCTTTCCCCACACACTTCAGCTCTTCACCCTGGCTGGCTCCCCCAGACTCGTTCCAACTTGTTACCCTCCCTCCAGGTTTTGTGAACAGTCACATTACAAGAAAGTTTTAGAGATAAGATCTCTCTTCGGATCCCCTGTCAATCTTACTCTATTTATTCTCTGCCCCTTCTGCTTAGCCCAGGGTGCTTCCCTTGAAGCATCTACCTCGCATAGGATTAAACAGATGTATTCTCACATGAGGGATGGTTTGGAGCTCCATGTCAGGCCTTTCTGAAATTTGCCCTTGGGAGTGACTTTTTCTATTACAAACTATGAAGCCCTTAGAAATACAAAGGATAAATAAATGGACGTTACCTTAGCTTTGGGATTGGGGACAGAGGCGGATTCCCTGGCTTCTTAGAGTAAATTTACTCTTCCAGATAATAGGATTTAGAGTTAGGAAGGGCCCAAAAGATAATCTAGACCAGTGGTTCCCATTTCATAATTGGTGAACCCATTGTTAATGGCACCATAAGCAGTAATCCCCCTTTCTCTCCTAAAATACAAACCCAGATGCCTGAGAGGTTTTTTTTTTTTTTTTGGTGATACACTCAGAAAGCTATTTCCCTGACCCTGGTGCACCTTGACTAGAATACTGAAGAATACATCCTCCGTTTTCCAAGTTTCCAAGAGCCCTTTAAAAGAGGGAAATGCCTCAAGTGTCCCTGTTAATAGCTTTGATGTAGGAGGCAGTTCTATTTGGAGGCCTTTAAAAGCCACTTGGAAAGCATTTTTTTCCTCCTCTTATCTCTCACCTTTAACATCTGCAAACAGAAGAATGTTGAAACCTAATTTTAGCCCAGATTACATCATTTTCTCATTATCTGTTTGTAGCTAGAAACCACTTTTCCACTGTAAGCTGTCCTAAAAAAACAACTCGAAAACTGCTCTGGTTTTACGTTACTTTTTCATTTTTTTTCAGATGTGAAATGTACCCCTATTAGACTTCTCGAATATTATTCTGTTAAGACTTCCTTTACTGAGGAACTTTGGTTTGACAAGTAGACATGAATTCAGACACCAGAATCCACCAGTTAGGACTCAGCCATTAAGAAATGATATTCATGTTTATCTCGTCAATTTAGGTAAAGTGTTACCTTGTGCAAAATCATTCCATGTATCTTCACTGCATTAAATGTGTTTAAACAACATTTTAAATGACAAAAAGGGCTTTTTAAAAAAGGCATAGGAGCCAAAAAAAATTACAGAAAAGATGAGAGAGAAAATAAAAGAGAAAGAAAGAAAAAGAAAGGAAGGAAGGAAGGAAGGAAGGAAGGAAGGAAGGAAGGAAGGAAGGAAGGAAGGAAGGAAGGAAGGAAGGAAGGAAGAAAAAGACAAAGAAAGAAAGAAAAAGATAGACAGAAAGAAAGAAAAAAGAGAAAGAAAGAAAAAGACAAAGAAAGAAAGAAAAAGATAGAAAGAAAAAGACAAAGAAAGAAAGGAAGGAAGAGACAGAAAGAAAGAAAGAAAGAAAGAAAGAAAGAAAGAAAGAAAGAAAGAAAGAAAGAAAGAAAGAAAGAAAGAAAGACAGAAAGAAAAAGACAGACAGAAAGACAGAAAGAAAAGGACAGAAAGAAAGAAAGAAAAAGATGGACAGAAAGAAAAAGATAGAAAGAAAGAAAGAAAGAAAGAAAGAAAGAAAGAAAGAAAGAAAGAAAGAAAGAAAGAGATAGAAAGGAAGAAAAAGACAAAGAAAGAAAGAAAGAGATAGAAAGGAAGAAAAAGACAAAGAAAGAAAGAAAGAGATAGAAAGGAAGAAAAAGACAAAGAAAGAAAGAGATAGAAAGGAAGAAAAAGACAAAGAAAGAAAGAGATAGAAAGGAAGAAAAAGACAAAGAAAGAAAGAAAAAGATAGACAGACAGAAAGAAAAAAGATAGAAAGAAAGAAAAAGACAAAGAAAGAAAGAAAGGAAGGAAGAGACAGAAAGAAAGAAAGAAAGAAAGAAAGAAGAGAGAGAAAGAAAGAAGAGAGAGAAAGAAAGAAAGAAGAGAGAGAGAGAGAGAGAAAGAAGAGAGAGAGAGAGAGAAAGAAAGAAAGGAAAAGATGGACAGAAAGAAAAAGATAGATAGAAAGAAAGAAAGAAATAGAAAAAGAAAGAAAGAGAAAGAAAGAAAGAAAAAAAGAAAGAAAGAAAGAATGAAAAAGACAGAAAGTGAAAAGCAAAGAAAAAAGTAGGAAAAGAAAAAGAAATGGAAGGAAGGAAAAAAGGAAAAGAAGAGAAGGAAAAATAGGGGACCAGGAAAGCAAGAGAAGGTTAACTGGAAGATATTAGAAGGCAGAAAAAGTGAATCTGTGTTTAGCTGCAGAGATCATTACATGAAGATTTTTGTGGGCAATTGGGTGGTACAGTGAAGAGAGCCCCAGTCTGGAGTCAGGAAGATCTGAGTTCAAATCCCACCTCACACTTATTATAAGCTGAATGATCCTAGGCAAGTCATTTCACTAAATCGTTTTTGCCCTTGGTTTCCTCAACTGGAAAATGGAGCTAATGACAGAAGGATCAACTGAGATGATAAGTGTAAAGCACTTAACCTGTAAGGTAGTAAGCACTATATAAATGTTTCCTCTTATTTTAAAGGGGGCTAGAGTGGAACAGGGGATTCTGTAGCCAGGTGCCAACCAGGAAAAATGCCCCACCTCTAGTCCCAGAGGCAGGGGATTTGGGAACTTGTTTCTGCTGGTACACTAAAGCTATCCTTAGTGGGTTTTCAGTTTAAGAACTGGTGCTACTGCTAAATTAGGCCAAATTATGCTATTGTGCAGGGAGGGCATTGTGCCACCAGGGAGAGATTAGCCGACACTGTTGTGCTCTGTATAGAATATCTCCAGGGCTTTCTTTTCTTAAGTTTCCTGGGTTAGGTTTTGTTTCTTTAGACTTGCTGGATTAGTTTACCACAAGGCATTCTATCCTCCTGGGTTGTCTCTTCTAGAATATTCCTGTTTCTCTGAGAACGGAAGCTTGTGACTGACTGGAATATTTTCTAACCTGCAATGAAAATTCAGTGGTGTTAGAAACCTGCCTGGGGCAGAAAGCTGTGGTTGGTGCCTACTTTGGGCACTTGGTCAGTCATAGATTTAGAGCTGGAAAGGCCCTTAGAAACGATCTATTCCAGCTCATTTATCTATTTATTTATCTATTCATTTGTTTGTTTGTTTGTTTGTTTGGCACTTAGGCTAGGGAAGAAGAAATGGGGTTTAATGAGTTGCCCAGGGTCCCAAAGATAGAAAGTATCTTGAGGTCACATTTGAACCCAGTTCTGATTCCAGGCCCTGGGCTTCCTCCAAGCTGCCCTCAACTCCTTTATTTTACAAATGAGAAAACTGAGATTAAATGGCTGACCCCTGATCACACAACCACAATCATAAATCTTCAGCTAGAAGGTAGCTCTCATTTTGCAGATGGGGAAACTGAGGCCCAGAGAAATTAATTGCCCTACTTCAGATCCCAGATAGAAATAACAGGATTTGAACATGGATCCCCAGATTCTGTCCCAGCTCTTCTCTCGGTATCAGGCTACCTTCCCCCTCCATCCTTTCATGTACTTGGGGGTATACCTTTTTTGGGGGTATGGGATGGAGAGTGGAAAAGAAGGGAGAGCAGGAAAGATTCCTGAAAGGAGGGGCCTCTCATCCCTTTTCTGTTTGAATTGTCTCAAGTCTTATGATGGAGGAAGAGCCAGCCTTGCTGAACTGAAGAAGAAAGACACCAGCCACTCAAATGAAAATAGGACCCTCCTTTCCGGTTTGTCTGCGTATTCCACCTCAAGGTGTATTTGATCTGATTAGCTCTTGTTTGTCAAAGTGCTTTTGAACTAAAAGGTTTGGTTACCCAAGGATTTAAGGTGGCTTGAGGCCTGGAATCTGGAAGACCTGAATTGAGAGCAGCGTCTCATCTCAAGTCACTTAACCCTATGGGCCTCAGTTTCCTCATCTGTAAAATTATCTAGGAAGGAAGTGGCAAACCCCTCTAGCATCTTTGCCCAGAAAACCCCAAATGGGGACCCCTTGACCATCAGATGACACACTTATAATTGCTGCTTCTAGTAGAGCTTTCGTCAGTATTCCCATTGCACAGTGTAGATAAAAGAGGCTGAGAGAGAAATAGGGGGCCCTGCTGAGTTACTTCCCAGGAAACCTCTTCCCTCGTTTCCTCCTCTACAAAATGAGGCCGTTGAACTCTAGTCTCCTCCAAGGTCCTCTTTCTGCTCCAAATGGACCAAGCCTGGGGCCATGGCAGGGAACAGCAGGCAGCTAGTTTCCTTCCCATTTTCTCCTCCCCAGGGTGACCCATTTTAAAGGGTATGATTGAAATGAGGCTTAAATGGATCACGCTAGACAATCAAGACGCTATCACACACCTCGCTATCTGTCTTTGGCTGTCAGTGACCTCTCTGTATACCAGGGATACATCAGAGCGCTAATTCATCAAAAATTAATCTAGGCCTTCCTTAGCGGAGAAACCGCACTAATCTTGTGCCCGGCCACCATTATGCCAACTATTTGGTCTCGGGAGCCGCTCTGCTGCTTCTCCGAGAATAAGTCTTATTCCCGAGACTTCATTAAGAGTCTTCATTATCTTTTCACCTACCAGAAAGAGGACTCCTCTAGGACAAATAAAAGGATCGCTTTCTGAGAGGCGAGACTCAGCATGGTGGGGAGAAGGCTCATTTTCAGGGTCAGGAAGACTGCTTTAAAGTTTGCCTCTGATAACCCAACTAACCCTTGGATGGGACCCCAGGCAAGTCACTTGAATATCCCTAAGTGAAGACCAAGGGGCACAGTGGAGAGAGCACCAGGCCTGGAGGCAGGAGAACCTGATCTCACATACATCCTAGTGACCGTGGTCCATGGCCAGACCCAATTGATATTAAGGCAATGTAAGGATTTAATTTTGACAGAGAGAGTGGAAGAGAGAGAGAGAGAGAGAGAGAGAGAGAGAGAGAGAGAGAGAGAGAGAGAGAGAGAGAGAGAGAGAGAGAGAGATGGGAAAGAGAAAATAGGAGGAAGATGGATAAGAAGAGAGAGAGATGAGGAAGATGAGAAAGAAGATGTAAAATGAGAAAGGAGGGAGAGAGACAGACAGAGATGGGGAAGATGGGAAAGATGGGAGAGAGAAAATAGGAGGAAGATGGAAAAGAAGAGAGATGAGGAAAATGATAAAGATGAGAAAGAAGATAGAAAATAAGGGAGAGAGAAAGTAGGAGAAAGATGAGGAGGGGAGGGAGGGAGGGAGAGATGAGGAAGATGAGAAAGAAGATATAAAATGAAAAAGGAGGGAGAGAGAGAGAGAAAGACAGTGAGAGAGAGAGAGAGACAGACAGATGGGGAAGATGGGAAAGAGAAAATAGGAGGAAGATGGAAAAGAAGAGAGATGAGGAAAATGAGAAAGAAGATAGAATGAGGGAGAAAGTAGGAGAAAGATGAGAAAAATTGGAAAGGGAGGGAGAGAGATGGGGAGGATGGGAAAGAAGATAGAAAATAAGGGAGAGAAAGTAGGAGAAAGATGAAGAAGGGAAGGGAGGGAGAGATGAGGAAGATGAGAAAGAAGATATAAAAGGAGGGAGAGAGAGAGAGAAAGAGAGCCCTATCTACTCCTCCCCTATAAGATGCTATGGGGTGGTGTGATGGATAGATGGGTATATCCCACTTAAGAATTAACAAGACCCAAGTTTTAATCCTGCCTTAAATATCTACTAGCTTTATAACCCTAGGCAAAACATTTATAGCTCCAAACCTTGAGCCTCCCTTTCCTCTTCTGTAAAATGGGTCTAATGATAGCACCTACCTCTCAAGGCTATTATGAAGATTAATAAACATGTGAAATTAAATCACTATATTGATATTAGCTGTTACTATTTTTATCTTTATTTTCTATGCATTATTTATGTTATTTTTATTTATTTTATCATTTTAAGATGAATTTTTATATCTTCATAGTGGCATAAGTGGCAGTTAAGGTGATACAGTAGATAGATTGCAGGGTCTAGAGTCAGGAAGATGCTTCTTCCTGGGTTCAAATCTGTCCTCAGACACTTTCTAGCTCTGTGACTCTGGCCAAGTCACTTAACTCCCATTTCCTGGCCTTTACTGTTCTTCTGTCTTGGAACTGATACTTAGTATGAATTCCAAGACTGAAGGTAAAGATTTGAAGGAAAGTAGCAGCAGACTTAAGAATAGTTTATTTTAGAGCTACATAGCCTGGAGTCCATGAACTTTTATTTTTTTAGTATATTAATAACTGTCTCAACATAATTGGTTTCATTGTCATCGTTTTTATTTCATCAAAGGTCCCTGGTTGACCCCAAATGAGTTTTCTGTGAACTGCTTCTTTCTACCCAATAGCATGGCATCGAATGTAGGTGGAGCACCGGGCTCCTTGTGGCCTTCTTGACCTCCTTACATGCCTGGGGTGTTGCTTTGGTGATTGATAGGTAGATAGAAAGATATCGAGATCCATCCTGGAAGTATGGACAGACAGAGAGGTGATAAACATGTAGATATGGATTTGGATATGACTCTGAATAGAGACAGGTAGAGAAGTTGAATACTCAAGTTAGTTAGTTCCAAGGTATGTTTGCTTTCTTGTCCCCTGGTACCAGCTGTACATTTCCCCCTAGAGCAGTGATGGTGAACCTTTTAGAAATGGAGTGCCAGACTGCCCCACCCTTACCCCACCCAGGGGAGGGAGGAAGCTCTCCCATTGGGCTGCTAGGCGGAGGGGTGGGGGATGTGAAAAAATGTCATCTGGTATGGTGGAGAAGGGGAGGGGAGCAGCTTCCCCAGGTCCCTCTGCCTTTCTAGTAATAAACTCTGGGGGGCAGGGAGGGAGGCAGCAGCTGCGGCTGCATTCTATCAGTTTGCCATCACTGCCCTAGAGATTATAAGGGAGGAAAGCACTAAGGGTAGATGGAAATCAAATTAGTTTGACTTCTTGCCAGATGCTAGAACATGTGTTAAAAATTTATTGGGGCGGGGGGGGGGCACAGCTAGGTGGCTCAGGGCATTGAGACAGAGGTCTGGGGTGGTTCTGAATTATTTGTATTCAGACAAACTTCCTAGCTGTGTGATCCTGGGCAAGTCACTTAACCCCTATTGTGTAGCCCATACCTCTCCTCTGCCTTAGAACCAATATGCAGTTTTTTCCAGGTTGGAAAATTTTTTCTAAAATTCCATCTTTATTTTATTCCAATAACAAATTTACACATAAGTTTTCTAGTTATATGATTTGTCTCTTCCCAACGCCCTCCTGGAATTGGTAAGTAATTTCACTGGGTTATCCATGTATTATCCCTCAAATCTATTCCATGTTATGCATTTTTGTAATACATAATATTGATTATAATCATTTGGAAGGGGTGTAGGGGTTAGATAAAAGAACGAAGTTTATTGAGAGATGAGACAAGAGTAGGGGCAGATGCGACCACTGGTGTTAACAGGATTGAGCTTTGTCTTTCCATTACTGCTGGTGAAGAAATTTTTTTTTTAACCCTTACCTTCCATCTTACAATCAAAATACATGTATTGTTTTTAAGGCAGAAGAGTGGATAAGGGCTAGGCAAGGCGGATTGTAAGTGACTTGCCCAGGGTCATCCATAAGCCCTCATCTTCTGTCTTAGAGTCCATCGTAAGAGGCTAGATCAAGTGAGGGATTATAAGTGACTTGGACAGGGTCATCCATAAACCCTCATCTTCTCTCTTGCTGAGTATCAATTCTGAGCAGAAAGGGTTTAGGCAACAGGAGTTAGGTGACTTGCCCAGGGTCACACAGCCAGCAAGTATCCCCTGTTCCATCCTGGTGAAGAATTTCAAATAGGAACCATCATCTTGATTGATAGGTGAAACAGGAACTATTTGCTGAAGTCAATTATCCATCCTCAGCCCTGGGCAAAATTTGCCTGAACTCTGCCATTTGGGACAGGCTATCTAGGGGCAGCTGTTGGGGATGGCCACGGTCCCCCCTCCACCTCCATCCCCCCAAGCTGTTCAGTCTAATCTCCTTTCTGTGTCTCTTAGCTCCAGGACAAACTTGAGAACTGCCTACTGGGAAGTTTTCTCCCTCCCTGCCCTTTTCTTCCGTGTGTGGCTTTTTAAAAGTTGAGGGACTTCTCCAGTCTTCTCTCTCCCCCGCCAGGTATCTTATCTTATTCAAATATCCTAATTGCCACCCGGGCCCATCATCTTAGCACCTAACTGACAAGAGAGGCCTTCCTTCACCTGAGGGCCTCATTATGCCTCCTGCCTGTGTATCCATCCAAAAATACCTGCGAGCACCCAGGGCCTCCGAGTGACAAACAAATAATTGGGTGAAACAAACCCCGGGCCGGTGCAGCTGCCACACGCCGGGCGTGCACACAGGAATCCGCCACAATAACCGTCACGGGCCTGCCTGGTGCGTGTCAGCCTGTATCTTTGAACCGAGGAGCCGGCTGACACGCCAGAGTGACAGCTGGGGAAATGGCGCGCTAGTTACTGCTGCCAGGAAAGGCTCTCGTGTAGACCCTGACAAGTGGTTGTCATTTCCCCGCACAGGTGAATGGCTGACATCTCCGAGCCTAGTTACTTCTAAAGTTGGAGGGGGAGGAACAGGAGGATCCTGGGAGAGCAGGCCTCCCATGTACAAAGCTCTTGGGATCTGGTGGAGAGGCAGCTAAAAAAAAAAGAAAAGCCACCCCTCTCTGCCCCTCTCTCCCCTCTTCTGTTCCCTTCTCTCCATAGCTCTCCAGAAGCACTGAAAGGGCTTCCAGGCCGCAAGCTGGGTGCTTCAGTGCATAGAGTGCCAGGGCAGAGGAGTCCGAAGGAGCTGGGTTCAGGGGTGACCTCCGATGTTTCCTAGCTGTGTGATCCTAGCAAGTCACTTAGAACCCCATTTGCCTAGCCCTTGCCCTTCTGTCTTAGAAATGGATCCCTTTTTTTTTAATTAAAAATTTTTTATATTTAAAATTTTTAATTAAAAAAATGAATTGTTTTAAAACAAAAATAAGTCCTAGTGGAAAGGTCCTTGGATTTGGAGTGGGAGAACTTGGGTTCAAACCTTGAATTTACTCTATGATCTTTATTTTATTTTATTAAACCTTTACCTTCTATCTTAAGAGTCATTTAACCCCCTTATATCTTAGAATTGATCCTTTTTTAATTAAAAATTTAATTTTTAATGTTTTAATTTTTTTAATTTAAAAAATGGATGATTTTAAAAACAAAAATAAGTCCTAGTGGAAAGGACCTTGGATTTGGAGTGGGAGAACTTGGGTTCAAGTCCTGAATTTACCTCTATGATTTTTGCTTTATCTTATTTTATTTTTGAAATTCATACCTTCCATCTTGGAATCAATACTATGTATTGGTTCTAAGGTAGAAGAGTGGTAAGGGCTAGGCAGTGGAGTTTAAGTGACTTGCCCAAGGTCACACATTTAGGAACTTTTAAGAGGCCAGATTTGAACCTAGGGCTTATTATCTGTAAAGTTCTCAGTCCTCCACTGGCTCTCCTCAATCCTCTGGCTCTCAATTCACTGAGCCACCCAGCTCTTCCATACCCCTCCATTTATTATTATTATTTTTTAAACTCTTAACTTCTTTTTTTTTTTAACCCTTACCTTCTATCTTAGAGACAACATTATGTATGGGTTCCAAGGCAGAAACATGGTAAAAGCTAGACAGTGGGGGGTTGTGGGATGTTAAGTGATTTGTCCAGGATAACACAGCTAGGAAGTGTCAGATCTGATTTGAACCCAGGACCTCCTGTCTCTAGGCCCAGCTCTATCCACAGAGCCACCCAGCTGCTCCCACCTTTAACCTTTTTTTTTAAATGCCTTAAATTCCTCATCCGTCCATTGAAAGGACTAGACAAGGTAGCCTCTGAGGCTCCTTTCAGTTCTAAATCATTGATCCTTCAAGATAGGGATAAGGAAATAAATCTATAAAAAAGGCAGACAATTTGGTACAATTTCATGCCTTGCAAAAATAGGAGCGTAGGAAAGATTTCTTTAATGATGATGATATGTATTATCATCAGACAGTAGCTGTGTGACCCTGGGCAAGTCACTCAACTCTGTTGGCCTCAGTTTCCTCATTTGTCCAATGAGCCGGAGAAGGAAAACATCCCAGACTGATCACAGAGTCGGACACAAGAGCAAACTGTTGAGAAGGACGTTGGTGGTGGGGGATTGAGGAAGGGAGCAGGAAAGCCTTCCCTTGGAAGAGGAGCGCATCATCTGGTCTGGAAGCCAGAGGGAGCCTCAGAAACATTGGTTGATTTCCTCCAGTGGTCCAGGTGGAGCTTTTCCCCTTTGATGCTCTCCACCCAAGGAGAGGAGCCTAGTTAGTGTCCAGGAGCAGGGCTTGGGTTTGATGGGAGAGTCGGTGGGGGGATGCATGAGCTAGTCTTTTAATTAGGAGCCCATCACCTACCTGGGTGACATTTCTGCTCCTCTCTCAGCAGAATTGAGCTCTGAGATGTCTCTCGGCCTCACTCTCTCTGTGAGGGGAGAGAGCGGCCGGGGGGGATGTGCCGGTCCCTTTAGAGCAGCAGAAGCGCCCCATTGATCTCGCTCTCCAGCGATCTGGGCCTCATTAGCAGGCCTTCCTCACCCGTCGCGCTCCCCGGCTCATGGGCCTCTTCTTGTGGGATTTGTCCCATCTGGTCCCTGGTTTGGCAATGGCCAAATCCCAAGCGCTCATTACAGTCCTGGGAAGATCAGCTTGGGGATGACCCCCCGATTATCACAGGCCATTTTGCAAACAAGCTGTGCCCATGCCTTCGAATAGTCTCACACTGACAGTCAGCGAGTCATTGAGGAGGGAGGAGAAATATTTATTTTAAACGTTCCCCCTCTTTATCAAACAGGAGAAGCAGCATTGCCTAGTACATAGCATGAGAGATCTGAGTTCAAATCCTACCTTGGATACGTTAGACTCTTACATGCCCCACTGAAGCAGCAAAAAACGGAGAAATACATGGCCGATCTGCTTTAGTGAAAGATTAAAATTAATATCCAATACTCCAAGCATTCTATTTAATAATTTGTATTCCATTTAACTTGAAGCAAAAGGAAACTAAAAAGCCAGAGAAACCGCCAGAACTTCCCCCACCTCCATGTGGAGCAGAGCCAGAAATAGGAAATCAACGTCATGGGGATTCTGGGAAATGTAGTCTCTAGGGTTCAAGATGCCAATCAATACAGTCCTCACATACATGCTTCATTACAGCCTGGCCACCACCATTGGTGTGATGGTGGACAAATGAACCAAACATCTCTGAACCTAGATTTCCATTTCTGTAAGACGGGGAGAGAGAATATGAGCCATTGCTACCTCCGAAGGCAGTTGGGAAGAAAGCATTTTCTCAGCTCTAAAGGGTTGTCATATAGTGTAGTGCAGTGGAAGCAACCTTGGAGAACATGACCTCGGTTCCACTTCTGATCCTGACCATGATGACTTTGAGAAAGTCCATTTAACTTCTCTGGGCCTCAGTTTCCTCATCTGTAAAATGAGGGAGCTGGATTCGATGTCCCGGCTCTAAATCAATGATCCTACAGTTTGGGGGGGAGTAAATTTTATCCAGCCAATTCAACTGTTGAGCAAACTGTTGAGAAGGACGTTGGTGGTGGGGGATTGAGGAAGGGAGCAGGAAAGCCTTCCCTTGGAAGAGGAGCGCATCATCTGGTCTGGATGGTGGCCATCCAGGTGGCCAAACTTAGAACGCTTTGGAGGGCCAGTGAATAGGGCCTTGGGACCTACATGGGACAAGATCTCTTTTATTCTCCATCTCTTCTTGTTACCCTTTTATAAGTTATTTCTATGGGTCAGAGGAGGACGAGATTGCAGATTATCCATAGAAATGACCACTTCACTCCTTGGTGAAAGGGCTGTGAATGTCCCCAGCATAGAACCATGGAAGGCCAAACAGCCAATTTCTGAATACCTTTCTCCCTGGACTTACAACCAGAATGTCTGGGGCCACTTTTCCATTGCGTTAAGCCAAATTCTGCCCCAGATTTCAAAGCTATGGAGTTTAAAGGCACCTTAGAGGCCATCTTGTCCAGCTCCTGCATTTTAGAGGCTCAGAGTGGTTACAGCTTCCTCCAAATCATCCATCAGGTAATAGAGTTTGAGCATTGGTTCTTAGGTTTTTTTATATGTCCTTGAACCCTGACCCCTTCTCAGAAAAATATTTCCAAATGCATTGAATGGAATACATACAATTTACAAAAGAAACCAATGAGAAACAAAGCATTTTTTTTTTACTCAATCCAAGATCACAAACCAGTTTAAGAATCCATGAATTGAGAGTTTCAAGGGACATCAGGGGTCTTGGAGTCTAGCCCCAGCTCCCACCCAGAATTATTTTACATAGGAAGATGCAATGACTTATTAGCCTGTAATCCCCGGCTGCCATCTTTTATTCCCTAAACCAAGGGAAGATGCCAAGGCTAAGAAGTGCCAATGGATCTGGAGGGGTGGGAGGGAGTGTAATGGCCACCACACCCTCATCATCCAAATCATTTAAGCCTTTCATTTTAGGCAATTTTCTTAAAAATAGAATCTGATACTGAGGCTTTAGATCTGCATAATAATGGACACGAAGGCGAAATATTGTTCTGTGTCTTTTTTGGCAAGCTTTTCTCTCTGGAATTCTAATGCCTGCACACACAAAAAAAAATTCTGTGCCATTAAGGGTAGTGAGTGTCTAAGAGACAGAATTGTTAGATGTGTGGATGCCATTTAGGCCAGTGTCGTCTCCTTTGGAAAAAAGCAGGAGTGTTTGGAGTGGGCATTGTGACAGCTGGCTCGTGGGTTGGTAAAGATGCCTGGAATGGAGTAAGATGAGGTGGGGAGGGGGAGGCACTGAGCAGCCACAGCCTCTGCTGCTGGAACCAGCCCAAGCACAGCTTTGACACAAACACATCTTGTCTCTAAGCCTAATAAAATGAGATTCTGGCTCAATTTTGCCACTTTGCTCACCTCACCTCCTTTCATCCTGGAGCTTCCTTATGTCTGTTTTAGAGCCAAGAGAAATTCAGTCACCAGATAGAAGAGAAAAGATTTATCTTCTTCTCCACTCCAAATACAAGTAACCCAAAAGACTTTCATCCTCTTCTAACCCAGAAAAGACTGCTGGTGTCAGAACATGCTGACTTGCAAACTTGCTCATCTTCATTTCTCAATTAAGTCGCCTTCCTCCTTTCTTCCTTTCCTCCTTCCCTCCCTCCCTTCTTCCCTTCTCTCCTGCCTCCCTCCTTTCTTCCTTCTGCCTTTCTCGTTCTTTCCCCTCCCTCTCTTCCTTTCTTCCTTCCCTCCCTTCCTTCTTTCTTCCCTCCCTCCATTCTATCTTCCCTCCTTTTCTTCCTCCTCCCTTTTTTCCTTCCTTTCTTCTTTCTTCCATTGCTTTTCCCCCTTTCCCTCTCTACCCCTTCTATCTCTCAATTCTCTGTCCCTCCCCCTCCCCCTTCTCTAAAAGCTGTTAGACTGGCTTTTTGGCCAGACTCTTGAGTCATGGCCCGGTGGAGTTCATCATTTAGGCAGATCCAAAGTTCAACATGAAGTATTTCTAAATATGTCATCCGGCTGACAGTGAGGGGGATTTATGGAAACTTAAACTGATTTTGTTTGTTTGAACATTTGCAAGGCTCAAGAGGTTAAGGAAGTGGTTAAATACTCCCTGGGCCTCAGGGAATTCTGTTAGGGTGTGAACCTGAAATCATTCCTCCCGGTGCTGGACTAGCAAAAGGCTTGGTCAACAAATGGCGAATTGGTCATGGAGGCAGCTGCAGCCTCCTTCTCAGCCACCTCAGAAAGCTGCTGTTGTTCTCTGGGGTCCCCCTTCTTTTGCCCACATTCCTTATGCATACACAAACACACAGTGAATCTTCTCTCTTATTCTCTCCCCTCTTCTCTGTCTGTCTTTCTGTTTCTCTCCCTCTCCTCCCTCCCTCTCTCCCTACTCCTCTTCCTCTCTCTCTCTGTCTCTGTCTCTCTGTCTCTGTCTCTGTCTCTCCCTCCTCCTCTTCCTCTCGCTCTCTCCCTCTTCTCTTCCCTCCCTCTCCCTCTCTCTGTCTCTCTCTCCCTCTCTCCGTCTCTCTCTGTCTCTCTGTCTGTCTCCGTCTCTCTCTGTCTCTCTGTCTCTGTCTCTCTCTGTCTCTCTCTCTTTCTCTGTCTCTCTCTGTCTCTCTGTCTCTGTCTCTCTCCCTCTCCCTCTCTCTCTCTCTTACAGATCTCCAGTATCACCTCTCATTGTCCTAAAGGGATGCCCCCTGAGTGGATGCCTGAAGGTTAAGGGATGAGGGGGAGAGATGTGGTCCATTTTTCTAGCTCATATTTGCTACCTGAGCAGATTAAACAGAAAAAAGGCTGATTCTGAAAAAGGAATCTAAACAGGCTCTGGTGGAGCTCCTGGAGACCTAAGCCCTAACTCTGCCACTGTGGAATAGCACTTTGAGTCTTCTTCTCTCTGGGCCTTAGTTTTTCCTCATCTATCAAAAGAGGAGTTTAAGGAGACTTAACAACTAGTGTCCTGTGCCTAGTAATCACCCTTAGCTGCCCTTGATGGAGCATCTCCAGGACCTACATTAGCACAAGTAGCAAATGCATCATTATTAGCCACTCTTTACAATTAGATTGCTGTTGTATATTTTTAAAGTTTATTGTTATCTTCTATTTCTATGTAATTTACATTTCCCAAAGTTCCTTCTCTCCAATCTTTCTATTTCCATCCCCTGCCATTCTTTTTAACCCTGGGGATACAGGAAATTTTTTCTTTCAGTGTTTTTGCTTTTACTTATTTATTTAGCTTTCTATTTATTTATTCATTCATCTATCTGTTTGTTTGTTTGTTTATTTATTTATTTTAAATGAACCCTTACCTTCTGTCTTAGAATCTATACTGTGTATTAGTTCCAAGGCAGAAGGGCTAGGCAATGAGACTCAAGTGACTTGCCCAGGGTCACACAGCTAGGAAATATCTGAGGCCATATTTGAACCTAGGACCTCTCATCTCTAGACCTGGCTCTCAATCTCCTGAGCCAACCAGCTGCCCCCTGGTTTTTTGTTTTTAAAAAGATCTTTTTAACCCTAACCTTCAATTTTACTCACAACTCTTAAGACAGAAGAGCCAAGGCTAGGCAATCAGGGTCAAGTGACTTGTCCAGGATCATACAGGTAGGAGGAAGTATCCAAGACCAGATTTGAACTCAGGTGTTCCTAACTCCAGCCCCAGTGTTCTATCTACTGTGATGCCTTTCTTTTCCTCTTTCAATATAATGGGTTTACTTTATAATCTTATGTACTTTATTTTATGCATTTAAAAACAGTGTTCTGGCTGCCAAAGTGGTCCTTGATGCAGAAAAGGTTAAAAACCCTTTCCTTATAACAGAGAATAAAAAGCGGGGAGGGGGGGAGTTCAGCAGAACTAACCAAACTAATCTGGCATGTAGTATTCCACACCCATAAATCCCTACCTCTGGGGGGCGGGGGAGTGTTTCATTTTTTTTCAAAACCTCTTCTCTGGGACTAAACTTTTGGTCCTTATAATTTCGTGATATTCAATTTTGACTATTATAAATCTGTACTTGTTAAACATTATGAACACAACCAAAACAGCCCATCTTCAGCATTTGATGCAAGGCTGTAGAGGAACTCTGATGATTTCACTTTTTGAAAAATCACTCTCTACTCAACCTCAGGCATTTAGGGATCTCAGATTTTTCAAAATTGTCTCTCTTTCCCTGGTGTTTTCTGTAGGGGGTTAAAAGCAATCACTGTTTGGGGATGAAGGATAAACTTATTTTTTATGCCTTTGCTGGAAAAATGCAGTTGAGTTTTTTTTGTTTTTTTTTTTTAAGTTGTTTCTGGTTCATTGCTAGCCACAGGTATTTAACGATTTTTCCCCCCATTTTTGCTGAGACAAGCTCAGATTGCCAACAGTCCTGAAACTGACAGACTCTGCTTAAGGCAGATTCTTTTCATTAAAAAGGGATTTAACTAATTAGACTTGACTGTCAACTGCAGGTTAATTGATAAGGGAAGTGGGGCCCAATAACCCTGAGGTGAGATTCTAGGATGGGTTTGTCTTTGTGGTCTGGGCTAAAATTTCAGACTTCTGTTGGAATGGTAAGGAAAAAAAAGAAAGAAATATGCAAACATCTCCAAAAAAAAAAAGCCTCTCCCCTCTCCAACTCTGAGAAACTGAACAGACTTTATGCCTCAAATTGTTTTCCTTGGAGATTTCTTTTAAGTGGTTTTAGACTATGCATTGTGTTCTTGATGTAAAGCAAGCTTCCAGTGGGGCTAGAAGTCTTTTCAGTAGTTCCTTTTGGTTTTTTTCTAAGAGCTTGTCATTTTCACTTGGCATATGAGGATATTTTTTTTTAGAGTATTAGAAGCTATCTGGATTTATGGCAGGTTAGAGGGAAGCAGGAAGAAAGAGAGAAAAAGCCTCAAGCTGTGGGGAGTGGACACTGTGTACTTTGGGTTGGACAGTTCATGCCTGTGGCATCACTGTCTGCTGTTCAGGGAAATTGGGGCTGGTAAGCCCGAGATGAGACTGGATGATGGGTTTGTCTTTGTGGTTTGTGCTAAAACTGTCATCCTCTGTTGGAATGGCAAAGCATTTCTTTCCCCAGGACTCAAATCTGACCATTTATCCCCCAGCTTCAAACCCTTCAACAATTCCCAATTGATTCTAGGATTTAACTCTTGCAAATCCAGTTCCTGCCTTCCTCAGATTTATTCTAGAATTCTTTCTGGAACTCCACATTCCATCTCTCACGCCTTTTGCCTGTGCTGTGTTCCTCTGTGTTCCTTCTGCTTCTTAGAAGAATCTCTAACCTCCTCCTAGGTGATGCTCAGGGGCCGCCTCTCCTGCTTTTCATGATTCCCCCAAAGCTCAGAAGGTTCTTTTCCTTTTTCTCACTAATTTACTTGTCTAAGTTGTCTCCCCAAATAGAATATAAACTCCTTGAGGGCAGAGACTGGTTCATTTTTGTCTTTTTGTCCTTGTTTAATGAATGCTTATGTGTCTGGCCTGGGGATACAAACACAATGAACACAGAAGCCTTTCCACTGCTCTTCTCTGCTCCCCAAACCCTTCAGATAGGCTCCTTGATTCCAGGGACTATTTGTTGTTTTTTCTGTCTGCCATCTTGAATAATGCTTTGGATCTTGTCACTTAATAATGTTTTTCTTGTATGAATACCTACCATGACTCTAAGACCTTTGAGCTACTACCTCTCCGAAACCTACCTTTGTGCATCTGGCCTCTTGGACGGTAGGAGAACCACATATGACCTTCCTCTTCTTTCCATCCCCACATCTTCTGTTTTGAATTAATTATATAAGAACATGAATTTTAATGTAATATAATTATTAATACCATGTAGTAGTAACATTACATGATTCTAATCATATATAATTATTGTATAATATAATTCTCTCATGTTATAATTATATTTTGCCTTACATAATGTGTAATCAGAATTTTGTACCCTTGGACTTCATTTCCCAGAATCCTACTTTCATCCTCACGTTTTGTAGATAAGTTTCTATAACTCCTTCCTGTCTTCTCTCCTCCCGCATACGCGGTCTAGGAGTAACTCCTCTTTACTCATCTTTTTCTATTTCCTCAACTTCAAGTGATTATTAATAAATCTTATAAAGTGTGGATATTCATTTTAAATCTTACAATAATATATGATATACCCTATAATGGAGCAGCTAGGAAGGGTAATAGATAGAATGTGGGGCTTAGAGTCAGGCTCATCTTACTGAGTTCAAATCTGCCCATGTGACCCTGAGCAAGTCACTTAACTCTATTTGCCTGAGTTTCCTCATGGGAATAGGAGAAACAGGATGGAGGGGGGAGGGAGGAAGGAAGAAAGGAAAAGATGGAAGGAAAGGAAGCCTACAAACTAGTTACAGGCCAACTACTACGCTAAATCCTGGAGGATTCCTGCCCTCTAGAACCCTTCGTTCTAGTGGAGGATGGAAGATATATATGGTGACCAATTAGAGGGAAACGCTACCTTCTTTGACCTCATGTTACCAGCTTACCTAAGTGGCCCATGGGCATCTCAAACTCAGTCTATATATCAAAACTGAACTCCTAATCTCCCTTTCCTCTTAACTCTTCTAATTCTCAAGAACTTGGGGTCCCTCCATCTTCCCAGTCACTTTGGTTCACAACCTCAGCATCATCCCAGCTCTTCCAGGCTTTCTCATCCCCCATGTCCACACAGTTACCAAGTCTTTTAAGTTTTATTTTGCCTTCTCAGGATCAGTCCCATCCATAGTGTCTCCTCTCCCCTCATCGTCACGCTAGTTCCCATCCTCCTGATTTCCTAACTGCTCTCCTCACATCCAATTCAAATAATATCGTTTTACTTCTGCCGATGATGGCTATCACTCCTTTTAATCATTTTCTTTTATTGCTCCTCTTTTTCTTCAAAGGCCTATCAAGATCTAGGCTCCAATTTGGAGCAATTGAACTCTACACCCTCAATTTGCTTCTGACAATATAGATAAAATTATATTGATGGGAGCTGCTCCTTGAAGGCAGGGACTGGATCATTTTATTTGTGTCCCCAGGTCCCCCCTAAATGCCCCTGAGCACAGTAGGCATTTAATAATTGTTGAATTAAAAAAACTCAATTGAACTAAATCTATGCAGAGAATATTGTGATTTTTTTTGTCTTTTTAATGACTACCCATTGTTTGATTTTCATTCTTTATGCTATTTCAATTGCTTAGAATGAGTATACACCTAATTTTTTGAACCCTTGCCATCTGCCTGATGTATTGGTTCTAAGGCAGAAGAGCAGCAAGCGACTATTTTTCTAAAAACTGTCATGGCAAAAATACATATGAAAAGTTAGACATCAGCCTCAATTCTTTACCCCCACTCACCTCCCATATCCACTCAGGTGCCAAGTCCTATGGATTGGACAACAGCTAAGAGATATGGTGGATAGAGTGGTAAACCTGGAGTTGGAAACATCTTGAGTTCAAATCCAGCCTCAGATATTTACTAGCTTTGTGCCTGGGCAAGTTACTTGCCCCCCCTTCTATTTGCCTCAGTTTCCTGTTATGGAGAAAGGAGAATTTATAAAAGAGCTTCCTCAAGCTCTTGATATCCCGTGGCCACGGTTGGAGTATCAGGCTTTCCTTCTTTGCTCTCTCATCAGCCCACCTCCTCTTCTCCCTTTGGTTTCATTTCCCACTCTCCTTTGGGCAGGCCATTCCATGGGGATAATACAATAGAGCCCATTCATGTCCACCATGTTTTCTTTAGGGTGACCCACAGCTTTGATTCTTTGGAATGTTGCATGTTCCCTAGACATGTGGCATCACTCACTCCAAGAAAATTGCTGTTAAGAAAGATGGGCTTTAGTTTATAGATAATTTAATTACATTTAAAACTAATGTGATAAGAACCACTGTCAACCGAAGAAAATCGGAAACAAAGATTAAACATCCTTGGGAAATGGTAATCTATTTGCAGGAAATCAGCTTTGCAAGAAAGCCCTCTGCTTTCTGTGAACAAGTTTCGGTTGTAAATCAAGCTTTACCTGAAATGATAGAGGAGCACATGCCCTGGTAGTGACTACAGCAGGGATTCTTCCAATGAAGGGTCCATAATAAGCTTGTTTTTTCTTAATATTTTGATGCTTTTATTTCATCATGATTTGTTTCTTGTGTAATCCTATGTCTTTTATGGATTTCTTTTTTTTAATTCTTTGCTTCCATCTTAGAATCAATACTGTGTATTGGTTCCAAGGAAGAAGAGTGATGAGGGCTAGGCAGTGGGGATTAAGTGACTTGTCCAAAGTCACACAGCAATCCTTTGAATTTTATGAATTTCAGAACAGGATTCAGCAAGGCATTTCTGAGGCTTCACAAGTCATGACTTGAAGGGATCCCTAACACAGGAAAAGCTAAGCACTTCTGGATTATAGATATTTTCTTATATCCTTATGGATGGTTTTGTTTTCAATGTGATTTATTACCCATAATTTAAAAACTAAACTTAGAATCTGGATCATTGATTTTGAGTTGGAAGAGCCATCATAGCCCAGCAGAAAACTAATCAGCCTTCCTAAGATCTGGGTTTGAATCCTGCCTCCTTTATCCACATAAATCATTTGACGTTTCTAGATGGAGTTCCCTCATCTGTGGGATGAAGAAGTTGGACTCCGTTGATCCAAAGTCCCTTCCAGCTCTAAATCAAATAATCATGTGACATAAAGCACAAAGGCAAAAGGCAGTAAACTGTGAGTGGGGGGCACATTTGAACCCCATTTCCAATTTAGAGAGGAGAAAGGAGAATTATTTCTATCCTAAAATCCTTGATCTGTTTGGTTCTTAGTCATTTCTTAATCAGCAATAGATTCCTCCTTGCCCAATGAATTGATTTAATCACCCTTTTTTTTAAGGTTGAAAAAAGTTTGTCCTTGCAGGCTGATGACTTGGGGCAGTTCTATGCAAAATAACCATGGAAATCCCTGAGATTTATGAGATGCCTTTCTTTCTCTCCCTCACTCAGTGATATATAGGCTGAAAAAAAAGGCACTTGGGAATTCTAATGGATTTGAAAACTGACCCTCCCTTCTAGACTTCAACCAAATTAAATTGCAGTTGGAGAATGATTTAGCCTCACCAAGTAGGGAGAGTATTTGCCTGGGGTCATTCCTGAAACTCATTTGTGGCCAAGTGTTTGGAATGTTGCTGGTTTGTAATACCATGGCAGCCCAAGGCAAAACAGAAGCCTATGGAGGAGGAAATGGTAACCCTGTATCTTCGCTAAGAAAACTCCAAATGGGGTCACCATGACTGAAGAACACCACGGCACGTGCCATCAGGAGCTTTGTACCCATTGCCTAGAACCTTCCGGCCCTCTTTGAAGAAGATGGTTTGGGTATAGTGGAAATTTTCAGTGAGTAGAGCTAGGCATTTTTGGATGGTGGATAAGTTGGATCCATCCCTTTTAACAGGAGATTTAAGAGCTTCTTAGTTTGAGAGACGCACACACGCATCCATCACCAGTTGCTGTTAGGGAATCTCTACTTGGAGTACCCTGCTCTCAGCATTACAAAATCAACTTGGCCAAAAATGAGCCCATCTTTTGAGAAAGGGGTGCATCACTGTAACTTCCTAATAGGTTCTCCTGCTTCTATTTGTCCTTACATCCACCAATCTCCTGGTTGAACTTTCTCCTATAAAATGCCCTATATTGTCTGACCCCCCCCCCCCCCAAGAAAAAAACAACCAACCAACTAAAAAAAACCCTATGCTTACCCAATTCCCTACTCCTGGAATGGCCCTCTCCTCCAATCTAAAGGCGACCTCTTCCAAAAAGCCTGCCGGGTTCTTTCCAATTAGAAAATTGCCATTCGTGGACTTCTAGTAGCTGTTAACTTATACTCCTTATGGACTTATTCCCTGTCAGATTTTATTCTAGTTATTTATTCTAGTCTATTCCATTCCATTGAAAACAGGGATAAGATGTCATCACAACTTTGTACCCTTTCTTTAGAATCTAACAAAATGCCCTACACCAGAAGGAATGGTTGGAGAGAAGGAAGAAAAGAAAAGAGAGGAAGAAAGATAGAAGAATAAAAATCACTGAGTGCTTATTATCTGCAGAACACAATGTATCATGCTCGGGGGGATACAAACAGAGAAGATGGGTCTGCTTTTGAAGAGCTTACATTCTAATGGGCTAACTGACCCCAATGGAAGGTTTCCATTGGAAAGGCAAAGTGCATGGTTATATAAATGTCATTTTCTTTCCTTTTTCTTTGTTAAAAGATTAGGTCTCTGACCTTGCTCAGGCTGGAAATAAAGAGGCCACTCAGGGCTCTAGTTCCATTTTGATGGTTCTAGCCAGGACTGGTTCTCCCCTTTTTAGACAGCCTAGTAGCCTCTGCTTTTGGGAGCACACATTATTAGTGCCAAGGAGGGGCAGCTTAACCCATTGCCGCACAAAACTTCCAAGCTTGAGATTGTCTGTGCTCTCTGCGTTCCTAGTAATAGGGAGTAAGGATGTGCATCTCCATACCTGACTTGTAAAAATGTCATCTTTGTTAATAAAATTATGTCTATAGAATCTGGCTCCTAGGGTCATAGATTTAGAGTAATTGGGGGATTTCAGAGACCACCTCCTTCGAGTTATACTAGAGAACTCTGAAAAATGCTGAATTGGATTGGATTAAATGTTGCTACTCTGAGGAACTGAGAAACTTATAATTAACAAATTTGGTTCATTAAGTCTTATTTAGGTAGCTCGTGATTGCAAGTAACTGAGGGACTTCTTTCTGAATCCCCCTAAAGCATTTCATTTAGGGCTTCGACTGCGTCTTTGCGGGTGATTTTAAGAAATGATCCACCAAATAAAGAAAATATCGCTCTCAGACCCTCGTAAGGTGAATGAGTACTTGTGAGGCTAAGCTGATGGTTTCTTGGATTCCTCCGCCCCCTTTCTCTGTGGCTCCATGGTTCTCCTTGGCCAAATTGGATGTGTTCATGTTGCAGCATGGCAACATCTAAGAGTGTATCGCAAACCTGATTAGTTTATCTAACCAGGACAGCTTCCCTGTAGCTATAGCCTGTCATGATTCTCTTTCACTAATAGGTTTATTCTGAATGGCTGCCCTGCTGCATTCACCTTGACTGGGTTTGGTGAATGTAGGATGCAATGTTGGATTTCCCAAGGGTTTCTGTATCCCATCTGGTCGCCTTGGGCCAGTAGACTCTTAGTGAGATGCTCTTCATTTTTATTTCTTAAGTCTTGGGATGGAGACCTTTATTTTATTTTTTCAATGCATTTTTCTCGATATCTTATTTTTATATTACCCGTATTTCCCAAATAGAGACTTTGGTGATGTCAAACTCAAGTAAAAAGTGTGGGAGGCGCTACACCATACATAAGAATCTCAGCAGGTCTCATTTTGCCTTTGAAAATCACCTACTAACATTAGGTTCTATTGTATTTTAAATTATTTTGTTAAATATTTTTCAATGACATTTTAATCTGGTGGGCTGGGCTGTCTTGACAGTTCTGTAGTGTAGAGAGACCCAGGAAGACCCATCTCTGATACCACATTGGGCAAAGGAGTTTACCCCTCCCAAGGCTTCTCAGGATCATGCTTTTAAATGTATAAAACACACACGATTACAAGGGAAACTAATTCTACTGAAATACAGTTATCATCAAATCTCGTCTCAGACATTCTCACGTAACCCCCATTACCTAACCCGTATCACTCTTCTGCCTGAGAATCAATATTTAGCCTCAATTCTAAGACAGAAAGTTTTTTTGTTAAGCCCTTACCTTCCATCTTGGAATCAAAGTGTATTGGTTCCAAGGCAGAAGAGTGGTAAGGGCTTAGGCAATGGAGGTCAAGTGACTTGCCCAGGGTCACACAGCTGGGTAGTGTCTGAGGCCAGATTGTTGTTTTGTTTTGTGTTTTAAGAAAGAAAAGAAATACAATTATCAAAATATTTAAAGAAACAAATTCACAGACCACAGATTAAGAATCTTTGATTTAATCTAATTTTTTAACTGAAGGGGAAACTGAGGTAGGAATAAGTGACTGACTGAGCCCAGGTTTCTTGACTGTTTTTTTCCTCCTTGCCTCTCTCTGTTGAAAATTTCCCAAACTGCCTTTAAATATTCTAGCAGTGTTACACACAGCCAATTGCTACCTTAATTACAAATTATTTGTACTTATTTATTTATTAAAAGAAATTTCTTGAGAACTTTGATTAGGGGTCCCTTTGTTTCCCTGCTTGGATTAGTTGGCTATACTTGAAGGACAGGTAAATTTGCATTTCTTTTGTAAAGTAGCTCTAACTCCAACTGGTCCCCTGCACTTAGCCAAATGAGGGAGGCCACCTTCTGTTGTAGCCATTCAGAAACTTGGACATAGGGCTGGGGGTGGGGAGGGTCACAGGAGTCAAATGAAAAATAAACAGCCCAGCCCAGCCAGCCTGGCACACATTGCCTTCATCCCAAGCCCTGTGAAGCCTTGAGATGATAAAATCTGAAGCATTATGGAATCCAGAGGCCCTGTCCGGCTTATGGCCACAGGAGGGACCCTGAGACACTTTAATCTCCCAGTTTAGAGGATCGTGCTGTCAAGTCAGAAAGGCTTAGACACAATCACACCTTTGGGAGCCCAGAGTGACCCTTGCAGAGGGCAGGTCTTGCTCCTTTGTTCTTAGGAAAGGCAGGTATAAAGGAGAACATGGTGGCTTATCTTCTTGGAAAGTAATTCAAAGCCCCCAGCTCCCCCTACCTCACTCCCTTCCTCCCCTCCCTTTTTCTTTAGCTTTTCTTATTCCCAGTCAGGTCCAGTTTCAAGGCGCACTAATGAAGGGGTTGCATTATTTCTTGGCTGGGAGGGAGAGGGGAGAGACAGACAGACAGACAGACAGACAGATAGATGAGAGTGTTAGTTTCATGAATAGCTTTCATTTTTTACATCCATCACCTTCATTTCCAAAAGGAATCCCCCTTGCAACCCAGAGAACCATCCCTTGTAAGAAAACAAACCGAAACAAGCCGTTAAGTGATTGAAAAACAAAAAAGGAAAGCAGGTCCAACAATATGTTAACTGAGTCTGAT
Organism: Monodelphis domestica; assembly: GCF_027887165.1. NCBI lineage: Eukaryota > Metazoa > Chordata > Mammalia > Didelphimorphia > Didelphidae > Monodelphis > Monodelphis domestica. Next base: position 517,221,426 of record NC_077228.1, on the reverse strand, counting down.
AGCATATGCAGGCAGGGTTCTGGACCCCTAGTCTTCCACCTCTCCATAGAAGGCACATTTTCTCATCTCTTTTTCAAGGAAGCAAGCTGGGCCACTATATTTAATTTTCATTTCTTTTTTTGTTGTTCTTGTCTTCCACCTCTCCATAGAAGACAGGAAGGCACATTTTCTCATCTCTTTTTCAAGGAAGCAAGCTGGGCCACTATATTTAATTTTCATTTCTTTTTTTGTTGTTCTTGTCTTCCACCTCTCCATAGAAGACAGGAAGGCACTTTTTCTCATCTCTTTTTCAAGGAAGCAAACTGGGTTGCCATATTTAATTTTCATTTCTTTTTTGTTGTTCTTGTCTTCCACCTCTCCATAGAAGACAGGAAGGCACATTTTCTCATCTCTTTTTCAAGGAAGCAAGCTGGGCCGCCATATTTAATTTACACTTCTTCTTGTTGTTGTTGTTGTTAATTCTTATGTACATTTATAGCATCCTTCTACCTATGGATCCATTTCCTGGTTCTGCTTACTTCACTCTGCATCAGTTCATTCATATCTTCCTAAGTGTCTTTTTTTTAAAACCTTAACTTTTGTCTTAGAAATGGAAAGTTCCAAGACAGAAGAACAATAAAGACTAGCTAATGAGGTGCCTTGCTAGGAAATGTCTTGAGTCCAGTTTTGAACCTAAGAACACCTGGCTCTTTAGCCACAGAGCCTCTCTGTAGCAGATTATTTGCTGTAGGTGCCGCCATCTTCCTTTAGGGGCCTTTGCCCCACTTGGTTGAGCCTTCCCCCAGCTTTATCCCTTACTTCCTTTAACATTGAGGCCCTCTCTTGGCCTCAGTTTCCTCCTTTATAAAACATGAGGGTTATCCTACCTAGGCCCTGGAGTCTTTTCTAGCTCTTCATCTAGCTAGGGTCCTCTAATCTACTATGTTTCCCTTTCTGGCCTTTTTTTTCCTCCTCTACATGGAGCTTGTTGAAATCCACACCATCGTCTGCCAGTAACAGAGCTGGATTTCTCTGAAGTCATTGGGGGCCCCCACCCCATGTCCCCATAGTCTGAGCCTCTCGTGGTTGAAATAAGGACTTCCACAAGTCCAGAACGCCACAAGTGTCTTTGATTCTTCAGTTGTCATGAAGAGGAAAGTTGGACTCGGTCGGTTTTAAGGTGGAACCTGGCCAACATGGGATCTTGGGTCTCTTGGGAGCTGAAAGGGACCTTGGGGACAAGCTCGTCCAGTCACCTCATGTGACATGATGTCTTGTTTCTCACCCTCATTTCCTTGTTGATTCCTTTGTTGGGCTGAGCTGAGCCCAAGGCTCCATAGGTTATTTCCAACCCACCTTGTGGGGGCGGTTCTCCCTCTTCATTCCCTCAGGGCTGACATGTGCCAGGTAGTTAGAGCTGACATTTACACAGCCAGGTTTTGGAAGCTTTTACAAACATTTCATTTAATCCTCATTCCAGCTTTGTTGAGGTATTATTAGAGCTAAGAACTGGGACTGGAGCTGAGATTTCCCGTAATATGGGGAATTCCAGGTGGGGAAACTCCCTCAATTTGTGCAAGAATTTGGTACCTTCTCTAAAACCAATCAAATTTCCTAGAACCTTAATGGGTGAAGTGACTTGCCCAGGGTCATGCAGCTAGAAGAGGTTAGATTTGAAACTCAGTCTTAGAGCTGTTGTTTATATTCAGCTCTTAGTATAGTATCTGGCACAAAATAGGTATTAATAAATATCAATTTTCATGCCCATTTGATAGAGGAACAAACAGGATAAGATGGATGAAACCATTTGTTCAGAGCAAACATGGAAGAAGAGATTTACACTCAGTTTTCTCCTAATGCAACTACATGATAAAATAGCTAAAGAGGATTGTTGGGGGGAGGGCGAGGAAGTAGACCTGAGTTCCGATTCTGACTTAAACTTTTTGTTTCCTCATTTGTAAAATGGAAATAATAGCACCTAAATGATGGGTTTGGTTTGAGAAAAGTGGTTCTTTTTTGTTGTTGATCAGTTGTTTCAGTCGTATCCAACTCTTCATGACGATACTGGAGTCATTTGTCATTTTCTTTTCCAACTCATTTTGACAGATGAGGAAACTGAGGCCCACAGGGTCAGGTGACTGAGATGAGATTTCAATTCAGATCTTCCGTACTCCAGTTTGGGGACTCTATCCACTGTTACCTAGCATCTCACTCACAGAGTTGGCTTGAGAAAAGTGTTTTGTACACATAACATGCTTATATAAATGTTAGCTATAACAATAATAATAACAATTATTATTATTTTAAACCCTTTCCTTCTGTCTTAGAATAGATACTAAGGTAAAAGAGGGGTAAAGGCTAGGCAATTGGGGTTTTACCACCTTAGCTATTATTATCAATAATAATATTGTATTATTATATATTATATTGTATATAATATATATTATTATATATATTATTATAATATTATCGATAATAATAACTCCACCTTATCTCCCATCTCTATAGGGCAATCATGAATCAGTCAACAGACATTTATTAAGCACCTACTGTATGTGCCACAAAGACAGAAATGCAGAGTCCTTGCCTTTGGGGAGTTTATATTCTGGGTTCTGAAATGGCTGCTTATTTTATCTCCGTGATCTCACTAACCCAAACCATTCCAACTTTTTGCCTAGATATAAAAACAAGCATTATAATTTTCTTAATTCTCTCAAGATGTGTGGCTTGCCTCAATCAAGCCGCTTTAATAGGCCAACCATGGCCCAACGAGTTCAAACTCGTCCCTGGGCCAGAGATGTCGTTTAGGTAGCTTTTTGTGTGGTGGGAAAGAGGAAGCATCTAAAGCTTTAGAGTCATTTTCCGAGCTGTTTTAGTCTCCACGAATACCCTGGAAGTCAGCGTCTCTCATGATTTCAACAGAGGCTTTGCACGGTTTAACCTAGATAAGAAGAATTTGTCATTTTGCAAAGATGCTTCAGGAAAGGAAAAGGAGGAGCAGGGAAACCAGTTGTGGCTTTCTTTCAGGAACTGAGTCACTGTTTCCTTAAGAAATGCAGAATTAGACAAATTAGACCCTGGGAGGTGAAGTGAGGAGCCGGAGACCCCCTTTCCCTCTCTCTATACTTGCTGGAGAAAATTGCCTCTTGCCCTTTTAACCAAAGCAAGGCTGAGGTGAATGGGAGGGAGGCGACATCCCATCAGACTTTGGAGGTGTTCAGGAAGAATCGGTCCATCAGAGACCTTATTTCAGACACAAGTGGCTTAAGCTAGGAGGCCATTGAGTCATAGATCGAGCGCTGGAAGGTCCCCTTCATTTTTTTTAAATACTTTATTGTGCTTATTAATAGTTTTGATTTTTTAACTGAAAATTGCCTATTTTTTTTAATACTTTAAGAGATCATGCTTTCCTTAAGAAAGCTACTCTTTATTTTACAAAGTCTAATGATATCACATTTTGCCAACATTTTTACCTTTAAGGAAAATAGTTTTAAAAAACAAATAAAAACGTTAATATACTAGAATAAGCTACTAGAATAAGGAAAATAGTTTTAAAAAACACATAAAAACGTTAATATACTAGAATAAGCTACTAGAATAAGGAAAATAGTTTTAAAAAACACATAAAAACGTTAATACACTAGAATAAGCTACTAGAATAAGGAAAATAGTTTTAAAAAATACATAAAAATGTTAATATACTAGAACAATACACCAGAATAAGGAAAATAATTTTAAAAAACACATAAAAACGTTAATACACTAGAATAAGCTACTATGAAACAGTTCTGCCCTTCATTTTTGGTAGATGGAAGAAAGGGGGAAAGAGACTTGCTCAAGATCACATGGATAACAAATGGCAGAGCTGGTTGGAATATAAGCTTCTGAAGAACAAGTATTGTCTCATTTGACTTGGTATCTCTAGCGCAGTTCTTGGCTTATTGATGGATCTTCTGACTCTTCATTCAAGCAACTATTTTTTTTTAAACCCTTCCATCTTGGAATCAATATTGTGTATTGGTTCCAAGGCAGAAGAGTATAAGGGCTGGGGATAAGGGTTAAGTGACTTGTCCAGGGTCCCACAGCTAGAAAATATCTTTTTTTTAAACCCTTCCATCTTGGAATCAATACTGTGTATTGGCTCTAAGTCAGAAGAGTGGTAAAGGCCAGGCAATGGGGGGCTAAGTGACTTGCCCAAAATCAGACAACTAGGAAGGGTCTTGAGATCAGATTTGAACCCAGGACCTCCCGCTTGGGAGACTTGGCTCTCAATCTGGCGAGCCAGCCATCCAGCTGTCTCAGTCAGTAAACATTTCATTATTTCTTCCTGGGTAACAAGCACCGTGCTAAAAGGTAGAGATTAGTTCCTGCCTCCAAGGGGCTTACGTTCCTAACCCCCTCCTCCCCCCATTACATAGAATGACAATTTTCAACATACATTTCCCAAACATATGAGATCCAAATGGTCTCCTTCTCTCTTTTCCCTCCCTCATCCCGGAAATAGTAAGCAATTTGATGTTGGTTATACATGTATCCTCATGCAAGATATCCTTCCATATTGGTTGCCGTTGTAGGTGTAAAGAAGTAAATGTGTAGGAGCCCATAATACAGAGTGTAGACGGAGGTTGACTTGAGTTCTTCCGAAGCTCTTTCCTTGGCACGGTTTCCTTTTTTCATTAGACAGGAAGTAGCTTCTATGTTTTCGTTTCTTCACCCTTCCCCTCCCCCCTGTGTGCTCACCTCCAAAGCCTCTCTCCTTCCTGTCTGTTTTCTGAAACATCTCACAGATGCTTTTCCAAAATGGCGACCCAAATGGGAGCAACATTTTTTTTAATCCAGGATAATCCTGGATCTTGTTCCCTGACGGATTCCATTTTGTCATCCAAAGAATGGAAGCCACCCCAGAAACACATGCTCTCCTTGTCTAGCACAGCGGCTGGTTTTTCGTATTATTATTTTGCCAAAAACTCCTGGAACGTGTATCCTGCGGTTGCCCCAGACCGGTCATGGTTCCAGGGTGTAAGACTCACGTGACTTCAGTTGGGCAACATCCAGGCTTTGGAAGACCAAAGACAAACCAGCCGCGCCAGCCTCATCCGGCTTGTCGTGGAAGCGGGCCAAGGCTGACCCGGGGAGCTTCCTTGAGACCCCTCCTCAGCGGCTCTTCCAGCGCCCTTTTGGGCCATTTTGTCTCTTCTGACCCGCGGCTGAGCTTCGCCTTCTGCATTCCTAACTGATGCCTTCATTCTCCTTTGCGCTGAGCTGTTTGCTTAACGATGGTCCCTGATTAAAGATAAATGGATGTCTTTCCCCTAGTTACTCCCACAGCTGCTGGCTGCCTCTGAACCTGCCTGCAAGGTAAAGCCCAGCCACCCCGGGGCAGGATGGGGAGCCGCCTCAGCCTGTAGGAGCAGATTCTGGCTGCGGGAGGCCGCCCAGGCCCAGGCCCACTGCAGAGGCCCAAAGGATTCTCCTTTACCTGGACAAAGTCGGCCTGGCTCGCTGGGCCCTCCCCACCCCGAGGAAGGATGCTCGCCGGCCAGGGGAGGCAGCCCACGCGGGAGATGGAGACGCCAAGGGCCTGGGAACGGCCCCACTGACTCCCTGGCCTCCCCGGAGGCTGCCCACTCCTTACCGCTCTCCTTCCAGAGATACCCGGGCAGGGCTGGAGTGCAGAGCGGCCCCAAGTTCAAGTCCTGGTATGGGAAGAGGCGAAAAAGGAACCGTTTATTAAGTACGGATGATGCACATTTTATTCTCACAGTAGGGCTGCGAGGTAGGGGCTCTTATGCTCCCCTCCCCGGCCACTTTATGGTGGAGGAAACGGAGGCCACCAGAGGTTAAGTGACTTGGCCAGGGTCACACAGTTGGCATCCCTGAGCTGCCTCCAGGAGGCCTCTGAAGCCCCAAGAGAGGAGGGGGGTTCTGAGCCAAGATTCATGCCCCCTCCTCAGAGACCACATGCAGGAGTTCCTCCCCTTCACCGCGTTGCCTCGAAGGGCCCAGAAGGTTCCTGCTCACTGCTTTGGGGAGGCCTCGCCGGACTGGGAACAGGGAAAAGGGGTTCCCTTTGAGCCAATGCTCTGGTGAATCTGAGCTCTTTGTCCTTTGGGTGCAGGTAAGAGGATCCGCTTTCCTAGCCTTGAGTCCAGATCATACCGGATCCTTTGACGCTCTTCCTCATTCCCCAGTCAGGTGCACTTCACCTGTCTCTGCACTTGTTTTTATGGGAACCGAAGCCTGTGTTGTCCTGACTGCTGCTTTTGTGTTCCTGAAAATCCTCTTTTATGAAGAAGAGGCTGCCTGAGGCGGTGGGAGCCTGGCAGGGCAGCCAGGGCTGGATGCCCCCTTTTTAAAGAGCGGAAGGAGAGCCTGAGCCCTCGGCTCCGGGGCAGCCCTTTCTGGCCATCTCTGGCAGGAGGGGTCCTCCTGCAGCAGGAGCGGCACTTACTGTCCGGTGGCGAGTGTCCTTCCCCCCTGGAGGAAGGAGGAAGGGTGCCAGCTTGCCTGTGCTGCTGCTACGGTGGGCTGTTAAAGCCTGGGGCTCCTTTCGCTTGGGATTAAAAAGTGGAGGGATTGGGAGCAGGTTGGGTGCTTGTTGGTTCCTGTCTTGGGAGGACCCTCTGGCTTCAGACCAGGTGAATGGGGTGAGTTGCTTAACCCCTCTAGGGTGCAGCTTTCTCACCTGTCAAATGAGTGGCTTGATCCAGGTTCCATCTCTAGACCTGTGCTCCACAGAAGGACCCGCCCCCGGCGTGCCTGTTTCCGTGTGTCCCATAGCCGAGCCACCTTCTGCTCAAACGTTAATTGGTTGAGTGCGGACAATGAAAAGAGATTTATAGGCTCTCGGGATCGGCAGGAGCCTTGGAGACCCAACCACATCACCCAGTGTAGGACCAGACTGCCAAAGATGGGTCTGTGGGTCATGCAAGAGTGGAGGCAATCCGTTCCCTAAGCAGCGACGGAGCTGTTGGCTCTGGGGGCTTGGGGTGCAGCCTTCATTTGTGTAGGGAATCCCTGATGAAAGGAGTTTTTTTCTCCAGCAAGTCAGACCATCAGCCCCTTCTCTGCATCTTGGTCTTATGTGTCTTAGACCCCTTTGGCAATCTGGCAATGCTCAGAATTAGGATTTTTTTTTAAAACCCTCACCTTCCATCTTGGAATAAATACTGTGTATTGGCTCCAAGGCAGAAGAGTGGTAAGGGCCAGGCAATGGGGGTTAAGTGACTTGCCCAGGGTCACACAGCTAGGAAGTATCTGAGGTCAAATTTGAACCCTGGACCTTCTGTCTCTAGGCCTGACTCTATCCACTGAGCTACCCAGCTACCCCCTTGATTTTTTTTTTTTTTTTAATAAAAAGAGTTTCTAGGTGTTGCGATGGATAGCCTGGAGTCAGGAAGACTTCTCTTCCTGTGTTCCAATCCAGCCTCAGGTACTCCTAGCTTGTGTCACATCACAAGTCACACCACACTATTTACCTCCATTTCTCCATCTGTAAAATGAGCTGGAGAAGGAAACAGCAAACCACTCCAGTGTCTGCTGTGAGAATTAAAGTCCAAATTTTTCTAATTATACTCTGCCAAGAAAATCCCAAATGGGTTCATGGAGAGTCTGAGAGCACTGAACAAAACATTTTAGTTAAGAGGGCAGTTGTTTTCTCATTCGAGTTTATTCATAGCCTGCCCCCTGCTTTTCTAGCTGCACATCACTCTAGCACACTTCCATGTCCATGGACTCCAGGCGAAGAATTGATATCTTAGAGAATTGCTAGAGGGTGACTTGCCCAAGAGGTGGGATTTCAACTCAGGTTATTAAAAGTACCCACCATATACCAGGCACTATGGAGGCACCAGAAACTCAAAGACAAAAATGAAACCATTCCTGCCCCCAAGAATTTTGTATTGCATCAGAGAGATAATATGGATATAAATAAATAAATTATATATAAAATATAAACACGATACAACATAATGTAAATATATATGTTATATTCATAGTCTCCTTAATTAAAATATATAATATAAATTATTATTATATAATATACATTAATATAATATATTATATTACATAATATAAATGTTACATGAAAAATTAAACAATTTTTATTTATACAAATGTTTACTTATAAATATACACACATACATAGGTGTATATATGTGTGTGTGTATACACACACACACACACACACACACACACACACACACACACACACACACACAAAGGTTCACTTATCCAGGGAAAGGGGAGGCATATTTATTCAAGGAGAGGAAGATAAAAGCAGAACTAAATTGTTTTGAAGAGGGAATTCTCTTTTTCACTGAAGCTCAACCTCTGACTTTTGAATTTCATACGCTTTATTAGGACATAATAGATCTTTGCCACCTTGAACAAGTCATATCACTTTTGGGTCTTAGATTTTTTTTTAAATTTGGAAAATGAAAGGAAGAGTGAATTAAATGATCTCTTGATTCCTTTCCGACTCTCAATCTGTGTTTCAGTGATCACATCCTACCAAAGAATAAATAAAAGTTTACTCATATGGAAGAATTGTCCTGTTTTAGTTTTGGTTTTTTTTTCTTTTTGCTCCCTCTCTGTCAGTCTCAATAAAGGAAACACAGAAAGGAGGGGGCCAAGAGTAATAGAAGAAGCCTCATGGAAACTTGAACAATCCATCTATGGGATAATCATCTCCCAAATATATGAGTGGGATTCATTCTATTTGCATCGTTTTACTCCCTGTCTGAATGGCACAAATCACTTAGCAGAGTTTTTCATCTCTTGAAGTCTTAAGAGAACCATCTATTAATTGTTGCCTCCCCAAGCATCTGGATACTTAGAAGAGGATTGGAAATTGGGAGGTTCCTATGTTTGTCTTCTAGTTAATACTTTCACAAACACAACTTGATTTCAGACAAAGAGGAAATAAAATGTAACCGTTCTGATTGCTCACTGGAAGCTTGGATAGACAACAATTTGTCTGGGGAAGAAAAAAAAAAGATGAGGTGTAGATGCAACTCTGTTCACTACGAGTAATTGATGTGATAGAACAGCCCCAAAACAAATGTATTCTTGAGTCGCGTTAACAAGCGTATCCCCTGATGTCTGGGGTGACTATTGCAATTCAGTTCTGGCTGCCACATTTTAAGGAAGACATGGATAAGCCAGAGAGCATTCAGTGGAGAATAGCCCAAGATATTGAAGGACTTTGACATCCCCCCCATCCAAGCATCAGTTCCAAAGCTGAGAATGTTTTTAGTTTGGAGGAAAAGACTGTCCTAGATTGGGATTCCAAGTTTTGAAGACGTGATCCAATTCTCCAGCTCATTCCCCAACATTTAACAGCAAATGCTTTCTAAATGGAACACAAATGTGCTTAGTAACAGTTATCTCCACTGTATGAAAAGGTGAAAGGAAAAAAAACCAGTTGCATGAGTGGTATATGTTCTAGTGGGGCATACTGAAGGGTATTCAGAGAGCCAAGAGTTTTTACTTTTTGCAGAAAGGAAGTGGGAGCCTGCATGTACACACAGAAAACCTGTTGATATTTTTACATGTAAACTAAAAGATGGCAAATAGCCAGACTTCAAGCAAACCTATGAACCTTTGAACAAAAAGGAGCTCATAATAGCAGGCTATGATGTGTGTTCTGTAAAGGGTTGTGTATGGTATTTCATATTGGTATCTTCCCTCAGAACCTAGCATGGTGTTCTGCCCGTGGGTGCTCAGGAATCTAATTAATGCTTATTGAATTCAAATGAATCATTTTGTCTTGCCCAGTTTTTTCTGTGTGATTCATGGCAACTGTGATGCCAGTATTTTATGGAAGGCTCTCTATCTATAGATCTTCATCTTTGCAAACTTGACACCCTATTCAAATGTAGCTATAATTATTATTATTGGATTATTATTATTATAATATTGGATCAAGACTTCCATTTTAATGAAGTGTTTAAAAATGAAATATCTTATTTCATAGGATTCTAAGATCTTGAACTATGAGTGAGATGAACCTTAGTTCATATGAGACTAAGCTCATTTTAAGAAAGGAAGAAACTGGGGGCAGCTAGGTGGCTTAGTGGATGGAGAGCCAGGCCTAGAGATAGGAGATCCTGGGTTCAAATCTGGCCTCAGACAGTTCCCAGTTGTGTGACCCTGGGCAAGTCACTTAACCCCCATTGCCTTGCTCTTACCACTCTTCTGCCTTGGAGCCATACACAGTATTGATTCCAATTTAGAAAGTAAGGACTTAAAAAGAAAAGTAATAAAAAATTAATTTACAAAACAAAATAGCTTAAATATGCCCCTTCTTTAATTTGCTTAGAAAACCCTTCTTTCTTAGTGAGAGAATGGGCAAACTGTAGCATCTCCCAATGATGACAGTAGAATTAGTAAATTCCAAAAAGGAAGGGTTAAAAAAAAAAAGGAAGAAACTGAGGCCCAGGAAATTAAGTCAGGGACAGGTAGGTGGCTCAGTGGATAGAGAGCCAGGCTTAGAGACAGGAGGTCCTGGGTTCAAATTTGGCTACAGACACTTCCTAGCTGTGTGATCCTGGGCAATACACAGTATTGATTCTAAGATGGAATTGAAAAGGATAATAAAAGGTAAAAAATTATTGTCTTTAAAAAGAAACTAACAAAAAACCCTTTGTGAAATTTTAGTTTGATTTGTAATTTTGTTGTTGTTTTCATGATTACTTTACAAGAATATTGTGAGAATTGCCTTGTAGTGACCCAAACGATATTGTGACTTGTGGATGGATTCAGTGATGCTATTTGTGGTACAGTGGAGGTGGTATTGTTCCATTTCCTGATGTCTTTCTTTATTCCTTCTACCATGTTACATATTCTCATTCAGTTCTTCTTGGGCTGCATTTTATGACACCTCTGGGGGTAGACCACCTACCTACAGCCTTGGCATCAAGTTTAAGCTGCCTTCTTGGGAGTGGAAAAGGAGAGTAATCTACTTAAAATAAGTATAATTCTTTCTTTGTAATTGTACGATTGTCTTCCTGTAGTTAGTTCCCACACAGACACTTAAGGGGAAGCTTCCTATAACTTGTGTGTACAGATCCTTGGATTCTAGGTTGATAGATTTCAAAGCTCCTTTGAGGTCATCCAGTCCAATCAATCCTCCCCTTCATTTTATAAATGAGAGGGCTAAGTTTTGGAGTTCAGAGCTTTCGAATCGAGCTTTTCTTTTTGGAAATAAAGTCTCCTTAGCCTTAATTAATTATTTAGGGCAGATTTTCCTCTTTTGAATCATCTAACTTGGGTGTCAGGAGAGGAAGTTTGTACTCATGGACCACAGGTTCACTAGTACTTAGCAGAAAGGTGTAAGGACAGACCTTGGTCCCTTGATTACATTGGTATAAGGAATGCAAGTCAGCCACTTCTCTGCAACTTACACTGTCAATATCAGAGGTGAAATTTGAACCTGGATCTTCAGCTGCAACATTAAACGACTTCTAGCAGAAAGAGGAGAGAGGGGAAATGTTCAAAAGTATCATTGTCCCCCATAGAGCCGAAGGGGAAAATGCTTTTTTGATTTCAATAGTCATAGATTTTTAAAGTCACGTCTAGCTCCCCAGTGGCTTTATTTTGTTGCCAAATCTAGTTTTTGCTTTTTTTGTTTCAATTACATTCTTCTCCCCCCTATATCAGCCAAGCTATCTCTTCTAACAAAACTAAAAAGAAAGCAGAAAACCAACCAATAATGTCAAGTTTCCGACAATTTATAGACAGTATTAGGAATCTCCATAAAAATATCCCTTCCTGGCAGGTGACCATGTTGCCTTTTCCTGCCCCAAATCTCCCTGCTTTTACATGCCCAAAAGGTTCCATTCAAAAGCCATTTTCAAAACCTGGAATTTGACCCTTTTGTCTCACACAAGTCTTCTGGTTCTGCTCAAATCAAGTAATTTAGCCAATGTGAAAGCTTTTGCTGGATAAGCCTTGCTGCTTAAATGGAAACCGGAGGTGAAAATTATTAACCTCACATTTCCTTCAGCTTATCTCATTGATAATCCTACTGTTCCACATTTTTGAATCTGATTTCCATGGATAAATCGCATGTTCCTAGTTGGAATGGAAGTGCCTTGAGGGTGACAGCTGCTTTCTTTTTGCCTTTGTAATCCCAGAATTTAGCACCCTGCCTGTCACATAGGACCCTCGATTTAGATGTGGAAAGAACCTTAGAGAGCATCTAGTATGACTCCTTCGTTTTATATATGTGGGGAAGAGCAGGTGGTGAAAGATGGCACCGTTAGGCACTTAATAAATATTTAGCAGCTAGATGGTATAGTAGATAGAGCATCAGGCTGGGAATCTGGAAGACCTGAGTTCAAATCCAACTTCAGACCCTTAAAAGGCTGTGTGACCCTGGGCAAGCCGCTTTACCTTGTTTGCCTCCGTTTCCTTCTCTTTCAAATAAGCTGGAGAAGGAAATGGCAAACCACTGTAGGATCTTTGCCAAGAAAACCCTGATAGAGGTCATGATTAGTCAGACATGATTAAAAACTGGAGGCAGCTGGGTGGCTCAGTGGATTGAGAGCCAGGTTTAGAGATAGGATGTCCTGGGTTCAAATTTGTGTGACCCTGGGCAAGTCATTCACCCTCATTGCCTCGTCCTTACCACTCTTCTGCTTTGGAACCAATACATAGAATTCATTCTAAGAAAGAAGGTGAGAGTTTAAAAAACAAAACAACTAAAAACTCAACAACAAAAAATGTTTATTGACTGCTTTTGATTTTAATTTATTTTTGGTTTTGTTTTCATGGATGTACCCATATTCAGCAAGCATTTATTAAGCACCTAATACTTTCAAGCCAGGCTGCAGTCAAGGCCAAAATATTTACCATTTAGCTGTCAAAGAATCACTGAACAACAGTAATGTGCCGGGCACTGTCCTGAGAGTGTTACAAATATCAAATTTGATTTTCACAACAACTTTAGGAAGTTGGTGTTGTGATTATTCCCACTTTATAGTGGAGGAAACTGAACCAGCCAGACCCCACTTGACTTGCCCAGGGCCCCTGCGCCACCTGGCTTCCCTAAAAAAAAAATCTAATGTAAAGTAAGCTGGGATGAACCTTAAGAGGCCATTGAAGCCACCCCCTCATTTTACAGCTAAAGGAACCGAAACCTAGGGAGATCGTGACTTGCCCAAGTTCATAGAAATTTGGAAGAAAGTAATTGTAGAAGCAAATAAATCCAGGTCTAAAGAAACTGCAAAGCCAGAAAATCACCATATGTCAAAAACGTCTTAAATTGTCGAGCAAATCACAGGCAGTCAACTCTGGGGACGTGTGTTGGTGGAGCGAAGGCTGCTATTTTTCTCCCCTCCTCTTTTATTTTGATGAGCAGGCCTCTAAAGTAAATGAGCAGAGATGGCGATGATCCTAGCTGCCTATCCATCCCTCAGCTTGGGTGGGGATTAGCTTAATACCCCTGTTTTATCATACCATTTCTGGGCTGCCTCCTGCCTTTGTGGCGGAGACGTCAGCATGTCCTTTGGCTCTGCTGTAAGATTAAGAGCTTCCCCTGGCATCCTAACAAGGAGGAAATTTAAGGAACAAGAGTATTTAATTTAAAGCTAATCTAGCCTTTGTGAAAATGGGGAGGATTAGGCTGGTAGGTTTCCCATGCCTGGAAGCTTTGGGCCATTGACTGGCCGATGAGTGAAATACGGTGAGCCAAAAGCCATTCGAAGATGGATGGCATGTTTGAGAGGGGAGGAATGAGGAGCTGGAGAGCCCCAGTCCTTTGGAGCTTGTCAGCCTCTTTGTGTGCTTGTTTCAGCAGCACATGAGAACAGTCACCCTTTGGCACCCCCTCTCCATTGCATTTAGGGAGAGGCAGTTGCTTTGGGGCCCTGAGAAGTTTCTCATCTGAGTGACTGCTGGTAAAATACCCCAAGGTGAGGGGGTTGCTGTACCTAACTGTGCTTCCTTCCAGCTGTTTTCTTGTGTATTCATAAAGTTGTATGGGGTGTCCTGCGTTCCCCTGACCTTAAATTGAACCTCAATAATGTGTGATCTTTGGAAGTGGAGCCTGGGCCCAAATTTAGAAGCCAGAAGAACTGATTTTAAAAGTCAGGTTAAAAAGGTACTTTCAGGCCCTCATTTTGTTCCATAAACATAAAGAGAATCAAGACAAATAAATATAATCAATACATACCCATTATTGGGGATGAGGGGGGAATGGCATTTGTCAAAAGAAACATGGGAACTGGATTATTATAGGTGTATCTGGCTTCTAAAGACCAGAAACTGAAAGAGGGGTGTGTGTGTGTGTGTGTGTGTGTGTGTGTGTGTGTGTGTGTGTGTGTGTGATATTATTATAGGTGTATCTGGCTTCTAAAGACCAGAAACTGAAAGAGGTGTGTGTGTGTCTTTTGTGTGTGTGTGTGTGTGTGTGTGTGTGTGTGTGTGTGTGTGTGTGTGATATTATTATAGGTGTATCTGGCTTCTAAAGACCAGAAACTGAAAGAGGTGTGTGTGTGTGTGTCTGTGTGTCTGTGTGTGTGAGTGATATTATTATAGGTGTATCTGGCTTCTAAAGACCAGAAACTGAAAGAGGTGTGTGTGTGTGTGTGTGTGTGTGTGTGTGTGTGTGTGTGTGTGTGTGTGTGTGTGTGAGATATTATTATAGGTGTATCTGGCTTCTAAAGACCAGAAACTGAAAGAGGTGTGTGTGTGTGTGTGTGTGTGTGTGTGTGTGTGTGTGATATTATTATAGGTGTATCTGGCTTCTAAAGACCAGAAACTGAAAGAGGTGTGTGTGTGTGTGTGTGTGTGTGTGTGTGTGTGTGTGTGTGTCTGTGTGTGTGTGTGATATTATTATAGGTGTATCTGGCTTCTAAAGCCCAGAAACTGAAAGAGGTGTAGGTGTGTGTGTGTGTGTGTGTGTGTGTGTGATATTATTATAGGTGTATCTGGCTTCTAAAGACCAGAAACTGAAAGAGGGGTGTGTGTGTGTGTGTGTGTGTGTGTGTGTGTGTGTGTGTGTGTGTGTGTGTGTGTGAGTGTGATATTATTATAGGTGTATCTGGCTTCTAAAGACCAGAAACTGAAAGAGGTGTGTGTGTGTGTGTGTGTGTGTGTGTGTGTGTGATATTCAGTCCTTCTATTTTTTTTTAAACCCTTCACACCTATCTTAGAATCAATACCGTCAATTGGTTCCAAGGCAGAAAGGCACTGAGGGCTGTGCCATGAGGGTTAAATGATTTGCCAAAGGTCTCACAGTTTGAAAATGTCTTCAGGCTAGATTGGAACCCAGAACTTCCCAGCTGTCGATCTGGTTCTCTATCTCCCGAGCCACCTAAACTGCCCCTGGGCCCTGCTATTTAAAAACTCATGTGGATAAAGTTTTATTTTGGCAACTTTAGAATGCACAGTAATAAAATGCTCCATCTGTACATTGTTGATTAAATGTGCATCTTAGGCTGGAAGAGGTACTTGAGAGAGATGAATGGAAGAGGCAGGCCTACCCTCCAGGAGTTTACTGTCATGTGGTTTTGTAAATGGACTTCCTGATAGGATAGCATTTTATTTAATGGCAAACCCAGTGTGAAGGAGTTAAATATTATGGCCATTTAGCGCTAGAGTCAGGGTCACTCACTGTAAACCCCTCATTTTTCCTCTAAAAATGAAAGTGTTGGATGGGAAGAGCCCTTGGAGGACTTTTCTCATGATTGTTCAGACCCCCTTCTATTTCTAGTCATTTACCCTGTCTAGGACTCAGTTTCCTCATCTGTCCAATTACAGGATGGACATAGGATTATAGTCCTAGAGCTGGATAAGAACTTAAAACCCCATCATTTCCCTTCCAGCAAACTCACAACTAAAGAGACTGCTTTGTAGCCTCTAACATTGACCTCCTAAAGTATTTGGAGATGCAGATAGTGTTGATAGAGAGCTCTCAGGTCAGAAAGACCTCCCTTCAGGGCCTACCTTGGCACTGAGCACAGTACTTGGCACCCAGGGGCCCTTAATAAGTGCTTTTTGACTTTTCTCTGACCTAGGTTGTCTCTGTGACCCTAGGCGAGTCTCTTTTAGTATCCAAAATCAGATTTATAGTTAAAGCTGCAAGAAAGTTGCTCTTCATTGGTGGAAAGTTTCCTCACTGGAATTTCCTCGTGCCAGTGAAATCACAGGACTGGACTGGTGGGGGTGCCAGGTAGATCAAATAATTTTTGAGGGTGCATAGGCTTAATCATCTTCCCCAAGGAAACAAGATAAGACACAAAAAACAAAAAGAGAAGAATACATTTAGCAATTAACTAGAAAAAAAATTTTTTTCTTGAAAAATGAGACTCCTTCACTTTAAAGGGCTGGGATTAAAGAATACTGGATTCAGAATCGGAGGACCTGAGTTCAAATGCTACCTTTTACTACTTTTTACTATTTCATACCTGTATGAACTTAAGCAAGTTGCTTAGTATCTATCGTCGTCAGTATCCTCATCTGGACCAAATTGCCTTTCTGGCCCCAAATTTCTAATCCCGTAAAGTCTCTACACTATAAACCTAATAAAATGAGTCCAGAGGAAGAGCTTTTCCCCAAAGAGCAGAGAACACCACGCAGAAAACATCTTATTGATGCTGACACAAGGCAGGGATGGGGCTGAGATAATCATTCCTGCTTTAAGCAGGCCAGGCAGCCAGAAGCTAAAGCTCTGAGAAAATAAATTGGCCTGCCTGGGATAATACAGGGAGTTTCTGGGTGAGCCAGTCTCCAAGCTTGCAGGTGATTCTGGACAAATGTTTTCCTTTCTTTCCTGGAATCAGGACTGTATCTTCTGACCCCCACTCTGCAATACCAGGATGTAGGCAATGGTGGGCATTCAAAGCAAGGAAGGGCGAAAGAGAATGGAAGCCCCAAGGCGTGATGCCATCAAATTAGGGCAGCAGATCTTAACACTTGATGTGTCCTAGGCCCCTTTGGCAGCCAGGGGAAGCCTTTTCAGAGTCATATTTTTAAATACATAAAATAAAATACAGAGATTACTGAGGAAACCAATGATCTTGAAATAGAATTAATCAGATTCACCAGTCTTCCTTTAGAGGAAGTAAGACGATTGGCTTTTCTGAGTCAGATCTCCCAGTGGTCACGTAACATCTCAAATCCCAGGACTTGCAACATACTAGCTTTGTTCAAATCACTTAATTTCTGCTTCTCATTTTCCTCCATTATAAAATTGGAGGGAAGGGGGGGGGGTCAACTAAGATGACCTAATTAATTTCTATTTTTAAAAGTGTATTTTTCTATTACTTATTATATTGTTACATATTACATGTGATTATATATTATTTCTATTTAATATATTGTCATATAATTTATAGTTTTGTATAAAATATAATATATAAATATAAAATATAATATGTATAAATATAAAATATAATATGTATAAATATAAAATATAATAAAATATAAAAATAACATCTATTTATATAATTTAGAATTCTGTTATTTCTATTTTTCAAGCATTTAAAAAAAAAACATAACCTTCTGTCTTAGAACCAGTATTGATTCCAAGCAGAAGCAGAGTAAGAGCTGGGCAGTGAGGTTTAAGTGGCTTATCCAGAGTCCATAGCTTGAAAGTGTGGCCAGATTTGAATCCGGGATTTCCCATCTCTAACCAAGCCTGGCTTTCCATCTAATGATCCACCTAGCTGCCTCCTCAATAAACATTTATTAATCATCTACTGTGCGTCCAGCGTTATGGTTGGCAGCCAAGACAAAAGCAACGGCTGTGCCCTTGAGGAGTTTGTATTCTACTACAGGTCTCAGAGCCTTTCCAGGCCAGAATCTAGGAGCAGGCCCAGACAGGAGGTTAGAGGGGCCAACAGTGCAAATGAAGGTGGCCAACACACTTTGTCAGGCTAAGCTCCAGGGATTTAGTAGTTTATGGGGCTGACCATCAGTTTCTAGAAAACTGAGACTGAGCTAAAAGGTTGCCTGCAGTTAACTTGAGCTGCAGTGATGAGAGAAGACTGTGGTGTCCAGATGGAGACTGGAATCTGTGGCTCAGACCTAGAGACTTCCCAGCTGGCTACAAAATGAGTAAATCACACAGATCGTGGGGAGGTAGCAACACCCAAAGACGTTCTGGGCCCCAGACCTACCGCAGCAAGAATGTTTGAACAGGGCTTAATGGTCTGACCCCAGGAATAAGAGGTGGAAGAGTCATGATTGAGGAAGATGGGATTGTCTTGGCTCCCAACAAAGCCCTAAAGAACCATGGTGAGTGAGACAGACGTAGAAAAGGAGGGAAAGAGAGACCGAGAAGGAGGGAGGGAAGAAAGGAAAAATACAGACTGACAATGAGAGGGAAGGAAAAAAGAGGAAGAAAGGATGAAAAGAAGAATAGAAGGGGAAAAGAACAAGATTTCAGAAACAGTGAAGGGAGAAGAAACAAGGGAGAGAGGAGGAAGAGAAGAGATAAATGAGATTGAAAGAATGAGAGAGGGAGAGAGAGAAAAATTTGTGTGTGTGTGAGAGAGAGAGAGCGAGAGAGAGGGGGAGAGACAAACAGAGAGAGAAAGGAGAGAGAGAGACAGAGAGGAGAGACAGAGAGATGGGGGGAGGGAGAGAGGGAGACAGAGAAGGAGATGGGAGAGAAGAGAGACAAAGAGAGAAGAGAGACAGAGGAGAGGAGACAGAGACAAAGAGAGGAGAAAGAGAGACAAAGAGGAAAGAGGGGGGGTGCGGAAGGGGGGAGGGAGAGAGAGAGAGAGAGAGAGAGAGAGAGAGTGAGTGATTGAGATTGAGAGTTGGAGCAATGTTTGGCATGACTTTTTTCCTTTGACTTTTTTCTTACCGGAGCCCATTGTACATTTCAGTTGTGATGCTGGCACCTCGGCCATTGTACATTTCAGTTGTAATTGTTGGCACGTCATCCTTCCTCTGCTATTAACAGCTGCACACTTTAGTTATAAAATGACCATCATATGCTTTGTGGCGGATTAGCCCAGGAGGTAATCATACTGGCATGGGGCAGAGCAGGGGAAGGATAAGCCCCCAGGCCTTTAGTCCTACAATTAATAAATGCTGGTTGGGCTTAAGGAGCACAATGACTGGTAGCCACAGGTGAGCCGATCATGAGGATCTCTTCCATTCTCTCTTGCCAGGTATGTTTGCTAATCCGATTTCCCAACACAGATGAGAGGAGAGGAGGACTCTGAGGGGAAGGGAGGAGGTGGTTGGTGATTGCATCTATGTTCTTTTTTTTTTAGTCCCTTTGAAATGGTAGTTTTACCAGGGACTCCAGAGTGGTGGGGAGATGAAACCAATATAGATTGGAGTATATGTTTACCCAGCGGCTGGCCCTAAATGTCTTTGCCAGTTTGGAGAGGTAAAAGCTAGAAGCCAGAGGGGACGGGTGGAGTAGCCCTAGCATTGACTTTTAAGAATGGGCATTGCCGTTTTTTCCTCTTTGCCCCCTTCTTACCCCTCACCTTTGGGAAAGGCATTTATTTTTTCCTTCTAAATTCCTATCTGCCATTTCCCACTTTCAGACAGCTGGGACTCCCAGCAAAAGGGGAGGAGGTAGATGGCTGATCATATTTAAACAAACCTTTATTGCTTGTGGCTTTACCTTTGAAATTTACCCAGTGTTATTCTACCCAGAACAAAGTATTGAAACTAGGATTTAGGTTGCAGTCGATTGTTTTCCCTCCTTAATTGGCATGATGGTGTGAAAGATATTCGATAAATGCCTCATCACATTACCACATAATATAATTGTATATATATTTATGTAAATATTGATATTGGTGGAGACCAAAAAGCTTCTTTTCTTGTTTCTAGGTGTAGCATAAGGCAAAAAAAAAGACCTCACTCCATTCTTAGATGACCCACTAAGAGAGAAGGGACAGCAAGGGCTAAAGTAATCTCAGAATATTTGCCATCTTGGCTCTGGGGACGATTTTTTTTTTTAAACCCTTACCTTCTGTCTTGGAGTCAATACTGTGTATTGGCTCCAAGGCAGAAGAGTGGTAAGGGCTAGGCAATGGGGGTCAAGTGACTTGCCCAGGGTCACACAGCTAGGAAGTGGCTGAGGTCGGATTTGAACCTAGGACCTCCCGTCTCTAAGCCTGGTTCTCAATCCACTGAGCTACCCAGCTGCCCCCCGATTTTTTTTTAAGTATCACAGTATGATATATATTTCTTTATATGTTTATGTAAAATATTTTATTTTACCCACTACATGTACTAACAATTTCCATATAAGTTTTCTGAACTTATATGATCCAAATTGCCTCCCTCTCCCCCTTCTTCCCCCTTCCCAGAGCTGGTAAGCAGTTTGATCTGGGTTATCCATCTGGGGACCTTTCTTATAGGAAATAACATCAGGAATTGGGAAAGGAGGCCCAGACCCAAAGATCACAAGTTTATATGGTTTCGAGCAGAAAGGAAGCTTAGAGGCGCTCTAGTTCAAACTTGTCATTTCAAAGAGGAGTGAATGGGCCCAGAGAAGGGAAGGTACTTACCCCAAATATCACTCAGTTAGCAAGTAGCAGTGCGGGGATTGAAACCAAGGCCCCCGGGTCACAGGACCTAATTTTAAATTAGGTCCATATTAATCCATTTGGCTTTGGGCAAGTGAGTAAATATTAAATGTGTACTGTGTGCTGGGAGTAGATAGGTGGTACAGTGGATGGAAATCCAGACCTGGAGTCAGGAAGATGTCTTCCTGAGTTCAAATCCAGCCTCTGACACTTATTAACTATGTGCCCCTGGGCAAGTCATTTCACCCCGCTTGCCTCAGTTTCCTCATATGTAAAATGAGCTGGAGAAGGAAATAGCCAACCATTCCAGTATCTTTGCCAAGAAAACCCTAAATGGGGTCACAAAGTGTTGGACATGGCTGAAACGACTCAATGGCAGCATGTACCAGGCAAAGAAAGGCAAAAGGTGGTCCCTGCTCTCAAGATGCTTACAATCTAACTGGGGAGACAATGGGCAAACAGGTTTATACGGGCAACGATGAACCCAGAGAAGGCAGTAGAATAAGGGGCTTCCAGAGGGTCGGATCTTACCTGGGACTTGAGTTTCCTCCTCTGTGAAAGGAAGAGGTTGGGCTACATGTTCTCAGAAATCCCTCCTGGCTCTAAGTCTCAGGCTTCAAACCCCTGGCTCTTCCCATCCCATCACCGACATTAAAAAAGGCAGTAGAACCGCGGCCGTCCTATCCTTGGGCATCCTGAGGACCGTCGACTAAGCAGCTCTGACAGTTTCGCTTCTGCTTAGTGGAGAAACCAATGGAACGGGCAAGTTTCTTATGTCATCCTGGAGGCAACCCCCTCCGCTTCCTCCCTTCCTCAGTCCCCCTTGTATTCATGCCTGGCTGCTCTTGAGGTCAGCCTTAGAGTAATTACTGACAAACCAGTTCGCTTAACCTCTCCATTAAACTGCAGAGATGCTAAAAAACAAACAAACAAAAAACCCCGAGATGTTAAAAGTCAAAAATCCACGTTGTCTCGCTCCTCGGCCCTTTACACATACTACAACGTATAAAGCTTTCCGACCTTCCTGCCTCCCATGGCTCCCCACCCTCCTTTTCCTGAACAAATACCGGAAAGGAAGACCTGTGGTCATCGATTTTAGGGTGACAACAAGATTGTCCTTAAACTACCCCCGACCTAAGGCAGGTGCATCACCTTCTGTCGTCGCTGTAACTGACAATCCTCTGGAACCTTTGGAGATGGTGGTGGTGGTTAATAATAATAATAATAATAATAATAATAATATACTACTCTGCCCTCTTAAGAGATCTACTTTTCCTATAAAGAGACCTTTTCTGGATTTTGGGGGGGGGTTCCAGAGACCTTCTAGTTCTGTCTGTTCTTAAAATGGATCCCCCTTCCTCCAATGTAAGGGAACATCCAGCCTTTGACCTGAAGACCTCCAATGGCATCTTCACCCCTTTTACTACCTCCCAAGACCTCCCATTCCACCTTGGGACCCCTAGGCAGCTCTGTCAGGAAATGGTGGCTTTCCTTAAACCTAGATTTCCTTTGCATCCCTTAGTCCATTGTTTCTGGTCTTACCTCTGGGGCCAAGCTGAGTAAGGCTAACCCCTCTTTCATGCAACAACCAGTCATTCCATCACATTTATTTATTAAGTCCTGATGGTGGCCTAAGCTCTGGGGATACAAGTTAAAAAAAACAACAACAACAAAACAGTCTTTGCCTTCCGACAGCTTCTATTGTGATGGTGGAGACCACATGTGCCAAGTTCTGTGCTAAGCTCTGGAGACACAAAGAAAAAAGAAATGTAATGCTCCCTGCCCTCCCGAAGTTTGTATCCTAACAGGACAGAGGGTGGAAGTAGGATATACTGTATATTTGCAAGATACATAGGGAGTTCACAAAAACTTTATTTCTTTTTAACCCTCACTTTTCATCTTGGAATCAATACTGTGCATCAGTTCCAAGGCAGAAGAGAGGTAAGGGCTAGGCAATGGGGGTCAAGTGACTTGTCCAGGGTCATACAATTGAAAAGGCCAAATTTGAACCCATCACAAAAACTTTATTTCTTTTTAACTCTCACCTTTCATCTTGGAATCAATACTGTGCATCAGTTCCAAGGCAGAAGAGAGGTAAGGGCTAGGCAATAGGGGTCAAGTGACTTGTCCAGGGTCATACAATTAAAAAGTATCTGAGGCCAGATTTGAACCCATCACAAAAACTTTATAAGAGATGCCTCTTCAAATAATAGACAACAGCTGTAATTTGTCAAATAAACAGCTCTTAATCTCCTACTGTATTCTCATGCCCTTCTCTCCTAGTTTTTTCTCCTTAAGGTAGAATGCCCCAGTTTCAGTATGAAAAGGAGCTTGTGTTTATGACTGTGTGTATTGCTTTGAGGAACTTTTTTTTTTTTTAAATCTCTCTCTCCAAATGCAAAAGGTGGGAGATAGCCAGGTTTTGCTTTCATTTTTGGAAGCATCAGGGCCAGAGCAAATGAGGCAGGTTGAAGAGGGCACAACTGACCTGACACCAAGTCTGCAGGGTTCCCAGTATTGGCCGGCTGGTTGGGTTTTCAGAGCCAAGATTCTGCCGGTTCCAGCCCAGTGTGCCATGGGTAAACTGGAAAAAAAAAACCCAGTGATTTGCCCTGCTTAGGAGTTTGCTTATTAGGAACCCTGCAGCCCCTCTGAGGTTTGTGCAATAGAATCCGGCCCCCAGCGCAGCCTCCCAGATGGTAATTAATGTTTACACCAAATGACAAGCACGAAATGGAATCTCTCTGAGCCCTGCCAAGCACCCATCATCCCCCCTGCTCCCCCACTCCCTCAGTGTTTGAAAATTAATTTGCCTTGAACAAACAGTGGGTTTTCCTCAATTTATTTGTACAGTTTCAGTGACCGAGAAGAAGAGTTGCAAGACTGAATGTCATCCTTCCATTCGTTCAAGTAATTGAATCTGCTAATGGAACAAACTAGGCTCTGTTTAATGGCTTAAAGAAAAAGTGGGGGTTGGGGTGGCAGAGGAGGAGCAGGGAAGGGGGGGAGAGAGACAGAAACACAGAGAGACACACACTTGGAATCACTGGAACATTCTAACAGTGTGGTCCTTCTTGGGATCAGTCAGGAAGCCATCTGGTCTGACTCTAAGGAAACTAAGGCCCAAGGAAGCGGTGACTTTACAAGGATCCGAGATCTAGCATTGAGAGGGACCTTGGAGGTCGTCTGGTCCAACCTTCCCATTTTACAGATGAGGAAAACTGAGGTCCATCAATATTAATAAGTGGCTTGCTCAAAGTCATACAGTCTTTGTTAGAGTTCAAACCCAGGTTTTTCTGGCTCCAAATCTAATATCTTCTTACCCCCTAGGTCTCAGTCTTACATTGATATTCATCAATAAGAATTTAGAAAGTGGGGGCAGCTAGGTGGCTCAGTGTATTGGGAGCAAGGATTAGAGACTGGCATTCCTTAATTTCAAATCTGGTCCCAACACTTCTAGCTGTGTGTCCCAGGGCAAAGCCGCATAACTCCCATTGCTTAGCTCTTTCCCACTCTTCTGCTTTGGAACCAATCCATAGTATTGGTTTTAAGATGAAAGATAAGGGTTTAAAAAGGAAATTTTTTTTAGAAAATTATTTATTTATTTAGAATATTCTTCCATGGTTTCATGATTTTTTCCCACCTTTCTTTCCTTCCTCCTCCGGGAGCTGATAAACAATTCCTCCGGGTTATACCTGTATCATTGTCCAAAACCTATTTCCATAGTATTCATATTTGCAATAGAGTGATCAAAAAGGGAATAAAGTGGCGGATATTATGCTACATGCTTGGAATATAAAGAAAAGACAAAAACAACCCCTGCCTTCCAAGGATTTCTCTCTGTCTCTGTGTCTGTCTGTCTGTCTGTCTGTCTGTTTCTCCCTCCCCTTGTTGCCTTCCTTCTCTCTTCCTTCCACCAATACTGAATCTTGGTTCTAAAGCAGAAGGGTCATTAAGGACTAGGTAATAAAGACCTCCCGTTTCCTGGACCGTTTGTCCATTGAACCACCTCGCTTGCCCCAAGATGGGTAGGAAGATCAGGGAAGGCCTCCTGCTAAAGATCACTTTTGAGCTGGGTCTTGAAGAAAGCCAGGAAATTTAATTATAGTGTAAGAAGTTGCCCTGAAACACATGTTGTCTTTGCTTCACAATAGACTTCGTTGAAAGGAACAATATAGATGGAGAGACAAGGAGGGGGGAAGATGTGTGATGATGGAGGAGTTGCTGATGACTTGGAGTCTCTGCCTCCTGGAGCTCAGAATCGTCAGTGAATCACTGATGATCATGGCATCTACCTTTTCAGTGTGAGATTTGGACCCTTTCATAATGTTCTGTTCTTTGCCTCAGTCTGCCTTCCCTCTTTCTCTGGAAGGGCAGCAGGAGTAGAAAAGAGCCCATATGGACTTGGGAGTCATAGGGATTGGATTCAAATTGTGCCTCCTTCTATGACTTTAAGCTCATCATTCTGCCTCAATTTCTTCATCTGGAAAACGAGGCTGGACAAAGATGGCCTTGGAGGCCCCTTCCTGCTTAAGAGCCAAAATTCTATTTCTTTTATCTTCAGCCCTTTTGAGTGGTGGCTTCTTATGGCGCCGTCTCTTGAAAGAATAAGCGTCATCTACAAACTGGAATAAATAAAAACCCAACCGACCGAGCCTGAAATGGGACAAATGTGGGGATGTTGCCACTGAACACGTACTTGTGTTTCCCTTGCCAGGATCCTTCTAGCATCGCCAGCCTGGTATCTCAGTTTTGGTGTAGGGACAGCCCATCTATGAAGCCCCCATTGCCCTGGATTCATGATTTTCCATCCCCCGCTAGTATGGTGTGACTTTGCATTCCTGTTCATTCTTGTTATCTTCTATGGATGGTGTTAAGGAACAGAGAAGGGATCGTGGCAGGTATAACCCTCACTATAACTCATTTTCATTTGGGAGAGACAAGGGTTTATCCATCCTCTGTGTAAAGAATTTTAGCAGGTGGAATTTTAAGTGACCTCATTAATATCCACCTTTCTAGGCTCTGCTGAATGGGTTGAATGGAAGCAGCAATGGAATTAGATGAGTCTAAATGACTGTCTTATCTGTTTCAGTGGGGATTCTTTCTAGGAGTCCGACTTGTTAAATTTCAAGGGTAAATGACTCCAAGACCTGAAAAGTTGTCCCTTCTTCCTGTCTCTTTTATTAGTATTAAATCTTTAGATTCATCCTTCTGCCACCCTGATGGGGGGACTAGGCTGTCTCCTTTTCTTTTTGTTGATAGATACTGCCGTCACTAAGGATTGTTGGTTCATTGATGGGTGCTGTAGATTTGATTTTAGAAATTGGGGTGTTTCCAGTGTCGTAGGCACTGGGTAAAGATCAGAGGGCTGGAAAAGGGTTTCAGATGTCCTCTAATCCAACCCCCTCATTTTGTATGTAAGGATACTGAGACCCAGAATGTGCAGGGAATTAAGTGTCCGAGGTCCCAAAGGTAGGAAGGAGCCTAGAACTAGAACTGGAAGAGACCTTAGAAGTCATCTCTTCCCTCATTTAGCACGTGAGAAACCTGTGGCTGAAGACGTGCCCGTAGTGTGTGTGTGTGTGTGTGTGTGTGTGTGTTTTGTTGTTTTTTTTTGGTTGGTTTGTTTTTTTTTAATGAGATTATAAATCTAGAGAACTTGGTATCCCAGTGGAAGATTAATAACTCTTTTAATGTAGTTTCATGTTTTTGTGACATCCTTTAAAGGGACCGAGTTACTGTTATAAGCGACCATGGAGATGCTCGTTTTAATGTAATAATCTGCAGATGATTTGGGTAGATTATTGTTGTGTAAAATAACAATGGCTCGCGTTTACAGAGTGTTTCCAGAAGTGGGGGGATTTGCCCATGGTGTGACAGTTATTTTCTCAATATCCCTGAATGGCAGCCATGGGGTAGTGAGTAGAGGGTCTGTCTGCTTTTGGGTCAGAAGGACTGGGTGGTCTGGACTCCTCTCATTGCTGCCCTATCCTCCCCTCCAAACTTTCTAAGATTACAAGATACAGTCACATCGCCCAGTCTGTCCTGACAAAGGAGGGAATTTCCATGCCAGGGATTTGCCTTTCTTTCTGGATTGGAAGGAAACAAACCAACACAAATCCCTGTTTTGCACATGGGGAAACTGAGAGGTGAGGAGATGTTGTCTAAGGCCCACCAAACCCCGCTCTTTCCCATCGAGCTGTATTCCATCTGCGCACCGGGTTGCCTGTATAAAAGCTATCCCCATTTGTCACATGTTTAACACTTGTTATATTATTTCCCTATTCATGTAGTTGACTAGAAGGTGACATTGAAAATTTGGAACTAAATCCATTCAATGCACTCGTCATTTTTAATTTCTCACTTTTCCTACTGCCCCAGCTGGCTCCCTCTTTTGAAAGATTCAAAGGGAGTAAACAATATAAAGTGTCGATGCTGTTTGGGAGGGAGCACACTCTAAGACAAATTATCTGTCAAGCCCAGGCCTTTGGGAAAAAATGAAAGGAAGTGGAAATACATTCGAGATTAGCTGCTGAACCGTATGCCTTGTCCTGGCCTGGCGTTTGAGAAAATCTTCCATTGATGCGCTGAGAAACTCCCATCAGCCCAGGGAAATCCTTACCAGCCCCCTA
Organism: Monodelphis domestica; assembly: GCF_027887165.1. Taxonomy (NCBI): domain Eukaryota; kingdom Metazoa; phylum Chordata; class Mammalia; order Didelphimorphia; family Didelphidae; genus Monodelphis; species Monodelphis domestica. The sequence goes on along the minus strand of NC_077228.1, from coordinate 517,194,305 downwards.
CCCTTATTACCAACTGCATCGAGGTCTTCTAAGGGGTGCCAAAACAATTATATTCCACTCAGGAAATATTTCCTGAGCCTTTACTGAGTACAGGGTACTTCACTGAGGACTAGAGAGACACAGAATTTTTATAGATGAGGAAACTGAGGCACACACTTTATGATTTGCCCAGTGTCACTCAAGCTAGTGTCTGAAACCTGATTTGAATGCAGGGCTTCCCATCTCTAGGCCTGCCACCTCGGTGCTCCCTATCCCAATTACCTTTTAATCTGGTTCCATCAACACTCAGGAGTGTTATGGTCCACTTTTAGCTTTTATTTGATGGTTCTGATCCTGACCAGTTCAGTTCCCTTGTACAGATGAGAAAATGGAGGCCCAAAGTCACATAGGAAGGGACCGGACTAGGATTTGGATCCTTGGTTTTAATTCTAAAACCAAGACTTCCTCATGGTGTATTATTTACCCCCAGGCCCTATCTTCTTAGGCATTCTGAGTTCTCCTAATAGTAGGCGCAGTAATGATAATATTTAGCATTTACATGGCTTTTTAAGATTTGTGGAGTTTTACATGGCTCAGCGCCAATGATCAAACCAACAACCCTTGAAATGGGTAGTTATTTCCCTCATTTTCCTGATGAAGAAACTGAGGTTGCTTAGAGCTGTCCGTCTAGGATACGTTAACCAGGAATTTAATTCCCTTCTTCTGGAATCCACCTCTAGCTCTAACCTAACAGCTAGCTGCTAAACACTGGCTAATTAATCTGTTTTCGTTCAGAATCCCTTGCCGATGTTTCTGACTTGTTGATTTCCAATGGTGATATTGACGGCCGTGGAATCCGGTCCCTACTTGGGTCATTCATTCTCGCTTTATGCAGGCTCGTGTTTCTAGTTTTATGAGTTTAGGAGGAGAAGGCAGGTCGGGGAGATGGAACATTTCCATAGCTTCTTTTATGGAGAGCTGGTTAACAGACACACACATGCCCAGGGGATACTACATGGAGAATTGCCTTTGTATTATTTCTACCCTTGAGTCTTAATTACAGTGCAAGGTAGTAAACATAGTCAAGACCTGTGTCTGCCTACAGAGCTACAGACTAATTTCTTACCAGCATTAGTAAATTTAGAGGCTGTCTCCCCGAGGATGTGCCCTGAAAATTGACATCTCCCTATACTTTAGCGAGACCTTTCTATGATGAGGTAGGGAAAATGCCTTTGGAATTGCAAGTCTGAATTTCCAAAATAGAGTCTTGGCTAATTTTAGTTTTTGTATTCCTCTGATTCTAACGGAATACAAATCTCAACCCTTCCTTTTATTTAGAGGATTATAAATCCAGGGCAAGAAGGGTCCTCTGAGATTGTCAAATCTGACCCCCTTATTTTCCACATCCAGGATCTCAAGGGCTATTTGTAGTTGAGCTCCCTGATTTTACCCATGAAGAGAAAGAGTTCTAGGAAGACTGAAAAATCTGCTTAAGTTCCACAGCCAGTAAGCATCAGGGATGAAATTGGAATCCTGGTCCTTTGATTCCAGAGTCAGAATTCTTTCTGTTAAGCTCTTGGTCCATGGGTGTCCTTTTCCCCAAGTGAATAGACCTCAGTCAGTTGAAACCATTAGGGTTCATGGGCTGGATCAGATGCCTGGCCATTGTGGGAAAAATTTGTACCAGAAGATAGTATAAAAGGATTTAGATCTGAGGGTCCACAGATAGATTTCAGGATATCTTTGAATTTGGATGGTGGAAAAAATACATCTTTATTCGCAACAATCTCTAACCTAAATTTAATATTTTCTTAACTATTTAAAAGCAGTTTGAGATAGGGGTCTGTAGGCTTCCTCAGAGTGCCTGTAGAGGTCTATGACACAGAAAAAACTAAGAATTCCAGGTTGAGCTAAGCTGGTATAAAACACCTAGAGAAAGGTAGAGTGTAGATGCTTTAAGATTAATTTTTATCTTTGCCTTCTAGGAGCATAACACAATTAGGTGTTTAATAAGTGTTTACTAATTGATGGATTATAGATTATTTGGTTGATTTAAGGTCAGTATTGTCAATGAGCAAGAACTGAACTTGGGAGCTGTATCCTCCTTGGACCCATTCAGCCCTAATCTACAGGTATTGCAATTCAAGGGACTGCTAGAATTGAAATTTCAAGTCAGAATTCCAGGGACCATCCAACGGTGTCCACTGAATCTAGAATAGACAGGAGGAAGACCTCAGAAGGCAGGGATGAAGAGTTGATCCTCTGGGGGCCTTGGCAGGTACCAAGAGGTGTCTGTCCTTGGGTACCTTTCCAAGGATTATTCAGAGCCAAGACTCAACAACAGCCAAGTCAGCTCTCCAGAAACGTGCGTTGTCGATCAAACCGATAAAACTCAATGCCTGTCACTGCCCTCACGCATGCTAACAAGTTGGTTTTGTTTGATCATTGGGTCCAATTCTTTCTGAAAGAGGATTGAAAATAATAGATGGTTGGGAAGCAAATCTAACCACCTATGGGAGAAAAAGAAAGCAGGTGTGTGGAAGTGCTCAGTGTTTTCTTTGAGGAGAGATTATGTTTGCCAGAAATTACTGAGACCAGTGAGGGGACCACAATCCTCATTCCTCTTCTGATGAAAGAGTTAGACATTCAAGTGAATCAATCTGTCCTGAACCTGTTGTTTACAACAATCCTCCTTTCTTGCTTATGGAGTGAATTCATTCAGTGAATATTTATTAAGTAGGCAAATACTCTGGACTTGAGGGTTTTGTGCATGGGACTGAATTGGATGCAAATACCAAAGAAATAATCCTTGCTTATGTTTTAATAGGCTGATACTGCTCACAACTCATTGATAAGGGAGGACCAGAGATGTCTAACATGCAGTTTAAATGTGTTTGGGAAAGATTTAACAAAACAAATAAAAATACAGAAATTATAACTTGTCAGGATAGCCCACAGGGATCCTTCTGTATGGATTAGTAACCCTGGTTTCTACTGGTGAGTGCAGCCACAAGGCACCAGACGATAAAGCTCTTTCCATTAGCATCGACAGAATCGATTTGATTATTGTTCCCTTAGCCAAAGCTGGAGGAGGATGGGCAGAAGGATGTGTGCTGCAGCAGGGTACTTGGCAAAATGCCTTTCCTGGGTAGTTCTTGGTGTCATGGTGGATGACAGGCTGGAATATGAAGCATCGGATGGGGCTGGCTAGATAGAGAGAATTGAACTGAGTTTTCACCCACCTATCAATCAAGGCATCTCAGTGCCAAGTGAGGGGGAGGCAATACCACTGCTGAGTAAATTAACTTCTGCTGGGGCAGTGGCAAGATAAATAAATGTTGGTGATGTATAAAGGAGTAGCTAGGGGTGTAATGGGGAGAATACTGGGCTCAGAATCAGGAAGACTCATCTTCCTGAGTTCAAATCCAACTTCAGATACTGTGTGACCCTGAGCAAGTCAGTTTACCCTTTTGCCTCAGTTTCATCATCTATAAAATGAGCTGGAGAAGGAAATGGCAAATGATTCCAGAATCTTTGCCAAGGAAACACTTAGTGGGGTTACAAAGAGTCAGACATGACTGAAAAATGACTGAAAAACAAAAGATGCTATTTAGGTTCCTGAGTTCATGGAGCTTATAGAATATTGGAGACCCAGGAGACTTAAACTCCTTTTTTCTTTTCCTTCCTTCTTTCCTTCCTTCCTTTCCTTTCCTTTCCTTTCCTTTCCTTTCCTTTCCTTTCCTTTCCTTTCCTTTCCTTTCCTTTCCTTTCCTTTCCTTTCCTTTCCTTTCCTTTCCTTTCCTTTCCTTTCCTTTCCTTTCCTTTCCTTTCCTTTCCTTTCCTTTCCTTTCCTTTCCTTTCCTTTCCTTTCCTTTCCTTTCCTTTCCTTTCCTTTCCTTTCCTTTCCTTTCCTTTCCTTTCCTTTCCTTTCCTTCCTTTTCTTCCCTTCCTTCCTTTCCGTCTTAGAAGCAATACTAAGTAGTAGGTATGGGCTAGGCAATTAGAACTAAGTAACTTACCCAGGATCACATAGCTAGGAAGTGCCTCAGACAGATTTGAACCCAGGACCTCCTGTCTTCAGACCTGGCACTCTATCGTCTGGGTCACCTAATTGCCTTCTTGGCAAGTGTTTTCCCATTAACATTTCCAAAGTGTATAGTCATTAAAAAAGAAAAAAAAAACTTGCTAGCTTTCATGCTTAAAAACAAAAATAGTGAAAGTGTCCTAAGCTTTTTATCAAAGAAAATGGGACAGTCGTTTCACTCAGAAATTATAGTAGAATCCAGAATGGTATTAGCACCCCTATAAAATCTACCTGGGAAATACTGCCATCAATTCGATCCATGTACATTTTTATTTTCTCTACTGTTTTTTTTTTCCATGTTACTATTAGAAACATTTATGCATTGAGCATTTAAAAGGATTGTTGGTTTATGGTAGGCATAAGTCACCCACACCCTGAAGCTGTTTTTGTGAAGGGCATGATTTAAAAAATCAACAGTAGTATAAAGTACTTAAATGTCTGCTTTCCAAGGAACCCCAAAGTATCTTTATTTTCAAAGGGTGGGCAGAGGTCATAACTTAAGTGTAATCTATCCTGCCCTACACCCCCTCCAATAGAATGTAAGCTTCTTGAGGGTAGGAACTGATTTTCCTTCCTTCCTCACTCTATGCCTCTCTCCCTTCATGCCTCCCTCCCTTCCTTCCCTTCCTGTATAATCCAAACTCTTCATTTTATCGTTGAGGAAACTGAGGCCCAGAAATGTGGAAGTGACGGATCTCAAAATTCCACAGAGAGTAGGAGACAAATTCAGGCATTCTGGTGCTTGATTTAAAAATTCCTTCTGTCTGTCTATGTCTCTTATAACAATTTGGTTCCCCAATGGAATATACCCTGAGTGTGTGTGTTCCATCTAATCAGCAACTATTTCTGAGGGGGCCTCCTGTGTTTAAGAAGATATCTCATATATTTTCTTTTTTTCACACCTTTTTCCAGTGTGTTCTCAGTTGAAATGGCTTAAATAAAACTTTTGGTTGTTCCCCCTTCTAGTTTGACTCTGGCTCCATCCCTTGGGACAAGGGCATTTCCTACTGGTCAAGTCACTTGCCAGGATGGGCCACTACTTTTCTGCTAGTTTTTCAGTACAAGCCCAAGTCAACCAGGTTGTCTGTATAACACCAGTCCAGGCAAGTAGGGAAGTGGGGATGTGTTTTAAATCATCAGTGCTAGAGTTGTTTAGATTGAAGAGCCTGGAGGTTTTAAGTTTGAATTAGAAGTGACAGAGGACTTAAAGAAATTGGGTTGACGCTTCTATTTCTCCTCTCCTTCACTCTCCTCTGTTCTTCTTGCCCTCTCTCCATCCCTCTTCTTCTTCCTTTACTTCTTACTGCCCCTTCCCACTCCTATGTTCTTTCTTACGTTTCTCTCCCTCATCCTCTCTCTCCTTTCCTCTGATCTCATGTCCTCTTCTCACTCTACTTGGATAAAGAACAAGGCTAGATCTGGGAAGGACCCTAGACACCATCTGCTTACAAACAAGGAAAAAGAAGCCTGTCCCTTCCCCCCTTTGGGATAACCCACAATTGGAGGCTTTGCTAGTTGGAGAATTCCAAAATATGTCTTTATGGAGCAGAGAGGACTGTTAGTCTAGGAAGACAAAGCAGTAGGAAGAGGCACCATCCCATATGGTGAAGAAGTCAGGCTGATGGGGATGGTGGGAATTGGGTCCCACTGAGTCCTGGATCTAGTCTAGAGTTCAGACAGCTTTTTTGCAGACCACTGAATGTTTGTGCTGACCATTGATTTGTTTGGCTGGGTCTGCCAGGTTGGCTGTGGACACACAGATTTTTTTTTCTTCAATGTTTATATGTTAAAACTGCTAGACTATTCATGAGAGTACTTATAGGGATATGGAAGGAAAGCAGCAAGAGGTCCATTTTCCAAACAGAGTCTTCTACCCTAAAGATGATATCTTCCCTCTCATTATATGGTGGTCTTGCTCCTGTTCTCTCTCTTTTTCTCTCTTTCTCCTTCTGTCTCTTATCTCTTAAACCCTCACCTTCTTTCAGAATCTCATCTCTTCTCTTCTCTTCTCTTCTCTTCTCTTCTCTTCTCTTCTCTTCTCTTCTCTTCTCTTCTCTTCTCTTCTCTTCTCTTCTCTTCTCTTCTCTTCTCTTTCTCCCTTCCTCCCTCTCTCCCTTTATCTAGGTATTTCTACATTTTTCTATCATCAATCTATCCCTAGACCTATCATCTATAGGGGATCATCTATTTTTATTTTACTTATTGTTTGTTTTTCAATCAACTCAGTCTCTGGGACCTCATTGAGACTTTCTTGGCAGAGATACAGGAGAGGCTTGCTGTTTCCTTCTCCAGCTCATTTGACAGATGAGGAAACTGAGGCAAACAGGATTTTCTTAGCAGAGACGCTGCTAGAGTGGTTTGTCATTTCCTTCTCCAGCTCATTTGACAGAAGAAGAAATGGAGGCAAACAGGGTGAAGTGACTTGCCCAGGCTCAAATAGCAAATCTAATGACTGTCTGAAACCAGATTTGGACTCAGGAAAAGGCTTCATTCTGATGAGGATGCTGGGGAGTCAGAGTCTCTGAAGAGGTTTTATAAATTACCGTGCCCTGTTCCCATGTGTGCCCCCCTTTTCCCCCCCAGGCCTTGGCGAATGGGACTCTTAAGATAAAGCCCAGACTGGTGGGGGCTCTTTCTCTCCCAGCATGGCTGTCAGAATCCCAGCTGAAGTGAGCCCAGTTTTAAATTCCTGCTTGGAGTGTCATTCCAGCTTTGATCCAAAGCACGGCTGGGATCTATTTCTTTGGGCCGGGATGCCTAGTTGTCTTCCTGGAGCAGCAATGGCTGGGCGAAATTTATTTCCCCAAATGTCAGTTCTGTCTCACCGGCAAAAAATGCACAAGGCAGAGGAGAACATCTGTGTGTTGTTAAGTCCCATGTGCTGCGCTTGGCGTTGCTGGCGCTTCCCTTTTATGTAGACAGGGACTGTGTATTTGTTTTAAAAGGGGGGAAATCAAGTTGTTGGCTATTGTTTTAATTTTGCACTATTAAGGACTTTGTCAAGATCAAGGAAAACATTCATCTTCAGCTTGGCCGGATGCCCAGGTCCCTTTCCAGACCCTTCATGCTTTCTGCCTCGCCTCTCTCACCCCAGAAACATTTCTGCTTGAGTGTCCGGGGCTGCACTGCCATCGCTTCCCATCTTCAGACCAGATCCGTCCAAGCTGGCGAGCCTGGGAACGAGACACGTTCAGAGAATGCTTGAATGAAGGGATTGGGGCTTGGAGTGTGTTTGGAACGGGGGAGCGGGGTTGGACGGCCTGGACCCGCGGCCTCATCCGCACTCATAAATAACTGCCCCGGTTTTGTCTCTTCCTTTCTCTGTGCAGATCCAGAGTTAGGCGTTGGGGCGCTAACTGAAAATGACACGCAAGATGCAGGGCCCGTCGTCCCGAAGATATCGGGATTAGAGCGGAGCCAGGAGAAGAGCCAGGACAGTTGCAAGGAGTCCCTCTTTGAGCCTGTGGTGCCGAAGGACCCCTGTCCTCAGGCAGCCCAGCCAGAGCCGCAGTTGCCGGCCCCTTCCCCAGGCCCGGGCCCTGTCCTGCTGCAGCGTGCCGAAGTCCTGCCTCAGCCACCACCTCAGGCCACTCAGCCACCGCAGGCCCCTCCAGAAGCCCAGCTACAGCCTCCCCCCCAGCCTCAAGTCCAGCGGCCACCCAGGCCACAGTCGCCCACCCAGACTGTCCACCAAAGCCTCCCATCGGTACAGCCTCACCCCTCATCTCAGAACCTCTCCCAGCCATTGTCTGCTTATAATAGCAGCAGCCTGAGCCTCAACAGCTTAAGGTGAGCTGGATTCTCCTTCCTTGTCTTGCACGGGAGGCAGCTAGTAGGGCATGGGACATCTCTGGGAAATCCCAGAGTGGTTGCTCATGGGAAATGGCCATTTCCTTGATCCGAAGAAAGCTTCCCAGAATCACAGAGTCAGGCCAGGGGTCTGTGGAAGGAGAACATTGTGCTGAGGAGGATGTTTCCCAGGACCACAAACCAAGGACAAGCCATCCTTTTGGGAGAAAGAGTGAAGCAGGGAAAAGGGCAGAGAGGTTGAGAGTAGAATGAAAGGAGGGTAATGCTGGTTGTAGGAACAAAGGAAGTCTGAGCTATCAGTTTCTGGCAGGAGAACATCCAATTCTATTGCATAATAACACACATTTGTTAGATAAAACACCTAGTCTTTTTAGAATACCAAGCTAGATATGAGAGAGGATCTTTTAAAAAAGAATTGTGAGCGTGGGAGGGTTTCTTCCCTTTTGGGGGCATATAGGATTATAGCTTAAGCTGAAAAAGACTTCAAAGACAATCAGGTCCAACTCACTGATTTTATAAGTGAGGAAACTGAGAGTCAAGAAATTTTGTGACATATAAGATCATAGCTTTTGAGCCAGAAAGGACTTCAAAAAACACTATTTTCCTTCCTCCCTCCCTCCCTCCTTCCCTTCCTCCTTCCCTTCCTCCCTCCCTCCTTCCTTCCCTCCTTCCCTCCCTTCCTCCCTCCCTCCCTCTCTCCCTCCCTTCCTTCCTCCCTTCCTTCCTTCCTCCCTCCCTCCCTACCTCCCTCCCTCCTTCCTTCCTTCCTTCCTCCTTCCTTCCTTCCTTCCTTCCTTCTCTTCCTTCCTCCCTCCCTCCCTTCCTCCCTTCCTCCCTTCCTCCTTCCCTCCCTCCCTCCTTCCTTCCTTCCTTCCTTCCTTCCTTCCTTCCTTCCTTCCTTCCTTCCTTCCTTCCTTCCTTCCTTCCTTCCTTCCTTCCTTCCTTCCTTCCTTCCTTCCTTCCTTCCTTCCTTCCTTCCTTCCTTCCTTCTTTCTCTTCCTCTTAATTTACTTCCTCATCTTTCCCTTTCATTAAGAGAAAGCTTTGGCCCAAGGAGATTAAGTGACTTACTCATGGTCACAAAGACACTAAGCATCAGAGACCCTTAAGTCCAAAATCTTATGAATCCAATCATTGCCCTTTTCACTGTTCTGTGATGCTTGGTTATCAAAAATGGTTGCTGATTTTACAGACACATAAAGATTTGGCCTATGAGTATTATCTTTAGAGGGTTGTTGTTTTTTTTAAGCGGTGATTACTTTTTCTAGGATGAGTACTAACAAGAGGGAGAGAGGGAAGAGAAGTATCTTTGAAAGCCCTAGTTCTGTTCAGACCTACATTTGTTGAATCATAAGAGAAAGGGTTGTGTGGGTATGTGTATTTTTTTAATAAAATCACAAAGGGAAAGGGAGTATAAACTCAGCAGGAATTGATTCTAAGGGTTTTCATAGGAAGGAACCCAGCAAACTCCTGATTATTCAAGAGGTCACAATTATCACACCGGGTGTGTATATGCGTGTGTATTTTTCTCAGTGTTTAGACGTCCATTTTGCTCCTGCTCCTTTTCAGTAGGATAGACACCAGGAAGCAGTGGAAAGACAGCTGGATTGGGAATCAAAGGACCCAGTTCAAATCCAGCTTCCCAAACTGAGTTTCTGTGTAACCCTGAGCAAGTCTCTTAAAATTTCCTAAACTAGGTCCAAGTTTCATCATTGTTAAAATGAGGAATTGGACGTAATGGCCACACGATGCCCTTCTGGATCCAAAGCTAAAGTCTGTGAATTTCTAGTCTACTATATTTTTTCACATGACCAACCATCAAGTTTGTAGCTTATCTAGACACAATCTCCTTAACGTCGCTTCTTTTTGAACTGGTCACTGGAGGAAGTAGAACATAAATCTATCTCCTTAGATGGCCCAAATGTATGGATTTCAAAGGGGAAAAAAAATGGGGTTAGTGATAGTTTAAGGCCCTGACGGTCCAGGAGTCATTTGTGGCCCACGACAGCAAACAATTCAGAAAAAGATGCCTGGTCTTAAAGGTATCCAGGAAGCCCTCAGCCTGCAGCTTTACTTATTTATCCATCACTTGAAGTCTGAGGTTGCTGTTTAGAAGAATCTAGCTTGGATGAAGCCTTTTTAGAGCTAGCGTACCGTGGTAGAGAGACCTGAATTCACCTCTTGCTTCTTACCTGCCCTGATTTTGTGACTCCAGGCAAGTCCCTTAACATCTTCATCCCCCAGTTAACTCAAACTACAAGTTGCAAACTAGGATGCTCTCCTGCACCAATGATTATGAGAGAGAAACTCAAAAGGTAGGAGAAAAACGGAGAGAAAGGAAGAAATGGGGAGAAGTTCTTTAGCATGGAACAAATTCTTGAGCAGCTTAGTAGAGGATCCTTTGTGGAATCACAATGACGGTTTAAAAAAAATTGCTTGTGCTTTCTTTTTCCTTTTTTTAAAATATATTCTCCTTTCTTCCCCCAACAGCAGTAGCAGAAGTAGTACGCCTGCGAAGAGTCAGCCCCCACAGTCTCATCTCTCCCACCACCCTTCGGCCTCCCCTTTCCCCCTCTCTCTCCCCAGCCACAGTCCCCTCCACAGCTTCACACCCACCCTCCAGCCCCCTGCTCACTCTCATCACCCCAATATGTTTGCCCCGCCCACGGCTTTGCCTCCTCCTCCGCCATTGACATCAGGGACTTTACAGGTTCCTGGACACCCAGGAGGAAGCACTTACTCAGGTAGGAACCAGATGTGGCCATCTCTGCTCTGAAACTGCACGGATGGTCAGAGATGGCTTCTTCAGGGTGGGGCGGGACGTGGACTCATTAAACATTTTTATGTATTTATTTTTATTTTGTATTATATTTCTATCATTGTTATTTATTTATTATATTTTTAATATATTTAATATTATAATCTATAATATTATTCTGTTATAAATGAACATATGTCTATTTTTAGCCCAGATCCATCTGGGGCTGCTCATGCTCAGGCAGCATCTCAGTGGTAACTGCTCAGGATACACAGACATCCAGGAAACAGTTTCTTCCCTCACGGGGCTTACAATCGACCCTTGTCTGTAAATTGACTCATTGTATCCAGATTCGTGGCAGGATTTTTCCCCCTCCTTTTCCATGTAATGTTTTTGTAATTTCATTCACCTTCTTTTGTTGGCAACAACCAACAGCACTGCACCAACAACCCATTTAAAGTAAGAGGAGGAAATGGGCTAAAAATAAACTCATAGAGCACCTGGTGGTATGTGCCAGGAGCTTTACAAAATGTGATTTTATTGGCTCCTCACAGCCCCCCTGGGAGGTAGGTGCTATTATTATCTCCCATTTTACAGCAGAGGAAACTGAGGCAGACAGAGAGGGTACGCAGGCATGTAGACCCTCAAAAAAGAGTCCACAGGATTGTCTCCAGTGGAAATAAACAGAGGAAACTCAACTGCCCGATTGTCCGATGTTTAATTAAATTCCTACCATGCTAGGTTCTGAGGATACAAAAAATAGCCTCTGCTCTTAAAGAACTTGGTCTAACGAGGCGGAGCGTCCGGAAGCGAGGTGTCCTCCATCGTCCTCTTTGCCTTCTCTTCCAGAACAAGACCTCCTGCGTCAGGAATTGAACACGCGTTTTTTGGCCTCACAGAGTGCTGACCGCGGGGCATCCCTTGGCCCTCCACCCTACCTGAGGACTGAGTTTCATCAGCATCAACACCAGCACCAACACACACACCAACACACGCACCAGCACACCTTCACGCCCTTCCCACACGCCATCCCACCCACAGCCATCATGCCGACGCCAGCACCGCCCATGGTGCGTACCCCAGGCAGAAATGTGAGGATAAGTAGAGCGCGACTCTATTCTCTATTCTACTCTCCGCTTTGTCATGGGCCGGGGGGCGGGGGGGTGGTTACGCATGGTTGGGCCACGGGTTTGAGAGGGATCCCCTTGCCTCTACTGAGATCGCTGGTCCTCTTCTTTTTCAAGAGAGAACAGAATTTTTCCTCTTAAGGAGAGGAGTCTTGATTGATTTCAACTAGGCTTAAAATTAGAAGCTTTATTCCAGACCCCACTTTTGGACTGGCCCCCCAAAACCTTGACAATCAGCTTCTTGAAAGAAAAAGAGAAGTCATACGTCCTTGGGGCGTCTAAAAGAACACCCCACATCTTGCTTTATACTTTGATTGCCCAAAAGTAGCCATCGTTGCAAATCAGGGATGGAGAGATGAGGGAGAACATGGTTCCAATGCCTGTGTTCCTCTTTCTCACTCCGAGGACAGGTATTAGACTAAAGGAAATGGATCAAACTGGAAGGGTGATTAATTCAGTGCCCTCCCCTGCCAGAAAGTGGTCCAGGCAAGGCAGGATGCTTCCTAGTAAGGGACAGAACCTTTACTCTTAGACAGAGCATCCACAAAGCAAGACATCTTCTCATCTTCCAGGAGTGGCCAAGCCCGGCCCTTTGAGTTTGTCCACATTAACTCTTAGGGAATAGAATGAAACACCCAGAACTACGTCCTGCAAGCCTTTACTGTAGCCAGTCAGAAACCTACTTGTATCCGCTTGTATTAAAATGAATGTGTGCGCTTTCCTTTCCTTTTTACCACGTAATTACTTTGGGGTCTGTTGTAGACAATGTGATAGGCCCAAATTCAGTAACAAAGTGGTTTTCAAACCAGTTTCCTCTTAGGTTGTTTTTCCAAGGCTTTTTTTTTTCTTTGCAAAATTGATTTAGGATTAAAAAAGATAAAAAGGATTCCTTTTCATAGGTATTCCTTATTAGATTTTAGAGGGGGCAGCTGGGTGGCTCAGTGGATTGAGAGCCAGACCTAGAGATGGGAGGTCCTAAGTTCAAATCTGGCCTCAGATACTTCCTACCTGTGTGACCCTGGGCATGTCACTTGACCTCCATTGCTTAGCCCTTACTACTCTTCTGCCTTGGAGCCAATACACAGTATTGACTCCAAGACGGTTCTAGGTTCAAATTTGGCCTCAGACACTTCCTAGCTGTGTGACCCTGGGCAAGTCACTTGACACCCCCATTGCCTAGCCCTTACCACTCTTCTGTCTTGGAACCAATACACAGTCTTGATTCCAAGACGGAAGGTAAGGGTTTAAAAGAAGAAAAAAAAGTGGTGTTCTGGGAAGAACATTATGCAACATTCTGAGAAAACATTATCAGTTTAATCAAATTTGTTTAAGTTCACAATCTTGCCCATGTTGTCTAGTTCTAATGAAAGCCTTTTTAGATGCCCCTTCATGGCATTCTTGTATTGAGAAAATCATGAACTTCTTATACCCATTTTTGGCGATCCTTCATATCATTGGGAGATGAGTGAGTGACAATTCCAGGATGATAATACTATTTTGAGGAAATGATAGAATCCTTCTAGTGGCTGCTCAGGAGAGCCTTTCCAGAACTGCTTTGTTTGAGCTTGATTTGAACTAGGACCGGCAGAATCCAGACTCTTCCATAGAAGGAAAGGTAGGAAGGGCAAAACTTCTCCAAAGATTCCCTCCATCGTCTTTGGCGTAGAAGTGTCTAGTCTTTTTTTACTTTTTAAACAGAGAGAGAGAGTAGGAATGAACCGAAATGGCTCAACTCGAGGCTACTGTCTTCCTGCCTCTCAGTTGTTACAGGGTCATATTACAATAATCAGTTATGGCAACACACATCTTTTAAATGCAGGGGGGTTCTGGAGCCACCTCAAATAAGCTCATCAAAGCCAATTTATTAGCGTGAGCCTTTACACCTTGGAAATCAGCAAATTCTACAAACTAGGGCTAGATTTATTATTTTGTGGGTTGTCAAAAGTGATGGAGAAATGAATAATGCAGATTCCACTTTTAAAGGTGGCATGGACAAAGATTTTTTTGGGGTGTATTTGTTAAACATTTACCTGTTTAACACCCGTTAGCACCCCTGTTTAAATGCCTACTGTGTGCTGGTCACTGTACTAAGTTCTGGAGTTGGCTCTTAAGGAGCTTCTAGGCTCATGGGAGTAGATAATTCAAGCCATCAGAAAGGTTTGCTGAGTTTATTTTTAATTTAATGATTGATAAATGATAAGAGAAAATAGAACCAACTGCCAAGACAGGAAAAGAAACATTGGACCCCAGTGCAGAAACACAAAATAACTAGTTTTTGCTTTGATCCCTTTACAGTTTGACAAATATCCTACAAAAGTTGACCCCTTCTACCGTCACAGTGTGAGTTTACCTTACCGTGTCCATGTTGAACGTCCTTGCTTGTTTCCATTGTTAGGACTGAAGCCATCCCATCTATATGTGGCCAGAAGCTCATGATCTCTGACCACTCCTTTCCAGGAATGCATTCACAACTGCTCCTGGGTTGTTGGGGGTTTGTGTGTGTGTGTGAGTGTGTGTGTCTGTCTGTCTGTCTGTCTGGTCTTTGGGTTGCTTGCTTGCTTTTTTTCCTGGTGCTTCCTTTGGGGGGGAAGATGCAGTGTCAGCTCTGAATCAAAAGATCATGGGAGGCTCCTACAGCTTTCAAGCGAGGCCAGGCTAACTCAAGAGGTCAAGCAAGCTCATCTACTGGGTGAAAAGTGGGCTCAATCAGCTGTGATTTCAGCACACTCGGAAATCACTGAATTGGATTTATGGGAATCTGGGAATTGCATTTACACAGGCCCTTCAGGTGTTCGCTGTGATCTCTTTCTGCCAAATGCAAAGTCTCCAGTGTGCCCGATGCTTAACTCTTTTCCAAGAGTAATTTCTCATCTCTTTTTGGCTGAATGTCGAAAGCTCTTGCATGGAACAAGTATCGGAAGTGGTTCCCGTAGTAGTTGGATGTAAAGCATTGTTTAGAAAAGGGAAATACGAAGAATGTTATTGTTGGCTAAAACAAAGGGTCTTTTATAAAGGAATGACACTGGAGAGAAAGGGGGGATTTGTTCAGTGTTCAGGCATATGGTCTGAGACACGACTTGACATCTGCCTAAGTTACAGAATTTGTGACCTCCAAAGGCCCGGATAGAGTTGGGGATGAGGAATTTGAACATCTAATCATGATGTTTTGATTAAAGGATGAACACTGCATCGTTTTGTCTGAAAAGTATGCTAGTTGCTTGTCTCTATCCTTTCTTTTGCTTTAAAATGGGACTCTAATCCTCCCCCCCCCAAAAAAAAAACAACATGCTCTGTGCTTATGGATGTTTTGGTTTGCCATTTTCAAATATTTTTATTTTTGCTTTTAGTATCTCTTAATACAAATACATGTGTTTTTTTAATAGGGAGCCAAGTGTGTTAATTCAGGGATACTTATCTAGGTTGATCGTAGATGAAGCAGTGTTTGATAGATGGACTTAATAACAAAAATTTACCCTGGATGTTTGGAAATAACCTAGCATTCTTTTTACACTAAGGTTTATTAAGAACTTTACAACTGCCTTATTTTATCTTCACAACTATTCTAGGTTGTAGGTACCATGATCATCCCCATTTTACAAATGAGAAAATTGAGGCAGAAAGGTTAAGTGACTTGCCCAAGGAGGGAACACATGGCTAATAAGTTCTTTTATTATCCCCATTTTACACATGAGAAAATTGAGGCAGAAAGGTTAAGTGACTTGCCCAAGGAGGGAACACATGGCTAATAAGTTCTTTTATTATCCTCATTTTACAAATGAGAAAATTGAAGCAAACAGACTAAGTAACTAGCCCAAGGTGGGAAGGGCCACATGGCCAATAATTCTATTATTATCCCTATTTTACAGATGAAGAAATTGAGGCAAACTGGTTATAAAGGACTTACCTGGGAAGTAGAGGAGGGTCACACAGTATCTGAGGCTGTATTTGAATTCAGGTCTACCTGATTCCAAGCCTAATGCTTTATTCAGTTACTACCAAGCCAAATTTAGAAAATTCCTTAAACTTTTAATGATCAAGATCCCTCAATTGTGCTTAGCCTTTAATATTCTATGATGGTGAGAAAAAGCAGACCTTAACAAGAGAGGACTATGAACTTAACCTTTCCTTTTGGGTCTTTCTGAGCCTACCTTGTAAACTCTTTTAGGAGCCTTCCCTGGTACCCCTAGAATCCAACCTTCTCTATTTATTTTTCTCTGGGCAATTTAATGAATTTTCTCCTATAAAGTAAGGAGGAAATCGTTCCCTTCTAGCTCCAAAATTGCTATGCCATGATCCTGCTTACTATCTGTGTGTGGCTCTGTATAAGTCCATTTATCTGTTTGGGCTTTTGTTTCTTTGTCCTTAAAATAAATAAAAGAAATTTGACTGCATGACTTACAAGACCCCTTCCAGCTATAAAGTCTGTGATTTATCAGAACTGAGATCTGGATCATAAAATAATCCATAGAGAAGAAATAGTCATCAGTAAACATTTATGAAGGGTCTGTTATTAGAGTTAAGGTTATTATGTTCCTGGCACTATTCTGAGAGCCAGAATATAAGAAAGGAAACTCCCTATTCTTAAGTAGAAGACCAAACATGTGCATTTGTCTCTGTGTGTGTGCGCGTGTGTGTGTGCGTAATATAAAGAGAATAAATGCAAATAAGGTTAGTTAAGAGAGGAATGCTTCTGAAATAGCATTGAGGGGCAGCATGATGGAGTGGGATAAGACACTCTTTGTAAAAGAGTCAAGAAAACCTAGATTTAAGTCCCACCACCAATATTTACTAACTCTGTGACCTTGGGCAAGTCACAATTTTGGGGTCTTGTTTATAAAATGAGAAGGTTGAACTCACTGGTACCCAACCTCCCCTTCTAGGTTTGGATTTATGATTTGATGCCACTTCCTTTCCCAGTGCCTCAGTTTCCTCATAGGTAAAATGAGGAGTTTGGATTTATTGTCCTTTAAGGTCCCTTCCATCTCCAAATCCATGTCTACTATAATGACTGCTGAGATGGGGCAGGAGAGGAGAGATAGGAGCAGGGAGGGAGCCCCTGCCACCATGGATTTCTTGGGTCCCTCCTTCATTTCTTGAGAGATTCTGGATTCTTATCCCTGACGCTATTAAAGCAAAAAGGATGCTCCTTGCTGATTTGGTTGTCTTGCATACTTTAGGTGTCCATAGAGAAAGAATTTTATTGGTAGAAATTTGGCAGCAGGGGGCTCGTGGGGAGAGGGGTATGTGGAATAAGGCAGGATAATTAACTATATTCTGGGGGGAGCAGTAATAGAAGAGTGTGGATGCAAAAGTTCTTGAAATCATCTTTTTAAAAATAAATAAGGCCTCCTATAAATGCAGTCATTTAAAAAGAAATGTGCCCGTTTTAGGGTGACATGCATTTAATTGTCTTGCTTCTTACAATGTACAGTGGGAAAGTTATTTCATATTATAAACTCTATATGGGCTAACTCTACGCAGTGCTTCAATTTCCCTCCCGCTTTGGGGGATTAGGGCATTACGAGGGGAATTAGATGCAATACACTCGAGCATCTAAAACACCATTTTCGACTTAAAAGTTGTTTTAAATGAGGGCACTTGGTTCCCAATCACTGTTTAAGTGGATTTAGTTCCATATCAATTAGGATGCAAAGTTTGCTGCCTCATTGAAGAGAGCAAGACAGAATGAAATAAAAAAGAGATAGAGAAGGTACATGCCCTGAAAATGGGGAAAAAATGGCAAGCGCGCCATGTTTCAATAATTGCCTGGAAACAGCCAACATATGGAAATGAATTATTAATATGAGACCTCAATTATCATGCATTTTTTACAGGTTATATAACACAAGGCAGGAGGAAAGAGAAGAAAGTTAAGTCTAAGGAGGCCTTTGACCAAGTATCTGGAACGAAAGCATAATTCCCCCCTCCCCAATATTTTCTATTTTACTCTTTCTTTCTGAAATAAATAACCGTCACCATCCCTCCCACTGATATTAGATAGACTTCATAGTTTGCAGAACACTCCATAGACAATTTCATCCTATTTGGTTTTCCCATCAAATTTATTTAGTAGGTAGACTAGGTTATCCTTGTTTTGTAGTTGAGCCAACTGAGTCTCAGTGAGCCAATAAGCCTTTCTTAAATGTTTACTGGGGAGATAGAAAGAAAGGCAAAAAGCCCCCTGCCCTTGGGGAGCTTCCATTCAGATGAAGAGAAACAGTAGGGAAATAACTAGGTACATAGACAATATATATGGAATAGGTGAAATTTGTCTGAAATCAGTAGCTGGAGGGACCGGAAGAAACTTCCTACTTAGAAAATGGGCTTTGAAGGAAACTTAAGTTTCTTTTATCCATTACGTGTTTTTGCTCTGCAAAGAAGAAAAAAGATTTTTAATAATTTTTTTAAAAAATCATTTTAATGGTACCAGTTAAGTGTAGTACGTTCATACGAAGCAGAAGGGAGGGAGCCAGGCAAGGGGATGAGAAGATGGAGTGTCTTGTTGGAGAAGCTGTAAGGGGGACCAGTGAAATGGGTTCTCATAGTTCATGAAGGGGGAAAAGAAATAGGAAAATGGCAAAGGTAGGAAGATGCCAAACTGAAGAAGTTAAGTGACTTAGCCAAAGTCGTACAGCTAGTCAGTAGTAGAGCTATCTGGGATTGGTACTGATAACCCAGTCCACTGTGTCCTTATTCTGGGCTCCTTGGGTATTTTACCTTGGCCCTGTTGTTGTCTATCTGAATAAGCCAGTCATTAAAGAATCTGTCTCAGTACCATGTAAATGGTCTCTGGTGCTCTTATCCTTGACCAGTGTAAAAATTAAATTAGTATCTAGTAATAAGATATTATATTTTATGAGGTTTGTTAAGGATTATTAGAAATCAAGGAATAAAGAAGATACAAATAAAAACCACATGCCCATGGCTGATTAGCCCATTCAAAATCCCCTTGTTTAGTTTAGCTTACCACTATACTTCCTACATCATTGCAATGGCAGAGAGAGGGAGGCGTTGCTGCCAGTTAAATACCAATTGTGATTTCGCCAACCTGGGGACTCAGGTGAGATTATAGGGAATTCTGGGAAACACCAAGGACTTCTGGGGATTGAAGTCTGGGGTTCAGAATCTCCATTTATACACCAGTTAGACCAATAACATTTCTTTAGTACCCTTTGGCAACAAGTGGACAGCTTTTAGAATGGATCCAGTGTGATTTGGAAGCAGCCTGCTTCAACAGAAGTCAATCCAAGCCTTTATTGAGTGTCTATTGTGTACCACACACTGCGCTAAGCTCTGAGGATGCAAAGGGACAGCCTGTGGAAGGGAAACAAGACTGACAGTTTGTGGGGGAAGGACAAGCCCCTGCCCCCAAGGAGCTTATACTCTAATGGAGAACACAACATAGACATATATACAGAATAAATATCAAGCAGTTAAACAGGACCTAACTGGGGAAGGAAGGCACGAGTCAGGGGGAATCCTGGAAAGGCTTCATGGAGGGAACAAGGTGGTGCTTGGAGAGACAGCAAATCACTTAGCATTTCCTCTTTTGGAAAAGGAAGGGGCTTTGACTTAGATAGCTGCCTAAGGCCTCCTCCAACCTCTAAATCCTACAAAGAAAGATGAGCTTTTGCACACTGACACAGAAATGCCTTTGATTCCTGAAACTCTTGAAAATAAAAGCAATATTTAGAAATCAGGGGAGTTTTTTAGGCCTGTATTTTGTAGGGGCAAACCTCCCTTCTCCTACTGGCTTCCATCTTGTTGGAGAATGGGTGGACTTCATTTAAAAAAAAAAACAACTATAGTAGATGTGTTTCTTCCAGAAATATTTATCATCATCTTAGGAAATTAAATTGTCCCCAGTGACAGATACTCCACCAGAATAAGCTAATGAAGCAAGAATTGTGAATATTTTCTCATTTCCTAGAGAAACTATTAAAAATCTAAAGTACTAATTGAGTTTTAATGGTATAAAATCCTGGAACTCATAAAGACTTACTTCTTGCTTGCTTTTTTTTTTTTAATTAACTTGTAATTTTCTGGGCATCTTATTTAGCTCAGCACCCCTCCCCCCCTTTTGATATGCATTAACATCTCTAACCATTTAGGACTTGTATCCAATTTAACAATTAATAATTAGAAAAGCTCCCTTCATAATGATGGCCTCATCCGGGACATCATTTGTTGGCTGATTAATTCTGAACTACTTTTAACTTGTTAAAGTTAAACATTCATGGTACATCTGTGTGCTCATTTCATGGACTCCTTTGGCTAATGGCACTGAACCGAGATGACTAGTTTGCTAATGTAGAAGTCATTCTCTATGTGTGTGGGAAGAGGGTTTAAGGGGATTAGTTGACTTGGACAAAACTTCTCTTCAAATCTCTTCTCTTTTTTTCCCCTTGTTTGTAGCTGTTTCATTCATATCCTCCTGCTGTCTCGGGCATTCCCCCTATGATCCCACCTACTGGTCCCTTTGGATCCCTGCAAGGAGCATTTCAGCCTAAGGTAAGAAACCAGTTTATAAGCATACACACAATAGATCCTGAACAAAGTCTGGAGGCAGGTTGGTTTTTTGACCTTTCTGGTAGCTAGGGCCAGGATACAAATACTTTTGTTTATATCTGGCCAGCATAGACCTAAACATAAATCTTAACTCATTAAATTTTGTAGCTACTTGATTTTGGGGTAGGGTAAGATATAATAGTCTCCAAAATATACCTTCCATAAATATCATGGTGGCGAAGCTTCTCATGAGAAATTCCTTCTAAAAGTCCAATCAGTCCCCCCCCCAAAGTCAGTAATTATTTTTTTAAAGTTCTTACTATGCCAGATACTTAGAATATAAAAACAAAGCAGAACCTTCTCTCAATGACCTTAAATTCTATTAAGCAACTAATTAATGAATATATGTTCCCACTATGTGCCAGGCACTGTAGATATAAATATAAAAATATTTTTTAAAAATACTGTATAAAATGATTTTTTAAAAAACCCTACAGATACAAAGATATTTTTTAAAAAATAGTTTGTGTCTTGAAGGAGCTTATTAAGTGCCTACTAGGTGCTAATTGCTATCTATACCAAAATAAAAGAGGACTGAGATATTGTCCTTCAGGAGCTTACATGCTAATAGACCAAAGGGTACATATGGAGTCTTAAGAGATATAGGAGATAGCTTGGAGGAAGGAAGGACACTAGAGGAATCCAGGAGACTCTTGAAGATGGTGCTTGAAAATGACTTGCTGGATTTTTTTTTTAAATAATTAACCCGTAACCTATTAAATAGTGGTACCTACAGAAGATGCCCCAGCCCTGACTTTCTATCACTCCATTATAATGACTTTCTGTTTCTTTTAAAAGTATCAACAGCTTTGTTTCAACAACACATTCTCTTTAGTTTTGTTTTCTACCTTTAATGAAACAGTAACTCATCTATCCCTCACCTCATCAACCTCACTGTTTCTTTTTTTAAAATCCTTTCCTTAAACCAACAATCAGTATTGTGTTGCCTGTCATTATCATCTTTTAAAAAAAGAGTGAATTTTGTTTGTGTTTTTCTTGTCCTTGTACTTTGTTCTTCCTCCTCCTCCTCCTTCTATTCCTTGGTAACCCAAAGGATGAGGAATCATAAAACTAGAGCTTGGAGGGGACCTGAGAGGTCATCATGTCCAACCTCCTTCTTTTACAGATGAGAAAATTGAGGCAAACCAACTTTAAACGACTTGCCAAAACACATTAAGTGTGTCTGAGGCAAGATCCAGATCCTGGCATTTCTGACTTCAAATCCAACATCCAATCTCTTCTTCTAGGCCGCCATATTCCATAACTTTATCCCAGAATTTGAGCACACACATCAGGTCATCCCTACCTGGTTGACCTTGGACCAATCACCCCTTTTGTTTCCTCATTAGTAAATATGCCCCCGATGACCAATAACATCCCTCTCTGGGATTTTTCCAAGATTTCCAAAAACTGGATTTTTAGAGCTGGCGATTTCCAAAAAGAGGATTGTCCTAAAATTTTGAAACATGGAAAGAGATGAAAGGGACAGCTAATGGGACTCTTATTTCCAAAGTCCTCCCAGAAGGCTGCATTGCCCAGATTAGAGGTTTGCTGACCCAGCTGTTTGGAATTCACTTCACTGACCATGCCTTGTATCTCACCCCCAAAACGTGCTCCCTGACACCGCTATTGGCCACCCCAATGCCTCAGTCTCCTCTCTAGGTAGCAGCAACATCCCCCTCGCACGTATGTCCCTAAACAGAGTACTAGGTCATTTAATAAATTAGTCCTTTTTTCTCCTCTTTTCCCTCACTTACAATTATCCAATCGCACTGAAAACTACATCTGTGCAAGGAAGTGTCTCTCCTGGTGTTGAAATAGGTCCTTCTAGACCTTCTTACTGATTGAATATGTAGATTGCAGTTCATTAGTGGAGTTCTTCATATGTATGCTAATCAGGCTGTTAACAACTCTGTAGCTTAATTGTTAGTTGGGCTGCAGCTGATTTCTTTATTTTTTTTTTAATCCTCCCTCCACCCCCTCTCCAACACTCCCTCTTCCTCTCTCCTAGGAAGATTCAGTGCACAGACTTAGGGGCTACTTTGTCCAGATCAGTTCATTTCCTCCAGTGGAGACAAAGATTCGACATTGTGTTCGAAAGATGTACCTAGCATTGTTCATTCGAAGAATAGATTTGGAGTCAGAAAGACTTGAATTTGAATTTTGCCATGGATTCTTATTAGCCGAAGGATCCTGGGCAAGTCATTGACCTCACTCAGCTTCAGTTTGATGATAATAATTGGGGATGAAGGCATGAAGAGAGGATAATATTCTCACCAACCCTACAGGGTTGTCCTGAGTATAGAATGAGAGAACTTTTGTAAAACACTTTAAAAACCTGTTTACAAAGCGTTTTATAAAAGCTAACTATTACTATTCTGACCATTTCATCATAGGGATATCATTATTTATATCTTCGATTCTTCCTTCCCCATCCCTGCTCCCATTCCAAAGACAAATGGGCAATGTTTTGGGGTGAGAGGGGATAGAGAGTGTGTATTCTTTCAGAAGAGTGCTGGAGAGATGACAAGGATTATTAGAGTTATTTATGAGTAATGGCAGGAATGGAAATGATTTACTCAGGAAGTTGAATTACTTTTAAATCATTTATATACTATTTAATGATCGAGCTGGGAGGTCCCCAGACCCGGTTCTCTTGTCTCATTTCCACCATTGCTAATGAGTGATTCCCGTGTGTGTGAATCCTGGCTGTTGTATGCCAGTTAAAATTCAGAACGTTCGCTCTCTAAATGTCTCTGAAACACTGAGGTTCTCTGATGAGAGACACCTGATAGCGTAAATGGTTCTAATGCTCATTTAGGCATTTCTTGGATTTATTTTGGTGATGAGGCAAAAAAAAAAAGAAGAAGCTGATATACATTAAGAAAAGCAATACTGCCTAGCAATATTGGAGGAAAAACAATTTTGGCTTTAAATTGTCAGGTCATCACTTTGAGGTGAATTATGCTAGGTTCAGATCCTGCTTCCAACACTGACTACCCTTGAGACCTTGGGCAAGTATTTGCCACTCTCAGTTTCCTCATAAAGGGAGGGAATTGGACCTGGGGTAACTCCATGATTCTAGGATTCTGTGATGAGCATTTCATTAAACTGGGTCACATCATTGTGCTTCCAAATTTGGTTTCATGCCGGCCTCCGAGAAGGCAGTCTCTTGCGAATTTCCTTGAAATAAAACCAACATAGAAGGCCCCTCAAATTATTTAGTTGGTAAGAAACTAACTTTACTCAGTATTTAATCACATCTTAAAATGAATAGAATTACTTATATATAATTATAAATCATATTCTATCAAATCATATAAATTTATTAATTTGTTTATGTACAAATATATAATATATTAATATAATACAAATTATATTAAGGTATGGAAACAACTAAGATAAAAGAGATGAGTTTTTACTCTGCACGGAAAACCATTGTTTACAAAGTTCAGAGAAAATCTTGTCTGATTCACATTTTTTGCTGACATTTGTAGACGTCCAATCCTATTGATGTTGCTGCTCGACCTGGGACAGTCCCCCACACTCTACTACAGAAAGACCCACGGGTAGGTTCAGACACACCTGCATGTACTCAGAGAAAAATGTGCTTTTTATCCTCCATTTCAGTCCCAGCAAGAAAATGTCTATTACCATAATAGCCACTTGGGTCACTTTTGCAGGAAGTACAATGGGAAATAGTTTCTTCTGGAAGAAAGAGAAGCTTTCCTCATCTGGTTCTTTCTCTATAGCAACTTCCTGGTCAGGAGTTCCTGGACTTTTTTTTTAATTCTCCCTTCACGTTACCTGCCTCCCCTCCCCTCCCTCCCCCAAAAAAATCCTCATAACATGCCTTAAGCAAAGAAATCGTCTGAACGGTTAGAAGCAGCCCTGGATTCAGAGTCAGAGGTCTTGAGTTCAAATCGCATCTCTGCCAGTTATCAGGTGGGCAACCTGGGGCAAGTCATCTCATCTCTAGACTCCAGTGTGCAAAGGGATTGTACTAACTACTTCTGATGACTTTTTCCATCTCTAAGGCTATAATCCAGCATATTAATACTGGCCTCACTAAAGCTCAGAAAATATCCAGCTTGTCCCAGAAGTCCAAAAGTCTTTATATGAGGCTGATAACCATGCCCTGTTTTTCTAAGGCAAAAAAGGCAGTCTTCCTCCCTGCTCTTGTACTATTATGATCGATATATTTGTGAGTAATTGACTACTTGGAGGGCTTTTGCGTTAATATAATTATTATATGTTACTTTTTATATTATATGTTACTTATTATAGATTACATTTTTTCAATGTTGCCCTTTTTCTACCAATGACATTTTTTTATCCTACAGACAAAAGAAAGTCAGTGACTGGAGTCAGAAATGACTCCATTGGATAACTATAAATTCCTGTGTTTTTAGTCTTATCTCCTCAGATGCTTCAGCCAAGCTCAATTTAGCCAGGAATTAAAATGGGGGGCTGAGAGCTCTGTGGCCCGTAAAGTCCCTTCTGGTTCTAAATCTGGGTCCTTCAGTGATGCTCTTTCAGAGATCTCTTGGCCATAGCTGGATCCCACTGCCTGCCTCTCCCATCTGCTTCGGTGTTTAGATCCCATTGTCAGTGCTAGGTAGACTGAGGTACCTGGTCCCCAAGCCTAGAGCCTGGGAGGCTCTGTGTCTCCTTTGAGCCCAGGAAGCCTTTGGTGTGGGTTGCAGAGAGGTTTTATATCCTGTCTGAAGGGGATTTCAGCAGACTTTCCTGCCCGTGCTGGAGTGAAGAATCTCGCCGGAGGCCACGTTGTAGTTTGATGAGGCTTGTTCTGGTGTTTGTGTTGGGGGGCTCCTGGCTCGTGGGGCGGGGTGGGGGAAGGGAAGCCGGGCACTTAGTTATCCTGATACTGTGAAAATGGGCTAATTATTCTCCAAAAGGGCTTCATTTAAAAGTAAAATTCTAACATTTTAATTTCCTCTCCTAATGAAGCAATACAAATTTGTTAATTAGAGCAATTGTTTGAGTGACAGGCATGTAACCAAATTGTCATTTTCTCTTCACAGTTGACAGATCCGTTCAGGCCAATGTTAAGGGTAAGGCGTCTTCTAGAAATGCTTTTTCTCTGCCTCTGCTCTCATCCCAGTGGGTTAAGAAGCACAGAGCCGCTCTAAAGAAAGCGCTCTGGCCGGGCTGGGGGCGAACCCTGAAGGACAAGAACTCCTTCCCCCAAAGCACCCCAAAACTCCTTTCTCTCTCTCCCAAGCAAGGAGGATGGGCCCGGGGCTGAACCCCCAAACCCCCATAGATCACTTGTGAAAACAAGGACCATTTCTCAGTTCTAACATTCTCCAGCTTTCAACCCCAAGCTGAGAAGGGGCTCCCCTCTCCTGCCTCAACTTGTCTTCTCTGGGTTTTTTAAGGCTAATCCCATTTAGAGATTTCCAGTTTTCGTCAATGTTTCTGAGGACCCCCTAAAACCTCGTTGCTTTGTTAGCCCCTTGAACAAACATTGAGGAAAAGAACCCAGGGACAGAGGCTTCCTGCAGTTTCTGTTGCCACTTCCCAATGGCCCAGAGCCCTAAGGGCTGGACCTTTGATTAAGGGAACTTGCAGCACTGATGCTCCCTGTACCAAAGTATTATTTTCTTGGCTACTTAGATTCTTGAAGAGTTGTCTGGAGCAGTGAGACGTGAGAAGACTTGCCCAGCAAGTCACTTGACCCCCATTTCCTAGCTCTGACCGCTCTTCTGCCTTAGAACCAAAGGTGGAAGGTCAGGGTTTAAAAAAAAAGACTTGTCCAAGATCACTCAGCCAGATTATTCTAGAGAAAGTAGGATTGGAACCCAGATTCTATGCTGCCCCCAATGGAGGAAAGCAGCTTTTAAAAAAAGAACCCCCCAAAATCCCACAAAACTATAGGCTGAAGATTTAATTTAACTTCTCCAGAGGAAAATTGAAACGTGTCTTTATGTATTGCCTGCTTTTTGGACACTGACTGCAATTAGTAAGTATTTATTCATGGAGCAGCTAAGGTGGCTCTGTGGATTGAGAGCTGGGCCTAGAGTTGGGAAGTCCTGGGTTCAAATTTGCATATCACTTAGCCTTTACTGCTCTTCAGAGATAGAAGGTAAAGGTTTTAAAAAATACATATTCGGCCCTTTATTTGGTCCAGGCAAAGTCTGTCCTGACTAATTTTGTTTTATAGTATGTTGCTTTGCAGTCAGCACTGCAATTCATTCATTGAACTGTTGTTTTCTACCTGTATGGAACCTTCGATAAATCTCTTCCCCTTGGGCACCCTTTTCTTCCTCTGTTAAAGGAAGGGGTAGCACAAGACCTTCTGAGGGCCCTTCTAGTTCAAGGTCTATGAATGCTAAATTCTATAGAAATATTGATGGGCCCTGATTGACAATGCATAATAAATGTTTATATATTGTCAAGTTTTATTTTATCCAAAAAAAATACCTTTCTTGCAAAATCAAGCTTTTTTAGTTAGGCACCTTAGAGATGATCATACCATCTAGCCTCCTTGATTTATAGAGAGGGAAGAAATAAGACCCAGATTCTTAACTTGCTCAGGCTTCCAGAGCTTGAAAAAATAAGTGCCTGGCCAGCAGAACCCTTGGGTGGGCAGACGTTCAGTGGGATGTGCTTTTTTATATTCTCATCCCATTCTCGTTGCACATGATTAGGTGGACAAATTGATTGGGGCAATGGAGGAGGAGAGGAGAATATTCAGTCTTCCCCAGGGGGTCAGGATGTCAGTGTCGATTTGTTCTCTTTGTTCGTGGAGAGATACTGGGGACTTCAATTAAGGATTAGAAACTAAAAACACGAGAAGACTTGGACCTCAGGACACAATTCCAAAAATATTGCCCTGCCATGGAAACCAGAAGCCTCGGCTGTTAGAAAAGATGGAGCCAGACTCCTGACACTGGCAGCCAGTTAACTTTCACGAAGCATCTCCCAGGGGCAGTGCTGTGTCTGAGAAGCTTTAAAGGGGATACCCAAGTAGAAAGTGCCCCTGGCCTCAAGTGCCCCATAATCTAGCTGGGAAAGTGGAGCGTTCACACATGAAATAACTTGAGTACATTTACCAAGAAGTCTATTAGCCCATGAGCTAGATTCTAAGGGCCTGGAGAGAGAGACAGAGAGGAGAGAGAAAAAGAGGGGGGAAGAAGGAGAGAGAGAGACAGAGAGGAGAGAGAAAAAGAGGGGGGAAGAAGGAGAGAGAGAGAGAGAGAGAGAGAGAGAGAGAGAGAGAGAGAGAGAGAGAGAGAGAGAGAGAGAGAGAGAGAGAGAGAGGAGAAAGAAAGAGGGTAAGAAGGAAAGAGAGAAGATAGACAGACAGAGAGGAGAGAGGGGGGGGAAGAAGGAGAGAGACAGAGAGAGTAAGAAGGAAAGAGGAGAGAGAGGAGAAGGAAAGAGAGAAGATAGAGAGGAGAGAGAAAGAGAGGGGGAAGAAGGAGAGAGAGAGACAGAGGAGAAATAAAGAGGGTAAGAAGGAAAAAGAGGAGAGAGAAAGAGAGGGTAAGAAGGAGAGAGGAGAGAGAAAAAGGGGAAGAATGAAAGAGGAGAGAGAGGAGAAAGAAAGAAGGAGAGAGAGAGGATAAGAAGGAAAGAGGAGATAGAGAGGAGAGAGAAAGAGGGGGAAGAAGAAGAGAGAGACTGAAACAGAGAGAGACAGAGAGAGTAAGAAGGAAAGAGAGGAGAGAGAGAGGAGAAGGAAAGAGAGAAGATAGAGAGGAGAGAGAAAGAGAGGGGGAAGAAGGAGAGAGAGAGAGGAGAAATAAAGAGGGTAAGAAGGAAAAAGAGGAGAGAGAAAGAGAGGGTAAGAAGGAGAGAGGAGAGAGAAAAAGGGGAAGAATGAGAGAGGAGAAAGAAAGAAGGAGAGAGAGAGAGAGGATAAGAAGGAAAGAGAGAAGATAGAGAGGAGAGAGAAAGAGGGGGAAGAAGAAGAGAGGAAGAGAGAGACCAAGAGGAGAGAGAAAAAGTGAGGGGAAGAAGGAGAGAGAGGAGAGAGAGAGAGACAAAAGAAGAGATAGAGAGGAGAGAGAAATAAAGAGGGGAAGAAGGAAAGAGGAGAGAGAGAGAGAGTGACAGATTTATACACAAAAGAATGCTTTCTAGACAATGAGAATGGTGTGATAAGAGGTAAGAAGTGAGTCTTTCATGGTACAGAGAAAAAATGGACATAGAAAAGGGTCTCATTAACCTACTACGTCCTGGACACTACAAAGTTCTAGAGATATAAAGAAAGACAACAAATATGGCCCAGCTCTCAGAGAACTCACAGTCCAAAGTGGGAGAAGATGTGCAAGTAGCTATACACAAATGTGAGATATGTGGATGATAACTGAGGAAAGACACTGAAATTAAAGGGAAAACCGAATTTTGTTATCAATATGGTGGCTGTCTTTTTACTTCCTTAATAGAAAAAAAGTGTGGGGGGTGGAGATTTGTTTAAGGCTTTGTATTCTCTGGCTTAGCCTTGGTTCACAGACACTACTGCATTACGTATGGAGGCTGATGGGAATTAGTAGCGTAGCAACATTGTGCTAAGTGGAAATCCTTCCTCTGCCAGTGACTGCTTATGCCAGTTGGCATCAGAAAAGAAAGAAAGAAATAATACAAAACAGGGCCCGGGCTTTTCTTTTCCCTGGGAGCTGGGGAGGTCCTCATCAAGCGTAATTTTTTGAGTGGTGGCCAGCTTTTTTTCAGGTTCATTGGGGGAATGAATGGAGTCAATTCTGTGGTCCTCTCTTGGTGTTTTGTTTTGTCCCCTTTTCCAGAGCCGCTGATGTAGAGTGCTCTTCCAGTACAAAGTGGCCTTGTTGCTTACTCGAGAGTGGGGCTGGGGGCGCTTTGAGCTGATAACTGTCCCCAAAAGCTTGAGGTGGTAGAAGTTGACTTTCCTTGAAGCTTCTCTGTTGTGCTCAATCTTCTTCCTATTTCTTGTTTCTTATTCTTCCAGAAACCAGGGAAATGGTGCGCGATGCACGTTCACATTGCTTGGCAGATTTACCACCATCAGCAGAAAGTCAAGGTCAGTTCCGTCCCTGAATCCGTGATCGGAGGAACAGTGGTACCCTCTTGGGGTGGGATGTGGTGGGGAGGCTCAGGGGGAGCCCTTTCGCCCCTGACTATGCCTTGATGGAATGTTTTCAAGGTTCGTGCATGGCTTTCACAAAAGCCCAGTGGTATTAGCAAGGGCAGATATAATAACCCATTTTGTAGCTCTGGTCACTGCTAAGACAGTTGATTAAAAGTCCTTGTGCTGCATTGAGCTGAAAAACCTACAAAAACTCTTCGATGACCGAAAACCAGGAAAATGACAAAACAAAGAAGTCCCCTGATGGCTTTTCCCTCCATGATTCTTCTGCCCAAGTTTGATCTCCCAGTATTTAACTATGGATTGAGCTCTCGAAGCAAAGATGCTGAAAATCCTATTGCAGAGGACAAGAAGAAAATCCATAATAAGTGTGCCCGGATAGTCTGTGTCGAGGGAGAGCCGGGATCGACATTTCCAGGGACGTGGCGGATTGTTCTTCCTACCAAAGGCACTTAACAGCCCTCTGTCTGCTAGCTGCAAGGTGGTCTCCCTGATAGAGAAGGTGAAAGTGGGTGCCTCTTGAGGGATGCTGCTCGATGCTGCGGCTTACTGAAGAGAATGGAAACTTCCTAAATAGAATGGAAGAAATAATCCATGAGGGGCCTCTTGGAAATAAAGGGATTTATGAAGGCAAAAGGAGATGGGAACAGGGTTTTTTCTAAAAAGGCTGGCAAATGGAAGAGAAGAAGGTGCCGGGTCACTGGAGCAAGAGAAGGAGGAGTATCTTCTACCTACTCTGGGGGGGTAGCTCGGGACTTTCTAAGAAGATACGAGGGTCACTCGATGGCACAGTGGATAGATCTCGAAGACCTGAGTTCATATCCATCCTCAATCACTTCATCTTGTTTTCCTCAGTTTCCTCATCTGTCAAATGAGCTGGAGGAGGAATGGCAACCCCCAAATGAAGTCACAAAGAGTCAGACAGGACTGAAATGACTGAAAAAGCAAACAAACAAAAACAGAAGAAGAAACAATGTCCTCTATTTCATGGAGGTTTTAAAATCATTTAATGTTTGTTGATTGATTAATTGGCTGACATTAAAACTTTCCATGAAACAGGGGCGTGGATGGAATGACATAAGCATAAAGAAGGAATATATATATTTCAGTGGATAGATAATGGGAACATCTAAAACTATGCAGCATTAAGATAAAGTAAATAATTAGTAATACTGTCACCAACCAATTCAGGAAATCCTGTTACAATGGGGAAATGTATATTTATAAAGTGCTTAGCACATAGTTAAGTGCTATGTAAATATTAGCTATTATTATTATTAAATGAGGTCATATTTATAAAGTACTTGGCACATGGTAGGGGCTTAATAAAGGTTTGTTTCTTCCTCTATAAGAGTTATCTGGAGAGCTGAGAAGTTTTGTTACTAGTCCAGGGTCCCACAGCCAGAATACTGCCAAGAGTGAGACCTGAAACCCCATCTAGAGGATTATTCACTTAGGAACACGATGGAGTTCTTGTATAGGCTTCCCCAGTCTATTTCTGACAATACGCCTAGAAGAAACAGAAAAGATTCCTGGTGATTTTAAGTCCTGGCCAAAAAAAACCTGACAGATTTAAGGGAAAGTTATGCATCTTCTTGTAATTGGTTTTGAGCACTTGGGAAGAGAAAGCACCATATGGGAAGTGAACAGAAGGACACTGTTGCCTAGATTGCTTCTAACAATAGTGTTTGGTATTATGGATTATTCACCACTGATGGATAATAATTACTCACTTTTAAATAGTGCTGTCAGTTGCACAAAGTCATTTCTTCAAATCCCCAAGTGTGGTATTATAAGTTATTATTCCTGTTTCATAGATGAGAAAACTGAGATTCAGTATTTTTGCCTTATTCGTAGTGACATGGATGAGGGACATGGTGAGTGCCTGGGTGAGTTAGGGCATCATTTCAGTTCTGTGCCTGGAGTTCTTTCTGCTCTGCCAGGCAACTCTAGGGGAGGTCTTTGGGGTGAAGATAAGGAAAAAAGAAGTAATGAGGCTGCAGGTGTATATATAGTCCGCTTGGCCAGTTGGAGGAAATGGATGATGAGGCCACCAGATGCCAAAGCTGGCAGACACAGGAGTAAAAGAGGAATAGTCTGATGCTGCATTTTTGTGAGAAGTCTTCATCCCACCAAGAACAGAACGTGCAAAAATCCGTCCTTGCTTTAATGATGCTTTGACTCTGATGGTGAACAAACAAATGCCGGCTTCCTGGTTTTGGAGTGAACACGATGGGAGCTTTGAAGAAAGTGACTGTTTCGCCTTGGAATTGATGGTAGTCATGAAGGATAGCCTTGACCTTTGAGAGAGCAGATGACAGAAATTTCCTAGAAGTAGTAGATGTGTTCCCATGCATTGCCTAGACTCCAAAAGGAAAGGATCTCAAAAACAAAATTCTGAGATAAGAGTATGAATTATCCTAGAAGAAAAAGGGAATCATGTAAGCTAAAGGTGCTTAACTTGGGGTTGGGATTGGGGCTGGGTTTATTTTTTAATTTTATAATTATTATTCATTTTAAAATATTGTTGTAAGAAGAGGTCCTTGATTTCACCAAATTACCAGTGGAGTCTTTGACACACACACACAAAAATAAAGTTAGAAACTCTGCTCAAAGCAGACCAGTCTAGCTGTACTTAGAGCCATGGGTATGTTGGGGACCAGCTCAAACTGGTTTGTAAGAACTGGTTATTAAATTTTATTTTATTTTATTTTTTTGAACTCTTGCTTTCTGTCTTAGAAGCAACAATACTATTTTATTTTTTTATGTAGTTATATTAGTTATGAATGAACTTTTTCAGAGTGAATTTTTTTTTTAACCCTTACCTTCCTCCTTAGAATCAACACTATGTATTGGTTTCAAGGCAGAAGAGAGGTAAGGGCTAGGCAATGGGGGTCAAGTGACTTGTCCAGGGTCACACAGCTAGGAAGTGTCTGAGGCCAGATTTGAACCTAGAACCTCCCATCTCTAGGCCTGGCTCTCTATCTACTGAACCACTCAGCTTAAATTAAAATTTACATATGAGCATTTATACCTCAGGAAAAAACTGGCAAATGCTCCAAATCAAGCTTGATTTACTGGTTTATTTTTACTTAATTGTCTAGACTTAAGAAAGTGATGGAGAAAACGTTAATAATGAAGATTATAAGCTTAAAAGTGGATCACTTTTTTTTTGTTTAGAGATCCAACTGTTATACCTGTCCTTCTTGCATATGATCCTTCACTTGAACTCAGCTTTTTAAACACCCTACATGGGAACTGAAAACAATGCAAAGAAAAAACAATTAAAAGAATATTTTTCCCTATTTATAAAGAATATATTTCTCTATTTATCTCTAAATAAAACAGTATATTTATCAGGAAATCTTAAGACCCCAGAGTGAGTAGAAATTATTAAGGGTACAGAAGAGGATAACTTTATAATCTGTGTTTGAGATGAGAAAGAAAAGCGATGAGATAGGCTGCAAGTGATGAACAGTTTTTAAAAAATACATGGCAACCCGTACAGGACAGAGAAAGCTGTGTCTAGAGAGTCATTTGAGGAAGTGAAGAACAGGAGTTTTAAGGGTCTAGATTCATTCTGAATCATTAGTATAGTACAGTAGCCAAAGAGGCTAATGTGAGGGATACATGGAGGTCTGCTCTAGTGATTTCATTCATTTGGAAACTCTCTTCCAAAGCAACTTGATAAATCATCTGTTACTTACAGCCTTTATATACAGTGAGTACATATCAGAACTTGAACTCACAGCTTCCTGGCTCCAAGGCTAGTTTTCCAATTCTGTATCATGTGATGCCTTTCAATTCAGTCCTAGTTGATATTAATAGAATTATAGCCCCAAAGCCAGGAGAGCCAATATTCCCATTTATCCAGAGGGAATTCTAAAGTTTTATGTATATTTTTGAGTTTTACAATTGAGAGAGACAGAGACACAAATTTATAAACATTTGAAAGAGACAGGAATAAGGATACCCAATCTCTTAAGATCTCTCCTTATTCTAAATTTACAATCCTGGTCCAAGGAGCCAGTATGCTTAGTCTGGAGAAGAGAGGTTACAAAGGAGCCATAGCAACGATATCTTAAGTGTTGGAAAGGTTTTGGGGTAAGGATTAGCCTCACTTAATACCGCTCCAGTGGGCAGAACTTGGACCAAAAGGTAGATATCAGGAAATAGACTTTTGGTGTAAGATTTAAATTAATGTCCAATACTTCATTCCTGTGTTGCGATTTTTGATGGAGCGGGCTATTTCAGCGGGTAAATTAGCCATGGGCACGTGGTTTTATTTTGTTGCTTCTGGTGATCATTAATAAATCTTCTAATATATAATATTTGAAGTTACTGTATATTCATTTAATTTTTAGAACTTCCTAATAGTGCAGTGGCAGAAAATGAAAATCACTTTTCCATCAGATCTCTGTCTTTGGAGGTTTTCAAACAAAGGTTAGATGACCATTTCCGGGGGACTCGAGGCTCACAAGGTCCTATTTTGGGTTCCATAGTTCAGATAATCATTTCTGCATTCCACATTAGACTCTTCAGTATATGCCTACAGCTCATTGCCACTCATTTGTATTATTCTTTGTTATTCCAAAGTATACCGTATAGTTGTGCCTATCTTGTCCTCTCTATAAGCTTCCATCACCTTCAAGGCATCCTTCTTACGTTAGCAGGAAAGTAAAAGCATTCATGGATGGCCATGGTCTAACTCCTTCCTTGGAGTACAACTGACTGACAACTTGTATTTGCTACAATTCATGTAGAAAGACATTTCCAAAAGGAGATGGCTACGTTCATCCTCTTTTCAGCAAATTTGCTACGTCTAATCCCTGGGTCCCAGTTTACTTCATGGACCTGAATTGTAGTTAATAGAACTGTGCTCTGTACCATGCAATATTGCAAGGGTTCGGCGGGCAGACTGGGAGAGGTGATCAAGAGCTGGGATTTTTTCTCCCGATTGCAAGGGAATGAAAAGCTTAGTTTGTGGTTTTGATTCTCACTGATTAGAGTGAGAGCCCTCCCTGTCTGATTTTTCTGTAATTTTTCACAAGTTTTTGTCCACTTCTGGCCCTTTAACATGAAATTGTTGAATTTGTATGTTGTTTTTTGTTTAAGCTTGATCCCACTTTGCTTTTTCTGTGTAATGGTGAGCTTTGGGAAACTGATTTGTAAGCACACATGATCATTTTTCATAAGTATAATATATGTTGGTCTTATCTTAGCAGATCACGCTCTTGTAGGAATCTAAACTATTCATTTATACAACAAATTACGCCTTCATTAAAAGTCTCTATTTAAGCTAGCTTTTTGAATGCTCTACATTTGAAAACATGATAAAAGTGGGCCCTTCAACGAAAGGAATATAAACAAAAGGGAGACACCTTGTTGCAAAGGGAAAAAAAAAACTGGAATTGGAAGAATGCAAGAGAATCTGGGTTTGAATACTGGGTCTAATTCTTATTGATATCACTCAAGTCACCTAACTTCTCAGCCTCAATTTCCCCTATATTAAATGAGGTTAATAGACTGACCACATGATCTTTCTAAAGCCTCTTCAGGTCTAACTCTACCATTCTAGACATTTACTAGCAATGTAACCCTGGGCAAATAGCCCTCTCAGTTCCCTCTTCTCTAAAATAGGGATAACTAACTCCTACTTCACACTGTTGTTCTGAGGGTCAAATAAGATAATTATGATTATTTACTAATTTTGGTTTTGTTCAGTCATGTCTGAACCTTTGTGACTCCATTTTGGGTTTTATTGGCAAAGTAATGGAGTGGTTTGCCATTTTCTTCTCTAGCTCATGTAACAGATGAGGAAACTGAGTAAAACAGGGTGAAGTGACTTGCTCAGTGTCATTCAGTTACTAATTGTCTGCTGCTAAATTTGAACAATTAATCTTTCTGATGTTGGGTCCAACATCTATCTATTGCAATACCTAGTTAAATTTTATAATTATATTATAGTTTATTATTGATATTTAATACTTGTTTGATTTCTTAATAATAATTGTTACTATGATTACTAGTTAGTTCATCAATACTGAAAAATAGCTATAATTCCAACTGGAGAGTTACCCTAAAAATCAGTACCTTTGGGTCATATGTTGGGATGTCGTCAAAAGTGTCCCTTGAAACAGGTGGCATAGATATTGCCTATGCCCCTCACTTTTCCATCCTTTGATTTAAGTGTTTTGCTTCATTATTACACATTGAGGACTTTTGTGTGAATGATGTCATTCTTTTGTGAATCTCAAGTAGGACTGGAGTGGAAGACCATTGGCCATGGTCTGTACATAATTCACTATGGCAGCACTCTACCATTCATTAAATTCCTTTCTTGGAGGAAGTAACCCTTCCAATTTCCTCTTGCTCTTTAGAAACAGATGCAGTCAGACCCACATAAACTGGACTTCGGATTGAAACCTGAATTCCTGAGCCGCCCACCAGGTCCCAGCCTCTTCGGCGCCATCCACCATCCCCATGACCTGGCACGACCATCCACCTTGTTCTCTGCTGCTGGTGAGTCCAGTGGGAGCATGACCTCATGTGAAAGGGCCACATGAAGACTCGACACCCCACCGGGCTTTGAGATGAGCCAATTCATCTACTCTTCACCAACACCTAGACACAATATGTTTCTCAATGATTAAAGAGAATAATTCACAATAATTCACACTCTTAGCTTGGAGGAGGCCAACATTTCCTTTTTTTCAAATAACCTTTCCGTTGAAGTAAGGAAAATTCCATCTTCTCTGTTTAGGTCTTTTTTAGCATTTGTGCCTGAACTTAAATCCATTCTTTGATCATTAAGCTAGAATAATTTGAAAGAATGTTAGAATTTTTTTTTCTAAAAGCTTATTTTCTGATTTTTTCTAAAGCGTAACCTTCATTGTTTATAAGGATGTGACCCTTTCTTTCTCATTGGTGTTCAAAGAGAATAGAAAACAATTTTCAAATGATCAGTGATGTGTTTTTTGGGGTAGAATCCACAGAGCTAGATTATAGGGCTCCCCCATTCCTACCCCCTCAAAATAAGATCCTTTACAACTTAAGCAATCTCTCATTCAATGAAAAATTATTCAAGGGCAATAAATAGATCATGGTTGGTAATATAATTTAATGATGCTAATGGATCACGTATCGAGGGCCAGAAGAAGCTTTTAGGTGTCATCAAATCTACCACTTTATTTTGTAGACGAAGAAACTGAGACCCAGAAAGGACTATAATAGTACAGATTTGAATTCAGATCTTCCTGGGTAGTGTTCTAAGCACTACATCACATTAGTTTGCCATATCATTGAATAGCACACGAGAAAGAAGGTTTCCAGGAGAGTTAAGACTAATTGCAGAATTGATTTCTTACTTTTTCTGGGTGATAGAAGAGATTTGGAGATGGGGATGATCAGCAGGGAGTTTTTCCACTTGCAATGTGGTCTTGATGCCCCAGGATAGAAGAAAGGCTGTCACGAATCAGATGTTCTGCCCCTTTCTAGGATCCTGGTTCTAGAGGTGGAAGGGACCCCAGAGATAGGCCCCAGGATAGAAGAAAGGCTGTCATGAATCACATGTTCTGTCCCTTTCTAGGATCCTGATTCTAGAGATGGAAGGGACCCCAGAGATAGGCCCCAATACAGAAGAAAGGTTGTCACAAATCAGATGCTCTGTCCCTTTCTAGGATCCTGGTTCTAGAGGTGGAAGGGACCCCAGAGATAGGCCCCAAGACAGAAGAAAGGCTGTCACGAATCAGATGTTCTGTCCCTTTCTAGGATCCTGGTTCTAGAGGTAGAAGGGACCCCAGAGATAGGCCCCAGGATAGAAGAAAGGCTGTCACAAATAAGATGCTCTGTCCCTTTCTAGGATCCTGGTTCTAGAGGTAGAAGGGACCCCAGAGATAGGCCCCAGGATAGAAGAAAGGCTGTCACGAATCAGATGTTCTGTCCCTTTCTAGGATCCTGGTTCTAGAGGTGGAAGGGACCCCAGAGATAGGCCCCAGGACAGAAGAAAGGCTGTCACGAATCAGATGTTCTGTCCCTTTCTAGGATCCTGGTTCTAGAGGTGGAAGGGACCCCAGAGATAGGCCCCAGGACAGAAGAAAGGCTGTCACGAATCAGATGTTCTGTCCCTTTCTAGGATCCTGGTTCTAGAGGTGGAAGGGACCCCAGAGATAGGCCCCAGGACAGAAGAAAGGCTGTCACGAATCAGATGTTCTGTCCCTTTCTAGGATCCTGGTTCTAGAGGTGGAAGGGACCCCAGGGGTCATCTAGTTCAACTTGTACCTATAAATATAATTTCTTTTCTAACAAAACTGAAAAGTAGTCAATAAGCCCTTTGCTTAAGCACCTTGAATAAGGGGGACCCATTCAGGAGTGAAACATGAATGGCCTCTATTTCTGAGCTATAGCTCTTCCAATCTCATATTTAGAAGGTACCTTTGAGGTCACCAACAGCATCACCTCCTTTCTGAATGAATTAGATGTTTGAGGAGAAATCCATTCTCCCAAAGTAACATTGCCTCAGCTTTTCTGTCTAGAAATTTGAGCTAAATATCAGTTTAAGGAGTCCTCACTTTTAATAATTAATTTAAAGTCCTGCTTTTGTAGTTCTTTTTCAAGAGATAATCATTCATTAGAGGCAGTGAGGTGGCACAGCGGATAGAGCGCTGGGCTTGGAGTCAGGAAGACCGGGTTTCAAACTCTACCCCAGATGTTTACTAGCTTTGTGACCCTGGGCAAACCACCCCTTTTTCCTGCATTTTCTTCTTTGTAAAATGAGCTGGAGAAGGAAATGGCAAACCACTTTGTTATCTTTGCCAAGAAAATCCCAAAATGGGGTCATGAAGTGTCAAGACGTGACTGAAATGACTGAACAACAACAACGTTACAACATTATGTTGTTCTATAGCCTATCTTAATATATTGTATTATGGTGTGTTATTTTGTACAGGGTGTCCTAGAAGTCTTTGTGCAGTTTTAAGCCATGAAAGCTTTATATATTATTATTAGACCTACTAATATGGAAATAATTACAATTGATAATTAAATATGATCCCTAAGAAATTATTCTGCAAATAGAATTATGTGGCTTTAAATTTAGAAAGGATTGAAGACATTGTCCAGTTCAGTTTCCTCATTTTGAAGGTTAGGATACCAAAGCCTAAACCTGTTGAACTCACTGAGCCAGGACCAGAACCCGGATCTCTCTTTATTCCTAGCCTGGAATTCTTAATACCACCCAAAATACTCTCTCCCTTTTTCAAGACTTTATTCCATCTTCTTAAGATAATCTATCTTCAAGCCAAATCACTACTTGAAATTTCCAGAAATATTCAGCCTTCATTCCATCAACAGTTCTGAAGCTTCTCTGCTATGGGCCTCTCAATTCCCTCCTTTGTCAAAGATTTCCCCCCTCCAGATCTGAATCTGTGCTCTTGTGTGGTCTCATGGTCTTCGCTCTCTCCCGTTCGTGGCTTTTTAGAGTCCCCAGGAATGGTACTTGGCAACAAGGACACGTCCTGATAATTATAGACGCCCACCACTATTTTGGCGTTTGGCAAGCCCACTTGGGAAAGGAAGGAAAGGGGTCTGCTGTATTCAGGGGGAAAGAAATGCCTTGCTTTCTGTGTTTTAGCAGGATCAGGGATTTCTTTTTCTATATTATTTGTTCCCTACAGGAACCTGAGCTGACTTCAGTTCTGTTCATTTTCCTCTCTCTTTTCTCCACCGAGAGCTCTGAATCAGCAGGAGCAGCCTCACTGGCCCAAAGGAGTCTGGCTTCGGTTCAGTGCTCCTTGTGACTCTCATTTTCTTTGTGTTATGCTTGGTAGGTGCTGCACATCCAGCCGGGACCCCTTTTGGGCCCCCACCCCATCACAGCAACTTCCTCAACCCGGCTGCTCACTTAGGTAAGTGGAGTATTTGACCAAAAGCCTCCTGGCTGATGCATGGTTGAATTGCTTTGGTCAGCGGTTGCTGACGAGGTTCCCAGACAAGCTGGTGGTAGGGCAGTACGTCTGTCAGGCATGGTTGCTCCAGAAAACACTGCTCTCTTTTGGAGGTGGACTTCTTTTTAAAGAAATCAATCGTTTTTTAAATTTTTCAAATAATACTTCAGCTTGACGCATTTAGACCTGAAATCAGCAGTACTGATTTTTGTTTTATTGGATTGCTAAGACGATGGGTGCAGAACATCCCATGGGGATGGGTTCAAAGGGAAAACCAATTGGGCTTCTAGTGAAAAGATCGGGGCTTTGAGTTTTTTTCCTGGAAGGAAGCTATGGAGGGCAGACATCACTCTAGGTGTGGGGGATGGCCAGCCCAAAGCTACCTTAT
This sequence comes from Monodelphis domestica, assembly GCF_027887165.1. Taxonomy (NCBI): domain Eukaryota; kingdom Metazoa; phylum Chordata; class Mammalia; order Didelphimorphia; family Didelphidae; genus Monodelphis; species Monodelphis domestica. The sequence continues at coordinate 517,154,553 of NC_077228.1, read as the reverse complement.
GGGGATGTTGGAAGGCCATGGCCAAGGAAGAGTAGGCTAGGCGAGGTTGATCATCGAGGACAAAGATATGGGCCAAGGAGACTGGAAAGAACAGAGAACTTGAAATGCCAACCTAGGCATTTCACATTCGTATGTGATCCTGGGAGGGATTTAGCATGGATGCAAAGGCACGAGGAAAGGGTAAAGCTCTAGCAAGTAAAGGAATGATGGTCAGCAGCAGCATCTCGAGCCTTGGAGAAAGCTTGAGAATCCTCATAGGTAGAGAGGGGAGGTTGGTAGAGCTTCCCAAAGCTTGGGCAAACACTCAGAACAGGACATAGAATTCCCTTTTTAAACCTTTACCTCCTGTCTTGGAATCAATACCAAGGATGAGTTCCAAGGCAGAAGAGTAGTGAAGGCTAGGCAATTGGGGTTAAGAGACTTGCCCAAGGTCTCCCAGCTAGGGAATGTCTGAAAGCACATTTTAACGCAGGACCTTCCATCTCTGGGACCGGCTCTCTATCCGCTAAGCCCCCGAGCTGCCCCCAAGAGATAGACTCTCCTCTAGAAATGATGCTGTTGGACGCCAAAATCCCAGATGGGCAAGCGAACCAAATTAACGATGAGAACTCCCATTCTGTAGAGTATGCCACGGATGGCAAAGGGTAAACAGAATGGGAAGGGATGGGTTTGAATTGCTTTGGCAGCCGTTTCTAAAGGACGGGGCTGCACAGGAGGGGGACACCCCAAGCCAGTCTGTAAGAAGCTGCTCCACAATGCCACGATGGCACGGAGCCTCCAATCCAAGAGAGAAATGGAACAAAGAAAACCTTTTAGGAGCCATGGGGTAAAGCAAGTTGACGACGTTGGGGTGTCCATCAGTATTCATCGCCCTGTACAGCCCCGTAATCATTCTTTTTAAAATTTGCTTGCAGAGCCTTTCAACAGGCCAACCACATTCTCTGGGCTTGCAGCAGTGGGTGGCAATGCCTTCGGGGGACTTGGAAACCCATCAGTTAGTGAGTACCTTCATCTTTCTGAATCTGCCTCTCACTCCCCTTCCTGCCCCTCTTTTGTTCCCCCTTGGGCTGGGTGCCTGAAGTCCTCTGGGAGATCTTGACCTAACCTCGCTGTAGCCTCCATCTCTAAATGTGTAAGAAAAGAAAAGGAATGACCACTGGAGACATAGATCAATCCATCAATCCGCCAGCACTTACTAATCACCCACTGTGTTCCTGGCACTGTGCTAGGAGCTGGAGATACAGATAACAAAGAATGAAGCAAATACTGGTAATTATTCTGTAACACAGGACCAAAAGCTCTTGGGTGCTTAAGTACAATGAACACATTGTTTTTCTCTGGGTAACGAGAGACAGGAATAGCAGTAGCTGGGATGATTAAAATTCCTGAGCCTCATTTTAGTGGAGGTTTTCAACATCTTTTCACCTCTTCCTGTCTCACTCAAAACTTACTCCAGCTAATTAGCAAGTCGCCAGAGTGGCTCTTGAAATTCACTTCTGGTTTCAGTAAGAATGAAAAGGAGAAAAAGAGAGAAACATCCAGAGGAAGAAACCATAACTCTAGAGGATGGCGAGGTGGCTGGATTCTGTAATTGTTCCCACATCCTCCAGGAGAGCCTCCCGAAATGTGTATTACCCAGAAGGGAAATCCATTTTACCATTCTTGGAAAATGCTTCTAGAATAGTCACCTAAGAGTCCCTAAAGGCTTTATTTAGTCATTGATGAACCAGACTGGGAATCCCATTATTTCTCACTCCATCACTGCCTCCACTCACCTCCTCCCTCCTCCCCCTCGACACTTAAAAGTAGAAAACAGAAAGATTTCTTTCTCTGAGCACAGTTTGCAAACACAGCTGCTGTGTCCTTATACGAGTGTGAGACTCTGCAGGCTCGCCAATCAGGGGGTCATGAACCATGGTGGGGATAGGGATAGATAAGAGGGTGGGCAGAGTCTTTATTGGGTCATCAACCTCTTCAAAATGCTACTCCTAGAGATCACATGCTTCTGAATTCACTTGTTCCAGTCTTCTAGTGAGCTATAGATTTGAAGCCATTAGTATAATTATGTATAAAGTGGCATTACTGGTAAGATCATTAGTATTAATTGTTTAATTTATATATAATATAATAAAATTAATTAAAATTAATCAAGAATTGGAAGGGGCATTAGGTCAGGGATATGCTAGAGAGAAATGGCTGCCCTGATTGTTAAATTATCACGGTGAGCCTTTACACTCACAAATTGACATTATAAATACTACCAATTGGGGCTTAATTTCATTCTTTTGTTGATTATCTAGACTTAAGAAAGTGGTGGAGAATGTGTTAATGATTGATTGAGTCATACATATTTCCCACACCTCATAAATGAGCTGGTTGTTAAATATTTAACAGCACATCCTTGCACTGGGGAGAAGGCCATTAAGTCTTAACTCGTTAGGTTACAGATGAGGAAACTGAGGTCTTGGGATGTTAGTTAAGCGAGTTGCTCAAGGTCCAATGGATAGTTTTCTAATTCAAAGGTTTAGAGGCCAGGTAGTCCAACCAGTACCATCAAACATTAATGGATAGTAAGGATAAAGGAGGATAAAAGCTGATATTCCAACTAGGATGGGTATGGCTAAGAATGAGAGCAAATTCTACATAGATAAATATTAACCCCTGACATAGAGAAGTAGCTGCACTTAATTTCTGGAAAGTTAAGCTAGGGAGTCAACTATGAAACGAGCCTGGATAAGTTCCTTCACTCCTCAATGCTTTAGACTGGGGTAGCAAACTCAATAAAAATGAATTCCAGGTTCAGCTGGGTGGCTCAGTGGATTGAGAGCCAGACCCCAAGATAGGAAGACCCGGTTTCAAAACTGACCTCAGATACTTCCTAGCTGTGTGACCCAAAAGCCCCCATCGCCTCGCCCTGACCCCTCTTCTGCCTTAGAACCAATACACAATATGGATTCTAAGAATGAAGGTTAGAGTCTTAAGAAAAAAAAAGGAAAAAGAACTCCTCCTTGCCAATAGCATATTGACTTAGAAAACTACAAAGTCACATTTTATAAGTTGTCTTGTATTTTTATTTATATTTTCAAACATTTCTCAATTACATTTTAATCTGATTAGGGCTTCGCTCTTGGAATTTGGAGTGTGTGAGTTTGACGCTTCTGCTCTAAGCACGCCATCCAATGAGGGAAGAAAATAGTCATTTTATATACTATGACAGGCACTATGGTAAATGCTTCTTACAAATAGAATCTTTTCGGATACATTACCCAATAAGTCAGACTATAAATAATAACTAAAAATAAATAGCCCTAAAAACACCGTACATTGTATTGGTAGAAGGGATATCATTACCCAGCAGCTTCCTTAACAATCAAACTCATGAGTCTGGGCTAAAAAAAAAAACCCAGACAAAAAACAAAAGCAAAAGCAGGCCCAAACTGTCAATGAGCATTTTAATTGCTTACAATGTGCCAGGCCCAGTGCTAAGTGCTGGGGCTTCCCAGTCTAATGGGGGAGACAATATGCACATAAAGGGATCTATTCAGGATGAAAACAAGAGTGGATAGAAGGTGCCTGGAGGATTTCTGAGCCTCTCTAGGAAAATGGGCAAGGCCTCGAATGTTTGCATGTGCTTACCCTGCTTGCTCTTGCTCCCACGCCTATATTTGGCATAAGAGGCCGCCATCACCTTCCTTCTATTCCCCTCCTCTTCGGGCTCCCTTCCTCCATCTCCTTCCCTGCGTCCGGGAGGTTTAAGAAAAAAATGTGAGCGATGTCTCCAGCCCTCTAATGAATCATTAATCTCCTTTCCTTTTCCAGCTCCCAATAATATGTATTCATTTTAACTCTGAATGCTGTTAAAAGTTGTACGGTAAGTACCTTCCTGGCAGCCATTTCCGCAATCTCTCTTAAACGGTCTTTTGTTCTCCACTTCACCATTTCAGCACCCAACTCAATGTTCGGCCACAAGGATGGCCCCAGTGTGCAGACCTTTAGCAACCCTCACGAACCCTGGAACCGGCTTCACCGAACGCCTCCATCGTTCCCGACCCCTCCGCCCTGGCTGAAGCCGGGGGAGCTGGAGCGCAGCTCGTCCGCAGTAGCTCATGACAGAGATAGAGATGTAGATAAACGAGACTCATCCATTAGTAAAGATGGCAAAGAAAGGTACGGAAAGCGACCAATTCTGAGCACTTGTTGAGTCCGAAAACGGGACGTTCTCTCTTTCGCCCACAAGAGTGTGAACGGCAGCCCCCTCGAGCCCTCCCTTCCCCCTCTCTCCCAGCCTAGTGTTTTAGGATTTAGACACCCCCCCTTTCTGCTTGGCCATTGGGTTCGCAGTGCCAGGAGAAGCTCAGGCTCATGCTTGACCCTCCAGAGAGTTTAGACCGCCTCGTCTCATCCCTTTATCCATTCCAGTGTGCTGTGATGTACTATCTGGATGAGAGACCTCCTCTGGCCAGGACCCCAGAGATAGCTCTTCCCAAAAGGTCATCATAGAGAGAGGAGACTGGAGTGAGCCGCAGCTTGGAACCCAGAGCTCATACATAGCATGAACCAACCCCATGTTTTCTTTCAAGTCGTGCACGATTCATTTGCTCATCCTCAGGTTTTCGCTCACTCTCACTTTTTTTTGAAAGCCACATTTTCATTGCTTTGCTTATATATCTCAGGTTATGTTCAAAACTCAAATCTTGGGTCTCACCATTAAGGGATGGAGTTTCACTTGGAGCAGTCTTCCCCACGAGTGTGTGTGTGTGTTTGTGTGTGTGTGTGTGTGTGTGTGTGTGTTTCTGCATAGGACTCATCAGTTACTATGTAGTAAGCACCTACTGTGTGCCATGTGCTAGTAGGTGCTATGAATATCAAGAAAGAAGCACATATCTTTCTTATTTTTTTAAACTTTTATTTCCCATCTTGGAATCAATATTATATATTGGTTCAAAGGCAGTTGAGTAGTAAGGATTAGGGAATAATGATTAAGTGACATGCCCAGAGTCACAGAGAGCTAGGAAGTGTCTGAGCTCAAATTTGAACCGGAACTTCCTGTGTTTGGGCCTGGCTGTCAAGCTATTGATTTGTTGCCCCCTAAAGTTTTGGATCGCTTAAGAACAGTTTCAAGTTTGTTTGTTTGTTTTTTAGTTTCTGACCTGGCAAACAACCAATGACTAATATAATATATTGATTATAGAAAAGAGAAATATGAAAAATAGCATTTTTTTCTCTTTTCCCTGTATAGTTTTATGTACATCAAAGCACCCTAGGCAGAATATCAAAGCATGTTCTCTGAAAATGTTTTTTAAGGCCATAATGAAGCAGGGACCATGTAGATCTGCACATCAGGAAATACACCCAAACCATTTCCTTTTCCAAACTCTCAGATGTGGGTAGTCTACAGCAGCCTGTTTTTAGATTTACTCTCTGGTGCAATTAAAAAAAAATAAACAAACCATGATAGTTTAAGGGAACTTTCCGTAGAATTTATAAGCTATTAATTTATTCACTTGCTATGATAAATTCATAAAGACTCTTCACATATTTTCTTTTTAACTTTTTTAACCTCTTACCTTCTGTCTTGGACTCAATACCAAGTATTGATTACAAGGCAGAAAAATGGTAAGGACTAGGACTGGGAGTTAAATGACTTTCCCAGGGTCACACAGCTGGGAAGTATCCGAGACCATATTTGAACCCCAAACCTCTCTCCTCCAGGCTTGGCTCTTTATCTACTGAGTCACCCTCTCTGTATATTTTTTATAAGTTGCAAATTTGTGCTGTATTAAGCTCATGAAGACTGTGTGTGTGTGTGTGTGTGTGTGTGTGTGTGTTTCTGAAGTGCTCTGATATTGATTGATTAGTCAATTAGCATTTAGTAGGCCCCTCCTGTGTGCCAGGTGCCATACTAGACACTATAGAAAAAGACTCTTCCTACACTATTCTGACAGCTAGCAACTTGCTGACCAATGAGAAGGGACTGATAGTAAGAGTAACAAAAATAACAATTTTAAGTCTTTTTAAGGTTTAAAATATGATTTTACATGTTATCTCACAACCACCCTGTGAGATAGGTGCTATATTATCTGTCCCATTTTACAGATGAGGAAATGGAGTCTTTGGCTCCCCTAGTATGCCTCAGCCAGCAGTCAGTGTCTGTGGCTGGTCTTTCCAGATTTCCCTGACTCCAATTTCAGTGTTTTAGCTGCCTAGGTGGCACCTAAAGGGGTACCCCTGTGCCCCTCAACCCCCCCCCATGTAATGACTGCCCAAGAAAGTCATACCCAGAGTGGGGCACAAATAATGATCCCTCTCCGTGAAGAAGGAGATAGATTGTATAACATGAAGGAAGCTCTATTCCAGTAACAAAAAATTTGTCTTCACTGAGAGATGTAGGCTATCTTCTCTGATTTAAACCAATTAACTGACACCAAACGTGGGCCTCTTCTCTGCCTTTTTTTTAAGGCATCTCTGCTTTATCTCTCTTTGTTATCATAGTACTTGGAGTTAGAAGTGAATACTTAGGTCATCTAGTCTACCCCATTTATTTTTGCACATAAAGAAACTGAGGCTAAAATAAATGAAATGAATTCTACAAGGTCACACAGTAAATGGCAGAACCAGGAAAGCTCCCTGGCATGATGCCCAGGAGCCTGGATTTGGAGTCAGAAGACCTTGTTTCCATTGCCACCTCCATTATTGACTAGCAGCATGGCCATCAGCCAATCACTTCACCTGGGAACCCATGTTCCTCATTGGTAAAATGAAGGGCTTAGATCAGATCAGTGCTGAGGTCTGGGAACTGGGATTTAAACCCAGATGCTCTAATTGTTTTCACTCTCTCATGCTATTTCCTTTTTTCTTCTGTCAGCTTTCATCACCATCATTATTATTGTTTCATAATAATAATAATAATGACAACAGCTTACATGCTAGCTTGCTATTCCACGCTTGCTAAGGGCCCTATGCCTAATCTCCCTTGTTCTTCATGACTACCCTTGGACATAGTAGGTATTCTGAGGGATAGCTAAGCCCATTTTACTCCTTAACAAGCTGCCTAACCAAAGTCACATAGCTAGTAAGGAAATAAGAGTTGAGTTTCAGACCCAAGGCTTCCCAAATCCAATTGGCTTCTGTGCCATGCTTGGAATGGCGATTCTCTAGACTTGCATTTAAAAAAAGTTTTTTTAACTCCATTATTGATTCCTTCCAACTATCCCTGCCCTTGGTGGGGCAAAGAAACTTTCTGCCTGCCAAACAAAACTTACCTATTTTTTTGGTTTGTTTTGGTCTTTAAAATTCTATTATTGACCTTCCAACTATCCTAGCCTGGAATCCTGTCACAGTTGGACCAAGGTAGTCTTCATCTCTTGCCACTTTCTTCCATTATCTCTTTGGAGTTTCCAACCTAATCCTCCCCTCCTTTCTACTCTCTTCTGATTCACCATCTGAATGCTTCCCATTGGCATTCACTCTCTGACATCCTCTTTGAAGATCTTTCAGCCTCCAAACATCTCCCTTTCCCTTTGATGGTTATTTTTCCTTTCTAGAGCTTTCCTCTACCCACCTTTATCCAGTAACCATCCAAACACCTACTAGATGCCTGTCCCTGGGGGCACAGATAAAAATGAACCAGCCCTGCCTTCGAGAAGCTCACGGTCTCTCTGATCCTTTTCACTGGACTTTCTTTTGACTTCCACTAATGTCTTTCTTATCTTCCTGATGCCAGATAGTCTTCTTGATGTTGACATGGTTTTCTGTATCCACTCTTGAGTCTTCTCCCTCTTTTCTGGCTTGTTTCCTTGTCTGGCTTAGCCATTTGTAGGAGCTACTTCACCTAAGAGCTCTTGACTTTTGTCCGGTGGCTTGGTAGCACCTTCACTTAAAATATGGAAGAAGCTTTAAGAGATTGTCTTGTCCTGATTCATTTTATATAAGAGGTTATGGGCGATTTGCCCAAAGTCTCCCAGGTGGCCCCAGTGGGATCGAAACCCGGTGCTGTGATTCCAAAGCCAACACCCTTCCTGGGCTCCCTGCTGTCCATCGATGCTCTTTGAGTTAGAGGCTAGTTTGCCAAGTGGAAAGGAATGGCCATCTTCTTTTCTAGGCTTCCATGGTGGAAAGTTGTTCTCATTGAAAAATTAAAACAAGCGTTTTCTCTGTAAAACAAACATTTGTTGACGTTTCATTGATCTTTAGAAATAAGGCAGCCCTGTCGGATGGGCACCTCTGTGACTGAGGCAGCCGCCCCCCCACCTCCCCAAACAGCGATCCCTGCTCTTCCCCCTTCGGAACCCCTATTCCCAGCAGGCCACCCTCCGCCATCTTGTTAAGTCAACGCGGTTACTTCCAGGTGGCTCTTCTTGCCCCGTCCATGAGACACATTTAGGCTCCTTTTTCCTTGTGGCCAAAGGGAGCGAGAACCATGGCCAGCCTGTCCTGCACATTCATTTCATTTGCAGCTCTGCTCCCCGCGGATAAACGAGGAAATCTGACCCGCTCTTCTCTTTCTCTTTGTTTTTCCCTCCTCTTCTTCTAGGGAGGGCCTTGAGAAGCGACACTCCAGCCATCCTTCACCAGCACCCGTCCTCCCAGTGAACTCCCTGGGACACCCCCGCAGCTCCGCTGAACAGATAAGGAGTCATCTGAGCACCGAGGTTCGCGAGAAAGACAAACCCAAAGAGAGAGAGAGGGACCACTCGGAGTCCCGGAAAGACCTGAATTCCGACGAGCACCAGGTGAAGGAGGGCCATGTTCCCGAGAAGGAGCCCCACGGGCACGAGAGCCGAGCTGCGGCGGATGAGTCCAAGCAGATGTCCAGGGTCCCGTCTCCGTACGCCCGGGCGCCCGCGGCAGAGAGCACCCGGCCCAACAGCACCTCCAGCCGTGAGGCCGACAGGAAGAGCGAGGCGGCCTACGAGAACCCCAAGAAGAGCGGCGCGGAGGTCAAGGTGAAGGAGGAGCGCAAGGAAGAGCACGACGCGCCTCCCGAGGGGCCCCCGCCGCACCGCTCCTCCGAGCCGCCACCACCACCACCCATCTCCACGACGTCCGGCGTGCCCCCTGGGCCCTTGGCCTCCGTGCCCATGACCGTGGGGGTGACGGGCATCCATCCCATGAACAGCATCAGCGGCTTGGACAGGACTCGCATGATGACTCCGTTCATGGGCATCAGCCCCATCCCGGGAGGAGAGCGCTTCCCCTACCCCTCTTTCCACTGGGACCCCATCCGGGACCCACTGAGGGACCCCTACCGGGACCTGGACATCCACCGGAGAGACCCCCTGGGCAGGGACTTCCTGCTGAGGAACGACCCCCTCCACCGGCTCTCGACGCCGCGGCTGTACGACGCCGAGCGCCCCTTCCGGGACCGGGAGCCCCACGACTACAACCACCACCACCACCACCACCACCACCCCCTCTCTGTGGACCCCCGGCGGGAGCATGAGCGGGCCGGCCACCTGGACGAGCGGGAGCGCCTGCACATGCTCCGTGAAGACTACGAGCACGCCCGCCTGCACGCGGTCCACCCTGGACCCCTGGACGGCCATCTCCCCCACCCCGGCCTCCTCACGCCGGGCCTGCCCAGCATGCACTACCCCCGCATCAGCCCCACAGCGGGCCCCCAGAACGGACTTCTGAACAAGACGCCCCCCACGGCGGCACTGAGCGCCCCCCCGCCGCTCATCTCCACACTGGGGGGCCGCCCGGTCTCCCCGCGCAGGACTACCCCTCTGGCGGCAGAGATGAGGGAGAGGCCCCCTTCCCACACGCTCAAGGATATCGAAGCCCGGTAAGGAGCGGCGGAAACCCGTCCACGCACGTCCCACAACATGGACAGACGCAGAACTCCGACATCGTGAACACGGACTGCGGATGCGCTGAGACCTCCCCCCCACCCTTCCCCCCTGTAAAAATGTATAGACGAGTGCAAAGATTTTGAAATGTTTTTGTATATTATATGTTGAAATTTTCCAGATCTTTAGCCAAGTCATATGTTTTTGTGTCTCCTCTATTTTGTTTCTCGTACAAAACTTTTTTGATTTGAACCAAAAGAAAACAGTGGAGATGACTATACAAACACACACAATTGGGGGGAGGGGAAAAAAAAAGAACCTTTTGAAAAAAGTCAACCGAACCCACCGTGCAAAGCTGTTTCAGAAAGAAGGGAAGGAAGGCCGTGTACATACTCATGTAAAAAGAAGGCTGTGTGGGCGAGTGGTTCATATATGCAAAAGGGTGTGATGAAAGCTTTACTCTGTACAAATGTAAATAGATAAAATTAAGTCACATGATACATGAATACTTCTTAAATCGTGCTATCTGCAAACTTAATATCGATGAACACGGTCCACTTATGCTGTGTTCCCCTATGTTATAGACAGCTAAACCCCTTCAACTATGCAATGAATGTGAAGGCTTTTAACAAAAGCCTTTCTATCTCAAAGGAGCCTTTTCAAATCCATTTACAACCTACTTAAGGTCATATTTTCCCTGAACGAGCTCTTAATGTGATATGACTTTGTTTTCCTCGGTTTTGGGTTTTTTGGGGTTTTTTTGTTTTGTTTTGTTTTGAAACAGAGAAACATCTTTCTTAGCGAGTTAGACGCCAGGCTCTGGAGCCATTCACCTCAAGTCAGCGTTCGTAGGCGTTTCAGAAACTCGTCTCGGGCCTCGGGCCACGGGGCGGCTGGGGACGCAGGGGATGGGATTTTCAGCTCCCCAAATCTGGCGATGAACATACTCTTGTGTCAGTCAAATATCAGAGAGTCCCAGGATCTTGTTCATAATGTCAGTCAAGTTGTTCCACCAACACCTCCTCTTGTTGGGAACCACACTTCCCCCCTTCCCCCAAAGTGTATCATTTTCCCCTTTGCACATTTTTTCCTTTCTTTCTTTTTTTTAAAATAAGGCATTTAATGACACCCAAACAAATCCTGAAAGAAAGCGAATAGTTTTCTAAGATGATGGATATGTTTTTTCTGTGTTTGATAGTTAAATGAATTGAAGATGCAAATTTCTCATTGTGGTTCCTTGTATTTCAGTTGGTAATAAAGTCTGAGAAGAGTCTTAACAGGTCAGTCTTGTTGTATGCAGACACCAGAAAGCAACCCAAGCAGGGGGGAAATTCCTGCGAAGAAAACCATTTGTTTTAAAGTTTGCATCCATCCTGTGTCTCTTCATAACACTTTTTATAATACATTAAGCTTCTTGTCCACATATTTGGAGAGAATATGACTTTACTATCAGAGAAAATACACTATATCTTGTCTACTGGACTGTAAAATATATGTATGAAATAAAATTAGTTCCATTGGTCTTCTAGTGTATCAAAGTGCTATCTGAAGTTGTTATCCTGTTTTTGCAAAAAACAAAAAACAAAAAACATAAAAAAAACAAAAAGCAAAAAAAAGAAGGAAAAAAGAAAAGAGATAAAAAGTCTTAAGTACAGACAGTTGTTTCTAATGAGCAGAGAGATATATTTTAGTAGTAAACTGAAGGTTTAGTTGTGAGCTTCAGGTTTGTGAATTCCAGATGTTGTGCAGTGTTTTTTTTTGTTTTGTTTTGTTTTGTTTTGTTTTTTTTAAAAGAACAGCAACAGGAAAAAAAAAATTAAAACCCCAACAAATATGTACACTGGAACTGTAGTGGTAGCTTTCAGTATTGTAAAGAGATTGTTCTATACCAACCTTTTTGCTGTTTATCCTGTATGTAATAAAGTCCTTTCTAGACCCTATGTGAAAAGAAAAATGAAGCGGCAGGTTCTTCAGCATGTTCCCATCAGCGGAGACTTCTTGTGTAATGTAAAGTGTGCCATGTTATTAAAAAATGTGAACTAAACGCCCCCCCGCTGATTTCTTGTGTGCAATGGCCATCTTTACTCTAGGGGAAGAAAAGAAAGAAGCCTTGCTTTTGTCAAGATTGGGCTGTCTAAAAGAAATATTCGGAGCCAAACCTGAGAAAGAGAAGGTTGACTCGCTTGAGTTCGATCACTCTAGCACCAATTCAGAGCACCATGCTTAGCAGAGGGAGCCTGGGAAAGGCTGGGCTTCCATTCAAAGTGGTGGGGAGGTGAGATGGGGAAGGTTTTCTATTCCGTACATTAAGTACTGATGACATCCCAGGAAGATGGTGCTTTGGACTCTAGATGAATTTCTGTTCAGTCAAGGATCCAACCGGCTTAACTCCCATTTCTTCCTGTCTCTGTGTTGTTGACCCAGTCGTGGAAGCCCCTGTTCCTCCTGGGCAATCCTTTCGTAGATATTGCCTTTGCTCCCTCAGCCATGCTCATTGCTGTTTGTTGCTTTTGTCTTTAAAGTTTGAGGCAGGCTGGTTGTGCATCAGCCGGTACCTTCTTTCCCGGTGCATGTATACTGGCTTCTTCTGTGTCTGGTTAGGTGGCAAACCCTGGTCTGTAAGCCCCTTCCTTGCCTAGTCTCCCCCACCCTCCACTCAAAAGTCTTTTCTGTTTGTTTCCAAGTTGTACCATGTTGTGAGATTTTCCTTGTGTTGGCTTGGTGGAGTTGATGTTTGGAAGACACTGTTTTGGTCTGGTGTTTGTTTGTCCCTGAAAATCCCTCTGGTGTCTGCAGCAGTGAATCCGTGTGACGTTGTGGTTGTCTGCCTCCTGGGAGCTGACCGACAAATCGGGATGCCAAGGTGTAGACGAAGGCAATATGGCGGAGTCCGCCATGTTTTGGAGTCTTGGAAAGACTGTCTTGATTATAGAAGTCAACATAACCCATTTGAAAAAAAGAAATAGAGAAATCACTTCATCTCCATGCTTTTTTTTTTTAAGAAGTTCCATTCATTCAACAAATGTCTCCATTTATAGTCCCTTTCCTTTTTTATGATAGGCACTGTGGTATACTGGGTATCCACTGATTGTGGACCAGGGTTCCATTATAGGTGTCTGTGAAGGTGAACAACAAGCCACTTAACTTTGGGGGGACCCACTATAAAATCCAGCCCCCATTTCCTCCTCTAAAACTGACCTTGGAGGTCCTTCATCCATTCTAAAAACCCATGATCTGGAAAGAGTGCTGACCAGAGTCAAAGGAACTGGTCAAAGTCGCAACCTTCCTGGACCTGTTTCCTGCTCTGAGGTCCTCTCTAGCACCCAGTTTATGAGCCTGGGATCCAAATAGACTTTCAATCATTCCAAACCACCTACTCTGTCTGGCACTTGGGGCCCAAAGATAAAAAACAAACAAACAAAACAAAACATGGAACAAACCTTGCTCTCAAGGAAAAATGAATGAGTTGGAAAACGGCAATCCAGCAGTCCCTGGTATGATCAAATTAATTCATTCTCAGGAGCCCTGCAAGCACAGAATCTAAATGCTTCCTTGATGTAATATTTCCAAACAAACCATCTTGTCTTTTATACTAATTTCTCTGTCACCATCTGCGATGTCAAGAGTAAAGCAAAGAAAGCAGTCAAAACTCCTGAAAATTGGTCACCATTTTAGAAATTCGATATTCCCGTTCAGTCCCTGGTGAATCTAGTTATCACAGCCTTTGCATATTTTGCCTCTAATTATGCTAGCTGCCTTTGCATCTGCAGATAGATAACCAGACCCAATTTGATTTTCCCCTAACCTATAGATACTGTAATTATCTCCAGGATCTTTGGCTGACAATGATCTTGTTACCCTTTAATGGTACATGACAACTAAAGTGGTGAGGATAATGATGCTGTAATTATAATTTTGGATGGGTATTTGCAGCGGCTTTTGCTATTTATTATTCCCTCCCCCTTTGCCTCAATCAGGAAGGATGATAAATAAGATGCCATTGTTGGCATCGGTAAGGATGCATCTTAAAAGAGAAATGAAGACCTTGGAGAGATTTCAGAATGGTTTTCACTATACATTTGCAAGAAGCTGGAGACTGTTGCTATTTATAAATGTCCATCTACAAGCAATAAACAATCCATGCTTTTTTGCATTGATAAAATGAGATATTTGTCCACTGAAAATCTGAAGGTGCTACCTAGATGCTATTCATTATTATTTCTGCAGTGTGGTAAAGATGAAGCATTGACTATGGTCCACTACACAAAAACAGTCTCTGCCTCCAAGGGGTTTACACTTTAGAATCAAGTAGGTGGCACAGTGGAGAGAGTGCCAAGCTTGGAGTTGGAAATACTCATCTTCCTGAGTTCAAATCTGGCCCCAGACAGCTGTGTGATCCTGGGCAAGTCACTAAACTGACTCATTTTCCTCAATTGTCAAATGAGCTGGAGAAGGAAATGGCAAAATGTGCCAGTATGTTTGCTAAAGCTAAATATATCTCAAATGGAGTCACAAAGAGTCAGACACAACTGAAGAACAACAAATGGTATCAAAGCAGTCAGGAGGATTTAAGTATTTCTTAACTTGCAGCAATGTCATGCAACTTCTACATTTCTCAGAACATTTTTATGAATATATAGGAAATAAATCTGGATCTACTTCAAATACTGAGTTAACACTTTTGGGGATTACAATTTAATCTTCCCAATTAAGGAAGAGCTAAGTATCTTCATTGTTACAACCAGGGGAGAGCTAAATCCAATCTTCATATGCCCTAGTCTTATCCATATAGATATAATTATATATGCATATATACTTTCATATATACCTATTCAGAATTTCATATATACATATAATTTCTTATAGACATACAGAGATAGAGATTAGATGAATAAATGATTGATAAAAATCGATAGGGAGATAGGTGGATGGATGGATGGATGGATGGATGGATGGATGGATGGATGGATGGATGGATGGATGGATGGATGGAGAGGGAGAGAAATAGGTGGGTGGATAGATAGATAAGGATGGAGGTGGATGAATGGATGGATGGATGGATGGATAAATGAAGGGAAGAGAGAGATAAGGAGGTGGATAGATAGAGGGAGAGGTGGGTGGACAGATAGATAGATAGATAGATAGATAGATAGATAGATAGATAGATAGATAGATAGATAGATAGATAGATAGATAGATAGATAGATAGCCTGTTCTTTCTGGGGACCTCTGCCCTAGCTGTTCCTGCCCTGGGCTTAATATTGACTCTTCTCTCCTAGGAGCTGTTTTCTCTGCTCCTTTGCATTTCCAAGAAGGAAGGGAAAGAGACAGATTAACTGAAAAGAGTTGAAATTCAATGGACTGTGTCCTGATAACTTTGACATGGAGGGATGGGGGAAGGGAATAAGCATTTATATAGCATCCATTATGTGCCAGTCACTGTGCAAGTACTATTTTTACAAATATCTCATTTAACCCTCAATTTGAGAAAAATGAAGTGCCTTTTACATAGAACGTGCACTAGTTGATGAGAACACATCAGCAAAAGATGAGCAGCTCTTCTCTTAAGGATATGATATGTACATCCAAGTATAACACTAACTTTTATAGTATATGTGTATATGTATAATATAAATATAAGTATTAGCAATTAACCTCCATGTATAATGATAGTACACTGAACCTAAGTTCGAATCCCAATTCTGCCAGATGCAACGTATGTGACTGTGTACTTCAGTTTCCTTAGCTGTAAAATGAAGAGGTGGGACTAGATGAACTCTGAAATTCTCTTCCTGACTCAAGGTCTGTGTTTCTATGAATAAGAGGGTTCACAAGTGAGGGAATCAGGAAAGGCTTCATGTAGGAGGTGGTAACTGAGCTAATAACCTCATGGATTTTAGACATACTCTAGTGATGATAGGCATCGAGTCTGGAAGCCAAGAAGACTTGGGTGCAAGTGCCCTCACTTTGGGACTGAGAGCAAGATATTTCATCTGGAATACCTGCACTGATAGAGAGAATTCCTCACCTGGGAATTCACTGAGCCAATGCAATGGCAGGTCACGTCTATCCTTACTAAATAGCAATAGTGTGTGATGACCATGTTTTATATTAATAATTACCAAGTACTTACACATATTTATTCCATTAGACAAGTAGTGTGTTATTGTCCCTATCTTATAGGGTCAGTCCAAAAGCTAATATTTTTAAGCACCTACTATATGTTAGGCACTGTACTAATACACCAAGGAATTAAAAAAAAAAAGACAAAACAGAGACACTGTTCTCAAAGAACTTACCATCTAATGGATAGCTAGCATTTCTACAGCATTTTAAGGTTTGCAAATCCCTTTATATGTTACCTCATTTGATCCTCCCAACAACCCAGGGAGGTAGGTATTATGAAATTATCATCCCCATTTTACAGATGAGGAAACTGAGGCTGAGGGAGGCTAAGTGACTTACCTGGAATTACATAGCTAGTAATTATATGAGGCAAGACTCAAACTCAAGTCTGCCTGCCTCCAAGTCTAACTCTATCCATTGTACCACTTAACGAGCCTAGAAGTTAAATGATTTACCCATTCAAGTACCAATTGCCTGACTACTCTAGATCTTGAAGATGGCCCTTGACTTTGGACTTTTATACAGTATTTAAGATTATGCCCCGTACAATTTAGCAATTATTTAGTGTCTTGCCCATTGTTTTGCCCTCAACTGTCTTGTATACCTGCCTAGGCTGTAAACTTTTTGAGGGCAAGGATCCCATCTTTCATTTATTCTATGTCCTCCAAAAATGAATCAGAATCCAGAGCCCACAGTGAATGCTCAATAAATGCAAGTCAAATGGATTGGTTAGCTGGTCAGCAACAAGTGGGTTCACCATGATAGGGTTGGAGCTTCCAGTGTCTTTCCACAGCCTGCTTATTCCTCTTAGCATAGTTTTCTCCCTCCCTCCCTCCCTCCTTTCTCTCTCTCTTTCTTTCTTTCTTTCTTTCTTTCTTTCTTTCTTTCTTTCTTTCTTTCTTTCTTTCTTTCTTTCTTTCTTTCTTTCTTTCTTTCTTTCTTTCTTTCTTTCTTTCTTTCTTTCTTTCTTTCTCTCTCTCTCTCTTTCTCTCTCTCTCTTTCTCTCTCTCTTTCTCTCTTTCTTTCTTTCTTTCTCTCTTTCTTTCTTTCTCTCTTTCTTTCCTTCTCTCTTTCTTTCTTTCTTCTTTCTTTCTTTCTTTCTTTCTTTCTTTCTTTCTTTCTTTCTTTCTCTCTTTCTCTCTTTCTCTCTTTCTCTCTTTCTCTCTTTCTCTCTTTCTCTCTTTCTTTCTTTCTTTCTTTCTTTCTTTCTTTCTTTCTTTCTTTCTTTCTTTCTTTCTTTCTTCCTTTCTTCCTTTCTTCCTTTCCTTTCTTCCTTTCTTTCTTTCTTTCTTTCTTTCTTTCTTTCTTTCTTTCTTTCTTTCTTTCTTTCTTTCTTTCTTTCTTTCTTTCTTTCTTTCTTTCTTTCTTTCTTTCTTTCTTTCTTTCTTTCTTTCTTCCTTCCTTCCTTCCTTCCTTCCTTCCTTCCTTCCTTCCTTCCTTCCTTCCTTCCTTCCTTCCTTTTTCTTTCTTTCTTTCTTTCTTTCTTTCTTTCTTTCTTTCTTTCTTTCTTTCTTTCTTTCTTTCTTTCTTTCTTTCTTTCTTTCTTTCTTTCTTTCTTTCTTTCTTTCTTTCTTTCTTTCTTTCTTTCTTTCTTTCTTTCTTTCTTTCTTTCTTTCTTTCTTTCTCCTTACCTTCTATCTTAGAATCAATGTGGTGTATTGGTTCCAAGGCAGAAGAAGGTTCAAGGCTAGACAATGGGGGATAAGTGACTTGCCCAGGGTCACCCAGCTAGGAAAGGTCTGAGACCAGGTTTGAACCCAGGACCTCCCATCTCTAGGTCTAACTCTCAATACAATGAGTCACCTCACTACCCCCATTCAAGGCCCACATTTTGTGGGAAAACAGAGCTTCAGGACAAACTAGATTGTAAGACCATCTAATAAAAATTTGTACAGAGAGAAGGTTTGTGATCATCATCAGAGGGAAGCCTCTTTCATTTCATCCAGAAGGAAATCAGAGTGGCAGTAGGAGCTGACTTCCCATATCATGTGTCTCAGAATTGCAGTTTTACGATTGAGGCAATTCTCTGCCAATGCCAGTCAGTGCCTTTTCTTCAAGTTTACAGTCAAAGGTAGAAGTTCTTAATCCAGAGTCCATAAATTAGATATGAATATAGCTAATAGCACATAATAAGAGATTTCCTAGCGTGTTATATAAATGAGTTACATAATATTAATAATTAATATAGTAGAAAATCTTAAGAACAAATTCTAGAATATAATAAATATATGAGATAATGTTAATTATAAAAATATATAATATAATCAACATATGTCATATTAATTAAAATTTATATATTATAATTATTATATTCGGTAGTATTAATTATAAATTAACATTGTATATAATTTATGTACTAGAATATATTATAACATATTATATATTGCTTAATAAATAATACTATTGCTAACACATGATATATACTCTGTTATATAATATTATATATTATTACATATCTATATATAACTTTTAATCTCTAATTCATTTCTTTTGAAATCCTGTGTATTTTAGTTTATGCATTTAAAAACCATTATTCTGAGAAGGGGGTCCAATAGCTTTGCAAGCTCCCAGAGGGGTCCACGCCACAAACAAGGTTAGGAACCTGTCTGTGTCTTAAAGAGCTGCCTAAAATACAAAGAGTTTTAAGTGATATATTCAAAGTTATACACTGGGTAGATATCAAAGGGAGGTTTTGAACTCAGGGTTTGTGGGCTTTGAGGACAGCTCCCCAGATATTGTATCCTATTGACTGGATAATATACAACTGCCTGGAATTTCACTGATTTTTCACTGGAGACTGAGATAAAAGCTTTTCCTTGTTGGGGCAAGTCATTGGTTTGGAAGGATTGTAATGCTAAGCACTGGTGCAGGAGACACTGTTGTTTTAGATTTCAGTGTGATTTTCTTTCATTGGAAATGGGTGAGTGGCTGAGCAGCTTTGTTTGGCTGAGCTGAAAGGTTGATTTCCATGGATATCCCCACTGCCTTCTGCATCCTAGGACAGCAAATGAGCCCTGCTTAGACAAACAGCTCTCCTGTGGACACTCTCTAGATGGATGCGCCTGGATTCCACGAAGTGCCAACTGCCCTGAGCTTCCATGGCTATGGGAGGAGTGGGGCCTGGGGGCCCGAGTCATGCTAATACGCTAGCCCAGCTAATTCCCTGCACATGGGAGTTCAGTGGTTTTCAAGATTTCCCCATTATTGCATCCAATAACCATTGAGTACCCTCTGTGCTAAGAGCCAAGGCAGATGCCAACACTGGGTCATCCAGAGTCCCTGTGCTTGTGGGGCCTGCAGTCTAACAGGGGGCTCTGATACAAATGGCAATAATATGAAATGACACATAAACATACCAGAAAAATGTATGTTGTGTTACATAAGGTCCTAGTAGAGGAAGGTCAGCATGGACAGGCATCCTGGAAAAGGCAGCATTGGAGTACAATCTGTCAACCAACATTTATTAAGCACTTGTGTTCCAGGCAATTTTCTGGAGACTTGGGGTACAAAGACAACAATTCAGCATTCTATTTTAGGAGGGCATTAATCAATCAACAAGCATGAATGAAGTGTCTCCTTTATACCAAACTGAATAGACCTTGCCCTCAAGAAGTTTACATTCTTATTGAAGATATGTACAAAGTGCATAGCAGGAGGACACCAAGCAGCTGGGGAGATCAGGCTATGCTTCATGTAGAGAAAGTGGGGCTCGAGTCTGGAAAGAAATCAGGTGGAGGTGAGAAGGGACAGCAAACCTGTAGGGGAGACCCCTTAAGGGCAAAGAGTGATGAGGGTTGGAGCAAGAGATTCGAGAGTCATCTGTAGAGAAATGATCATTGAATCCATGGATGGTGAACAAGCCACCAAAAGAGCACAAGGAAAGTAGAAGGCTCTGGTTAGAGGCTTGGGGTACACTCATTGTTAGGGGATAGAATACAGATGAAAATCCAAAAAGAACACAGTAAAAGACTGGCCAGATAAGTAAGGAAAACGAGGAGGCAATCCAGCCATCGAAACTCAAAGAGAAAGGAGTTTCCAGGATGAGAAGGTGGCCAAGAGTATCAAATGGTTTCAAGAAGTCAAGAAGGATGAGGATTGAGAATAGACCATTAGGTTGGGTGATGAAGAGTTCAACAGTAAGCATTTTCAGTTGAATAATAAAGTTGGAAGCCATATTATAAAGGGTTTAGAAGAGAGTGGGAGGAGAGGAAGTAAAAGTAGTAAATGTAAGCAGGTTTTTCAAGGACTTCATCTTAGAAAAGGAGGATAAATATGAAATGAGAATTAATTCTTGTCATTAAATATTAATTAACTAAATACTTAAATATTAAAATGATAACTTTAAGGGATTTTAGGATCTGGTGAAGGTTTTCTTTTAATAATAAGAGTTACTTTGTTCTCTTTATAGGCAGTAGAAAGGAATGAGTCGATTTGGAGCATAGAGAGAGAGAGAGAATACAATTTAAGATCGGAAAGATAGTGGTGGAAGTCCATCACACTGTTGAGGGCTTTGAATGAATGTCAGTAATTTCAACTTTATAATAAGGAATGCCTGAAGGGTTTTATGTCAAGGAATGACATAACCAGACTTGTTCATAAGCCTTGCCAGTCATGTGAAAGATGGTTTTGGGGGTGAGAAAAGAGGAGGGAAGATATGCAAAGAGATTTTTGCTGAAGTCCAATAGGCGATGATGATAAGGGCTCATACTAGGATGGTGGAAAGGGAAAAAAGAAAGTCCAGTGTAAGAGATTTGCCAAGAAAAGATAGCATTCCTTCTCCATTTATTCTGCATATATTTTTATATATGGTGTCTCCCCCACTGGAATATAATCTTCTGGCAAGCAGGGGTTGCATAATTTTTGGAATTTGTCGTCTCAAGGCTTAGTGCATTACCTGGCACAGTCAGTGCTTAAGAAATGCTCGATTGGAACACCTTTGGCATTGACTTTACTCCAGGATATTGGCTTTGCAGCACTTCTCTCTCATCTCCATCCCAGGGGCTTTCTCAGCTCTGAGACTATCACTACTGGCATTGACCTCAGTGACAGCAGCTGCCCCTTGCTGTGTCCATGGCTACTTCCATGCTTCTTGGTCCTTCTAGAGGTGCTCAGTATCAGTGAAGTAGCAAAAACTGTCAGTATCTCTCTTTGATCTTGAGATTCAGATTTCTCCTTCGCTGCAATCCAGGCAGTAATCGGTGGGCTTAGCTGTAGGTCTTAAAGCAAATGGAAATGAAGGAATTCATCTAAGCCCCTCTATCAGCTTTATTCTCTACTCTTGCATCGAGGAAAAACTTGCTATTCAGTTATTTTCACTCATGCCCAATCCTTCATGACCTCATTTGGGTTTTCTTGGTAAAGATACTGGAATGATTTGCTATTTTCTTTTCCAGATCATTTTACAGAGGAGGAAACTGAAGCAAACAGAAATAAATGACTTGCCCAAGATCACTAGTGTTTGAGCCCAGATTTGAGCTTAGAAAGATGAGTCTTCTTGACTCCAGATCCGGTATTTTGTCTACTATGCCACCTAGCTGAAAAGCTAAAGGGAATTAAAAATGCCCAAACAGACAAAGTAGGAACAGAGACCCTTAATGGGCTACCCTCCAAAAAAGAACTATGATCAGATTTATATACATATTTATATGGTCCTTAAATATTTGTAAAGTCCTTTATTTCATTTAAGCCTTACAATAGCCCTGTGAAATGGGTGCTATTACTATCATCACCATTTTAAAGATAATGAAATTGAGGGTGAGAGGAGTTAAGTGACTTGCTTAGAGTCACTTTGGGCTAGAAAATGGCTGAAATAGGATTTGAATGCAGGTCTTCAGTTCAATTCTATGTGCTCCATCATTCTAGATATAGAGGAAGATGGCATACTGCCTAATTCTTTTCTGTGGAGAGAACATGGGTATTGATTAATAAATCTGACAAGATAAAGTTGAAAAAGAAATGAAAAGAAAATTTTCATCTAATATTATTAGGGAATTGCCGAGGCAAAAATGAAGAATTAAGGACTGAGAAATAGGAAACAGCCATATAGTTTAGTGTAAGATTAAAATTACTATCCAAATAACTCAACATAGTATATTTTATAAGATTTATTAATAATCACTTGAAGTAAAGTAAAAATGCTGAGTAAAGAGAACTTTTCCTCAGCCGCAATAGCAGGAGAAGAGAGAGTGAGGGTAGAAATACACAAACTTATATTCGAGATATAAGGATGAAAGTGGGATGCTGGGAAATGAAGTCCAAGGGTACAAAATTCTAATTATACAATTTCCCCTGTGATCCTTTGAGAGATTAGTCTCCCCAATGGATCAGTTAAACATAACCAGCTTATAGCTCTAAAGATTTTTAACTAAAGGTACATACAATATTGCAATTTTTAAGGGGAAATTACAATAATTTTAGGATAAGAGGGAAGCAGAATAGAAAAAGAATAAAACTAATGATTGCTACATTGACAAAAAGCCAGTTTGGGGGCAGTCCCCTTTGCTGTAAGAGTGTACATTCAAAATAAATGCATTCAACCCCAACAGTTCAAATCACCACATCCCAAAGTTCACTCTGGATCTTTTGGTGCAGTATGTGGTTTCTGCAGGCATCTTCATTTCACCTTCTCCAAACAGTTTACTTTCTGGATTCGGGAAGGTAGCAAGTTTCTTATCCTAAAATTACTCTCAAAAGAATTTAAACTTTGCATTATAGGATAATAATACAATCCCCCTGAGGAGGGTGTTGACAAACACACAGATCATCCAGGGATGCATGGCTGAGTTACAAGGTATATGAATCAATTGCCAAAAGAAATAAAAAAAAAAACACCAAACAATCCAAATAAAAGAGAAAAAATAACTTCTGGATGCAATATAAAATAGCAAAATCTTATGTGTAAAAATTCTAAGCAAAGAAAAATAAACCTATAACAGTTCCTTGAATAAGGGCTCAATTAAAGTGATTTATGTCACATAAGCGTTTAGTAGTAATTATGTACTTACCCAGTCAGAATCCAGGACTACAGTAAATTTGCCACATTATGAAAGAAAGAATAGGGACTAGATTTCAGCAGCAAATGGGAAATAGCATTCCCATGTCTGATTTTAACTTTTCTCTCAGGGATAGGGGAGCCAGGATGATAGCCAAACTTCAGTACTTGGTAGACTGTGGCATAGGGAAGACCCATGTCTGACATAAGTCAAACAGCCACAACCACGAATCTCAAACAAGTTCAAATCCCATGTCTTGGCACAGAAACTCATAAATCCCAATGGGATTGGTTGGTCTCTTTGACCTTGTCTTTGTTGGCCCTGTGCAGGTTAACTTTGTGCTCCTTGGCACTGTGCAGTAGTTCTGTTTGTGATTCCTTCCCCTGGAATCAGACACAATCATTAATAAAAGTCCCATAATATTTAATAATCAATGGCACTGTTTCTATAGTCTGAAGCTTTTGGGTATGCATTGATGTTAGGGTTAATGGACATTTTAAACTTACCCTCGTGCAAAATAAAAAAAAAAAAACCAGTAATACTGGTAACATATGCTTGAAGTATAAAAAAAATGAGAGAAAAAATAAAACTCAAATACTGTATTGCACATACAAGGGAAAAGAATAATAATAAAAATATTTTAAAAATTAAAAATACATAGCTTACAATTAGTGACACACTGTGTAAGCCAAGGAGAGATAGAATACAAAGGTTTCTCACCCCAAAATGAGATCCATTTCTTTTTTAGCTTGGTCATGATCCACAGTGTGAGCACAAATGATTTTCACCAAATAATAGCTTTATAAAACAGAAGCATAACAAGTAATGCACATTCAAAGAAATACCAAAATTCACAAAAACAAATTTAATGACAATAGCAAACAAACCCACTCTCATTAGGATTCATATGAGTTGCTGTGTGACATTTAAAAAACTTTGAAACTCATGGATACTTTTCAAAAGTTCTACAGATCTAGCCAATCTTTCAACCTTGGCTGAGATATTTTTAACAAAGTTTTGTAAGGGCCAAAATATAAGGGGTTATTATAAAGGGTTGGACTAGATTATTTAGGAGTAGGGTCACCAGGAATTTAGTAAAATTCCAAAGAGATTTATTTTAACAATTTATTTATAAAATATGGAAAGAGTGAAAGTAAGAAAATCAGAGAGAGGATAGGGTAAGATATCTAGCCTACACACTAAGTATTTTTTTCTGACCCCTGGTTCAACCCAGGCAGGGCTAATTATCCCTTAGCCAGAGGGGCCTTAGCCTTGAGCCAAGGACCTGGGGATGTATGAAACCTCTCTCAAGAGGGTGGGTCTCTCCTGAGGATAGTCCCTTCAGAAAATACAGTAAAGGAGTGAGCCTTTTTTTTTTACACTCACCCTACATGTTAGTTTTTAAGGAAAGTAGAAGAAGTTTGAGATCCTCGGTCAGAGCTCCTCCAACGCCAAGCCAAAGACCAAAGAGCTTCCTCACAAGAAGTTGTTGGCATTTAAAAAAACTGCTTCTTTTCATCACTTCCTGTGACTTCCTTCCATTTTATGTGTACTAATCACAGCTAAAGTTTTGCTTAGGACTGTCCAGGGAGCAGTCAATCAATTTTGATTCCATCACCCACTATTGCACACTATCATCACAGACCTCCCCCACTCAAGTGTAAGTGGGGTATATATGTTTTTGGTGATTAAATCTAAAAAATGGGCAGGGGAGAGTTAATTTAATTTTCACAGTCTATTACTGCCATCATTCTAAAATTTGTCAAGAGATATCAGAAAAAACCACTGTACTTCTGATGAAAACCTTTTGGGTCTAAGATGACACCAAGAATCTAGATAATTCTGGTGGAAGGGTAGAGTAAGCTGAAGAGTTACAAATATAAAAATCCATTCAGAAGCTACTAGGCTTCCCAGGAAAATCCTTTCCACCTCCTGGATGAGATTACAACCCATCACAGGGTAACCAAGCCCCTTTTGGGGAACCCCCCTCCTTCTGGTATGAGGCTGTAACAGTGTAAAAGACCTGTCCAAAATGTCCTATCCATTTCAATTTGGAACTGAGAACTAAATAGTGAAAATCACTCATATGTCTCATCCATTACATTTTTAATAAATGGGGAGGTGGGGAAATACAACAGTGCAATTGCAATTCACTTCAACTACAAATGGATCCTTACCTCTTGTTACAAAAGACTCAGAGGCAGGCAAATGATTAGTCAGAGGTAGGGTGCTACTAGATATCAAAAAAAATAACTTATGAAGATCACTAAAAAATCAATTGAGATATTTAGCTCATTAAATTCTCCAAAGGTTGTGTACAGGTTGTAACCAGTCTGATGGAGTCCATCCATCATCACCTATGGAGCAATTAACAAATGCAAAAAGGAACAAATGGCTGTTTAGGCAACATGAGACTTTGATGGACCTAGTGGAAAACCCAGCATTCATAAGGACTTATGCTTTTACCACAGAAAAGGGTTTGTGTGAGTTGTCTACGGGCTTTTACAGTGGTATTTTTTTCCAGTCCAGTCACAGGGGAAAGGTACAAAAAAAGACAATGGAACAGAATATATAACTAATAGTCAAAACACAATAGCTGAAAGGGATTTAATGTAGCAGAAGATATTAGATTAGATTAATATGTGAACTTAACAAAACAAAATTGAATTTTAAAGCCAACACTCAGCAAATACAGTAAGCATGATAGGACATAGGTATTGAATTCAAGAGTCCTTTTCTCCAATTCTAATAAAGACTTGTTCACTATTTGCAGGAGAACAAAACTGAAAGAGTTAACATCAGTAAAACAATGGAGTCTGAAAAGGCTTAAACTTAACTTCCAGATCTACTTAAGCTTCCTTCCCCTCCCCAATATCATCATAATATCATCATCCATTTAGATTCCTTTGGTCATACTTCTGGGGTTCCCCATTCCTGCACTGGGCATAGTATGGACAGTCCCCATATTGGATGTGTTGGAGAGACTGGGCAGGCCAAAATGACAAGGGGGTGTAGGGAGATGAATCACCCCTCTGAATCTCAGGATTACCCAAGGTATCAACTGAAAGGTATCCAATCAATACACCCATGAATGGTAGTAAGAAAAGACACCCCAAAACTGTAGGCTACATGAGCTTGGTAAGGCTCTCCAGAAACAGGAACTATTTGAGATAGTCAGGAAACTGGGCCATGTTTGCAATCTCTACTTCCTGTCCATAGGTGGCACTACCTTGGTATGCAGTGGCTAGGAGTAAAAGCCTCACAGGGAATGTTTGGGAGGAGAGTTCAGACCCTTCCTCCCCCCACTTCCCCAGGGCTAAAGCCAGTGGCCCCGTGACACGTCAGTCTTCACCCAGACAACATGGAAGCCCTCCTGGATTAGCCAGACTGGGGTTGGGGTGGATAGCATGGATTTGCTGTTCCACACTGTTGCCCTGCTGAAAAGTGGCTAGCACAGACTTGAGACCCATTTTGGGGGGAGGAGGAAGAAAGGGGATTTATACTTCACCCTCTGTGCAGAAAAAACAAAGGTGCTTCTAAACAGCTCTTGAACCCTCAGGCAATCAGGCACGAACTACAGTAGCTTATGGACAGCAGAAATGGCAAGGACCCCCAGGCAGTGTCTGATCAAACCTGGGAGGCAGCGTTAAGCAGCAGTAGCAGTGGTAGGAGCAGGAATGCAGCTTTGCAAAAATTATCTACTCCCTATTCTTTTGTCAAAGGTTTTCTTAAAAAAAATTAAGGATTCTATATCTTTGTGGCTTGCCAGAAATGTAAGATTAAAATTAATATCCACTAACTCTGTTACAGTTTAAAGAGTGGTTGCCTTAAACTGTGACCGCAAAAATATGGTTTCAAGACTTTGAATTGCCAAAACTGTAAGATAATTTTTAGTGTCTTGATTTTATATTAAGAGTAAAGTGGTCGCCACAGGAAAAATTCCCAAATATGAAATACCCACGTCAGCTGGGTTTTTATGGAGATTTTAATTAATACAAATAAGGAATTAAGGAAAGGGAGAGAGAATAAGAGAAATATAGTTTGAAGGGCCTAGGCCAACATAGCCTAGGCCTGAGCCTTAAGAGAGACTGTCAGTCTTTAATCACTCACCACAAGATTCTTCTAAGCAAGACTCTAGTGTTCAGAGAGACCCTCCAGTTTAGCTCAGGAAGCTTCACTTCAGCTTCCAAGGCTGAATACATTTCAGCCCACTGAGAGAGTCCAGCCTCCAATTTAGCTCCATAGCTGAATTCCCCTTCAGAGGCCTTTTGGCCTCCTTTTAAAGAGAATTTTCTCGTATGTCACCTCCCCTAAGTTTTCACATCTACCAATCACAGTAGATGTTTTCCAAAGGACTAACCATTCTTAATTCACACCTGAGTAGACTAAAACTTTTGAGTAATTCACCCCTGTTATCACCTTCTCTGGGTAGACTAAAACCCTACACCTCTTGCTAAGCTTGCTTGAACTTTTAGTGAATAATTTAACCTTCATAGGTACTTAGCACCTTTTTGTATTAGATCTAAAAATAGACCCAGCTTAAGGGTTTTAGCTTTACTTTAAGTATGGGTTAAGTACTTTTCATTGTTCAGTAAGGAGTTCACAACTTTGTCTTCCCCTAAAGTATGCTTAAGTATGGGTGGAGTAATGTTAGAGTTCTCACATTCCTGATCAAGTACCTTCATTGTTTAAAATGGGGAATGGTCTTAACCAAATGTTCTAAGGTAGAGTTTGAGAATTTTTAACATTCACAAGTCTGAGAAATTTTAAGATTCACAACTCCAAGTATTTTATTTTTTAAGATTTATTAATAATCACTTGAAGTAGAGGAAAGTAAAAAAAGCTGAGTAAAAAGAACTTTTCCCAGCCATAATAGCAGGAGAAGAGAGAGAGAGGGTGGAGCTACATAAACTTATCTTCAAGATGTAAGGATGCAATGTGAGGATGAAAGTGGGATGCTGGGAAGTGAAGTCCAAGGGTACAAAATTCTAATTACACACTAGTGATTATCAAGTATGACCAAGAAGAATTTATATCTGGAATCAAATATCTAGGCCCATAATAAGCCATGTTTAATATTTCATCAGGAAGCTGGTGGCACCAGAATAGAGAGAGCACCAGGCCTGGAATCAAGGAAGACTCATCTTCTGGAGTTCAAATCTAGCGTCAGATATTGACTAGCTGTGTGACCCCAGGCAAGAAAACCTTTTGGCCTCAGTTCTCTCATCTGAACAATGAGCTGGAGAAAAAAATGGCAAACCACTCCAATATCTTTGCTAAGAAATCCTCAAATGGGGGTCAGGAATAGTTAGACATGACTGAAAATGAACAATGACAATTTTTTTCATCACTGTTATTACCCTGGTTTCTGAACTGAACTGATGGCCTGGTACCTCATGTGAAGTAGGAGCCTGTGACCCTGTCACCCTCCAGGAATGATCCCAATCAATACCACTATCTCTACCCTAACCCCACTGACTAAACCACCTCCTCAGGTGATTTTTTTTTAAAGCTGGGTTTGAGAAAGCAAGCAATCAAGAAAATCAGACACTAAACTTGATGCTTAAAAAATTATAAAAATATATCATATCTGTATTGTCTTTAATATGTACTTTGCATCCATTGGTACATATCTGATCCTGTGCAATTTTTGTCCATGTTCTTCCACAGGGAATCCACTCAATGCTGCTGAAGGTCTTCCTCTAGAAAAGTTCTTGGACTTTTTTTGTGTGTGTCCTGAATCCCTCTGGCCATTTGGCAAAGCCTAAGAGTCCTCCTCTGGGCAATGTTGTTAATTGAGCAAAATAAAATAAAACACACAAAATCACAGAGTAAAATACTTCTATTGAAATGTAATGTTCTTTTGACAGAAATAAGAGGAAAATGAGCAAATGGAACTATATGCCCTGCAAATTACGGCATAGCAATGAAATGGAATTCTACTACCATAATATAAAAATCTCAAATATGAAAAATCCAAATAAATGTGAATAGACACATGTGAAATGATGCAAGGTAAGATCTGCATTAGGTAAATCAATCTATTAAAATGCCAATATTTCCAAAGCAGAATATAGATTTAATGCAATATTAACCAAAGTGCCAATGTGTTGCTTTGAAGAATTAGATTAAACAATGACAAAATTCACAGGAAAAAAAATCAATAGCTAAGAGGAGTTTTGGAGATTTTCTTACCTCCTGTCCCTCCTCCCCCATCTCCCATAAGACTTTGGGGTTATACCTAGTACAGAGGCCTGGAGGTTCTCTCAGGAACTTTCATGAGAGGGGAGAATCTTCAAGGTGAAGAGCAAAGGAATGATAGGGATAAGAATTTAATTTTGCTGCAGATAAGCCTCAGAAGGGATCATTCAAATCAATGTATTTATTGAGTACCTACTGCTAGGCATAGTGAGGAATACAGAAAAGATTGAAGGATTTGTGGATAATGGAGAGTTGATTGTATCTTTATCTCCTTCTCTTCCATTTCTCTCTCCTACCCTTAATTTGTTTGAATCTATTCATGGGTCTCACTTATATACCGAAGGGAAATGTCATTAAAAATAATTAATTCTTTTTTTTAAAGGGGGGGGGCAAGTCACTTGACCCCATTGCCCCATAAAAAAAGAAAGAATAACCTTTAATGACATTTCCCTTTGGTGTATAAGACTCTTTCTGACTTGATCTGTCTGTACAATTAGCAAAGACATTTCCAGTCTGACTTGTGGAAAAGAGGATGAGCGTGAGCTGTGTAGTATGAGAAAGGTTCCATCTAGCCAGGCAATGCACCAACAGAGGCAGAGAAGCAGCCTGGGGGGACCTCAGCAACTTCCACCCTTCTAGAGGAACAATCTAGAAATCTAGATTTTTACTGGTGTTTCTATTTGACTCCCCCTCATGCTGAGAACTAGAACGTGTGCTCCTAGAGAATTATTCCTTTAAAAATTCTGTATATAAAATCATGGGTTTTCTTTCACTTGATTTCACTGGCATGCTTTCATGCAAAGAAGAGAAAGGTTGGGAAGCAGGAGATTAAGTTTCTGGTCTTGTCTCTTCCACCAGAGAACTATGTAAGTTATGTGTAAGTCACTTCCCTTATTATTGGATCTCAATTTCATTTTCTGCCAAAGTAAAATCATTTTAGCCCTGTTGATCTCACAGGGCTCTAGTGAAAGGAAATAGATGCAGAATCACTCTGAAAAAGTTAAAGTGTCATATAAAAAATGATAATAATGATTATTAACATCATCTTTCAAATTCTTGTAATGGCTGGTGATGATAGATAATCTTATTAATAATGACACGTGTCTATGTGGATGTCTGTGCATATATGTGCATTTGCATGCATGCATATGTGGATGATAGCATGTGTGTATTTGTGTATGCATATGTGTATGATGGATGTGGGTGTACGCCAAGCATCCCTTCCAGCTGGAATGGGTTCCTGCAATTTTGGAGATGTACCACTAGATGGCAACCCGAGAACGCAGATCAGAACCCAGCTTCTATAAACTATCCAGAGCAGGGGGAAATATTGAATCTTATATTTAAAAGTTGGAAAGAGCCTTAGAGGGTACACAGTGCAGTCTCCTCATTTTCTACAGATCAGAAAAATGAAGCCAAAAAAAGGAAAAATGATTTACTCAAATACAAGTGGCAGGATTTGAATTCAGAACATAGAATTTCATTTGTCTCTCATTTCTTATATGAGGAAATTGAGGCCCAGAGGGATTAAGGGACTTGGCCAAAGTTGCGCAGATAGTAAATGGCAGGACCATGATTTGAACCCAGGTCTTCCAAATTGAAATCCTTAAATCTTTCCACTATACTACAGAAATTTAGGGTGGTGTTCTCTAGACATAAGAAACTTCAGGTATAGCCACATATTTTAGGGAAAAAAGACATTAATAAGAGAGAATCCTGAGAAAGGCAACCACGGTGGTATATGGTCTTCAAATCATAATGTGCAATATTGGGGAAATTTAGCCCAAAGAATGAAAGTTGGAGGATGGTGAGGAATGGGACAATGGAGAAGGGAATGACAATTGCCTTCAAGTATTTGAAAGTCTTTTGGATGGATGAGATTTTAGAGGTTTCTGCTTGGCCCCAAGAGTCAGAACTAGGAGAAAGGGTAGAAAAGACAGAGAAGGAAATTTAGACAAAATGTTGGAAGATATTTCCTAATGGTTAGGTCAGTCCCAAAGTGGGATGGATTGTGGAAGTGAGTGGATTCTTCCTCACTCAATGTCTTGATGAATGTCTCTTAGAAGTGAACAGATTCTTCCTCACTGAATATCACAGAAACAAAGAGCAGGGAGGAGCCTTAGTTATAATTAAGTGGTCCTCCAATCCACCATCCTCCTTTTACAAATGGGGAAACTGAGAACCCTAGAAGTTAGGTGACTTATACATGCAGATAATAAAAGTAGTGAGGGAGAAACCTTGAATTTGTGCTTTGGTTCTCTAACTACATACCCATTACTTTTCTTCCCACTAAATCTGGAAGACTACTTGTAGGTGGGATTCCAGGTCAGAAAGATGTTGGACTAGATGGCCACCGAGATTCTGCAGTGGTACCTTGAATGTACAAGAGACTTGAATGTGTGTTCAATCTTTTTTATTTTTTATTCTTATGCAAAACCCACTTCCATATTGGTCATTGTTGCAAGAACACCCTCAGGCAGAGCCCAAACCCCCAAATAAACCCATAAATACACTGATGTGAAAGATGGCTCCAATAGTCTCTCTCAAGATGGAGAGCATTTCCTCTCCATCAGTCTTTCAGGATTGTCCCAGATCATTGCATTGCTGAGAGTAGCCAGGTTTTCACAGATAATCATGGTTCAACATTGCTGTTATTGTGTACAATGCCTGGTTCTGCTTATTTTGCTCTGCATCAGTTAATGCAGATCTTTCCAGCTTTTTCTGAAATCATCTTGCTTATCATTTCTCATAGCACAGTAGTATTCTGTTACCAACATGCACTGTGTTCAGTCTTAAAGACAGGTAGGACTCTTTTTTTCCCCTTCTTGTAGTAAATGTATTATTTTGTTTAACTTCAAGTTAACATTTCCCCCAATGATGCTTATATATGAAGTTAACAATGTCAGATCTACTATTTCCACTTCCTCTGTTCAAAGTCAGCAAAATAAAATGACCAAAGCAGTAAATGCAAAATGGCATCCCCTCCTCCCCTCGGCCCATATAAATCGATGCCATATCCAGTTCAATTTCACAGGTGACACAGAACAAAATAAAATTTAAAAAAAAGTTAGAAGTTACATTCACTTAATTGACACTTCCTCTAATTCTCATGATAGCCTTTTTAAAAACACAGACTCAGTAGCAACATTTTCCTGTATCAATTTTTCTGCTTCTTTTGACTCAGAGGACTTTAGATTAGGAAACCATGAGCCAAATATTTCTTGAATGAATAGAAATATGTATTAGCTGTGTCATTGCCACCAAGGTCAAGCCCCAAAAGAGATTATTTTGTATGAATATTGGAAATTTGACCCCTGGTCATGATATTTAATCTCTGGACGCTTTCCATATTTATGAAGTCAGATTCATTTTCTCTGAGGTCTAGGGCAGTGATGGTGAACCTTTTAGAGATTAAGATAGAGTTCCCAAACTGCAACTCTCATACCGCAGGTGAGGCCCCCCACCTTACCCCAGTCAGGGAGGGAGGAAGCTCTCCCATTGAGCTGCTGAGCAGAGGGGTGGGTGATGGGAGAAATGTCCTCAGGTGGGCATGGAGAAGGGGAAGGGAGCAGCCCCCCTCCTCTGACATGCATGCCATAGGTTCACCAACATGGCTCTAGGGCAATGATTGAAGCATTATAAATGGATAAATAGGAAATAATTTACAGAGGGAAAGCACTAGAATTAAGGAGCTGAAGATGGTTTCCTATAGGGATTTTAGGAAGTCAGGGAGGTCAGTAGCCAGAGTGGAATTAGGAAGAGCATTCCAAGGCATTGGAGATAGACAGCAAAAATGTCCAGAGTGAGAAGATGGAAGATCTTGTTTGTGGGACAGCCAGGAGGTCAATGTCACTGGGTCAAAGAGTATGGCTTGGGAAATAAGGTATAGGAAGAATGGAAAGGCAGGAAGGGGACAGGTTAAAAGACATTATTGAATGCCAAATCAAACATATTCTGTTGGATCCTGGCATTTATTGAGTAGTGTGATAATTAAAATGTTTTGGGAACAAGGGAAATATATAACAATTATGACTGCTGAAATATGTTTCTACTGTGTCTTGGTTTTATATAAATATAAGATGGTCACCAGGGAATATATTCTCAATTTATGAATATGCCCAAGCCAATTGGGTTTTATAGAGAAATTTAATTTATAATACACTGATTAATCAATAGAAAAAGAGAGAAAGGAAGAAAGGAATAAAAATGAATAAATCAGTCAGTTGGTTTTATCACTCACCCAAGATCTCTCTTGGTAAGGCTTCTCATGCCAACCTCAGGCTCCACCTTCAAGGGAGCCTCCTTTCAAGAAATGTTCCAGAGAATTCTCCTCCTGACTCCTCCTGAGTTCTCCTTCCACAGCCTCCTTCAAGACCTCTCCAGGAGCTCTCCCTCCAGGACTTCTCTCCTCTCAGACTCCTTCAGAGCATCCCCCTCAGAGCAAAACCTCCAGGACCTCTCTCCTCTCAGCTCCTTCAGAGCAACCTCCTCCCAGAGCAAAGAACTCTCCTCCTTCAGAGCCACCTCTCTCAGAGCAAAACCTCTCAGAGCCAAAAAACTCTCCCCTCTCTCTCTGTCCTCAGACCCCACTATCTTTAAGGAAACCATCTAAGTTCCCTCCCCTCAGTTCTCACATCTACCAATCACTGTCCATGTCTCCCCTGTGCCAATGGTGGCTCTAGTTTAACCCAGGACCACCCAGAGGTCTGTGGCTTTGCACATGTCTGTTGAAGGTCATATTCTCAAATAATTAAATCTTGATCTTGCTGCAGCCCTTCGTAAATCCTGTTACTCTCAGTAGGGTGGAGATTGTATTTTCCAAGACCTGGTTCTGTCATTCCAAGTATCTCTATTGTATCAATTCTAAAATCAATCATGACTCAAAGAACTTCCTGTTCTATGCTTAAGCATAGGTCAAAACCCTTTCCATTGTTTAGCAAAAGGTTTCTGTCCTAAAGTAGTCTTAAGTAGGGAGGAGAAAGATCCTCCCATGCCAAGGGGTTTCACATTCCAATAGAGTTCTTACTATCAGTAGGAAATTTTTTCCAAGTATGAAATTTTCCAATGGTGAAATTTCCAACATTCATAAGTCTAAGAAATTTTAAGGTTTACAGTAGGGAAGTGACAAGATCAGACCTGAGAATTAGAGAACTCACCTGAGAGGGTGAATGGAGGATGCATTGGAAGTGGGGAGAGATCTGGGGCAGGCAGACCCACCAACAGACTGTAGAAATAATCCAGGTGTGAGATGATGAGGGCTTGTACTAGGGTGGGAACAATGTCAGAGGAGAGAAGGGGGTATATTCTAGAGATGCTGCAAAGATGAAACCAACAGCCTTGGCAACAGCTTGGATATGGATGATAAGAGATCTGATGGAGTCATAGATAACTCCTAGGTTGTAAGCCTGAGGAACTAGGAGAATGGTGTTGCCCTCTATAATAAATAGTAGGGGAAGTAGGAGTGGGGCAAGGTTTAGGGGGAAAGATGATGAATTCAGTTTTGGACACATTGAGTTTAAGATGTCTACTGGATATCCAGTTCAAGAGGTCAGAAAGGCAGATAGAGATGGGTGATTGGAGGTCATCAGAGAGGCTGAGGCAGGAAAGGTAGAGATGATCATTAAATCCATGGGAGCTGATGAGATCACTAATGAAGTAGCATAGAGGGAGAAGAGAAGAGGGGCCAGGTTAGAGCTCCGTGGGACTGAAAGAGGGTCCAACAAAGGAGACTGAGGAGTGGTCAGAGAGGCAGAAGGAAAATCAGAAGAGAAGAGAATGGCGTCCTGTAAACCTAGAGAGAAGAGAGAATCAAGGAGGAGAGAGTGGTCAATACTGAGAGAATGAGGATTGAGATTTGGAAATGGACATCATTGATAATATGGGAAAGAGCAGGTTTGGGGGAATGAGGAGGTTCAAAGCCAGAATGTAAGGGGTTAAGAAAACAAGGGATAAAAGAATCAAAAACAAAAGAATCCCTGCTCAGGTCCGGTTTAAAAAAAAGATTTTTTATCTTTTTCAACATACACACACTGGCCTCCAATAAAATATGCTCTTTGAGGGCAGGGATCGCTGTCATTTTTTCCCCTTGTGTCCTCAGTACTTACCATGCTTCCTGGATCATAAAAGGTGCTTAATGAATGCTGGCTGATGGGAGGAGGGGTCATTTGATTGATGGATGGACTTGAATGGCCAGTTCAGTCTTTCCCCAGCTTAGCTTCTCCCTTTAGGGTTGCCCAGTATCAGAATCAATCAGCAGATGGCAGTAAAATGAAAGGAATCGGATTCAAAGTGGGTTCCTTTGCACACAATGGAGGGCTCTTGGCTTTCGAACTGACTTGAGCATCCTTTCACAGACATCTAGTAAAAGATGGGCAAAGGGCCGTTGCCATTCTCTGCATCCCAGGATTATTGAATCAGCCCATGACCAGCTATTGAATGGATAAAACAGGGCCACTGGATTTTGGAGGTAGCTCTAGTACAGGGCTGGGTTAAATGGAACCTCCTTGTTAGGGTTGCTCTAGAACCCCAGAGCCTTAAAGACATTCAGATCTTAGGATCATCTTAAAGAAAGCTTGGATTTAACTGTCCTGTTGTTCAGTCTAACTCCTCAGGACCCCATTGGGGTTGGTTTGTTTTTTTATTAGGAAGATATTTTAAAATGCCAATTACAGGTAATAACAAATTTCCACAGAAATGATGGTCTATCTATCCACTGGGCCACCTTGCTGCCCCTAGAAAGATCTCTTTGATAGCTGAATGGAGAGGGGACAGACGAGGTAGACAGACTAATCAGAATGGTTTTTTTTAAACCCTGACCTTCCATCTTAGAATTAATACTATACATCCGTTCCAAGACAGAAGAACAGTAGAGGGCTAGGTGATGGGGATTAAGTGACTTGTCCAGGGTCACCCAGCTAAGGAAGGATATGAGGCCAGATTTGAACCCAGGACCTCCCATATTTAGGTCTGACTCTCAATGTACTGAGTCACCTCGTTGCCCCCAAGAATGGTATTTTAATAATCCAGGCATGCCGTGACGTAGACTTGTGGCAAGGTATTGGCAGCATCAGAGGAGAGAAGGGTTCAAGAGATGTTGTGAATGTAGGACCAACATGATTTGGCAACAGATTAGATATTGGGGCAGCAGAAGGGAGGCAAGTAAGAGAGCTGAGACTCAAGGCTGACTCCCACATTGTAAACTCAGGAGACTGGGAGGATGATACCCTCCAGAGTAATAGGGAAGTTAAGAAGAGGGCAAAGTATTGAGAGAAAGACGATTCCTTCTGTTTTGGACATCACTGATATTAAAAAATTAAAATATAAAAAAATTAAAAAGATGAATTTTGGATCACTCGATTGCAAATACCAGCAACACGGAAATACGTTTTGTACAACGACACATACACAGCCCAGTGGAACCATCCATCAGCTCCGGAAGAGGTGAGGGAAGTGGGAGGGAAAAAACAGGAATCATGCAACCATGGATAATTATTTCCAAACGAATGAACTAATTAATTTTTAAAAGATTATCTTTTATCATTTATCTAAAAACCTTTTTTAAAAATTTTTTTAAAAAGATGAATTTTTGTTTCAGGGAAAAAAGTGGGGGCACCACAAGTGTGAGTTCCTGGTTCGTAGTCTTTCTCTCTTTTCTAGCTCCTGCTCTGATACTAAGAGACCATCATTCATGGCGACACTCCTTCAATTTCCCAGTTCCTTTCTCCTCACATCTCAAAATGGCTAGAAGTAACCAACTCTTGAGTAAACCAACTTTTTTACTTTTCCTCCTGAGCTTCCTGGAGAGTAGAGCAAAGTTGGGTGGGGGTGGGAAGAGAAGAGAAGCGAGAGAAGATTTCTCTTTCCATCTCCTACCCCCTAATTGGGAATGTTATTGGAAGCACATGGGAATGGGAAGCTCTGATCTTTTTTTTCCCACCAAAAAAAAAAATCTTTATTTAAAAAGTAATTTCCCCAAGATCACAAAGTAGCAGAATTATGATTCGAATCAATGAGGCAGTGTGCTAAATACTGAAATATAAGAAATACTTTCTACATCGAAGCCCCGATCTTGACAAGGAGTCCTGTGTGTTTGTGGCTGAAGTTGAGTCTAGAACTCGGAGCAAAGAGATTCTAAAAACCCCAGAAACACAGCTTCTTATCTCCAAGTCTTATCCTGGCCAGCTGCCATGGCGGTGACTTCTGTCATCGGGGAGAGAGGGGGGATGAACCACCTAGAAAAGTATGACACTGAGAAGGAAAATGAGACCCAAAGAATGGAATCAGTTTGCCAAAGTTCACCCAGATCGTGGGAGATGCAAGATGTAAACTGAGGTCCTCTGGCTCCAAATCCAGGTTTTTTTTTTTTTCTATTATGGCTTTAGGATGCCAGCATCTCTCCATCCTCTCCTCCCTCTTCAATACTAGGAAAGGAATTAATTTCCTCCTTGGTTTGTCTCTCCAGGAAAGAATTAGCCAGTCCCAGCCTCTCTGTCTCAGCTTTCACTGAACTGCCCTTTGTAGCAGAGATGCTTTTATTCATCGCTGTGGCTCTGTTGGGGTGTTTCACCAGGAGCCCCCATTTCCAGCCTGTCCATTAACCGCTGCCAAGCTGTCGTCTGCTCCACCAACAAGGAGCCTTCCACTTGGGAAGGGTCCTTGTTATTCCTCATGACCTCAGAGGGTTTAGGAGTTATGATTGTGCCTCAGGGGCACGATAGGGATGGCACAAGGCCAGGGACCAGTGGGCTGTGGGGTTCAGCCGCCTGCCTTTGTTACACGGTGGGTCTGTGCTGCTCAGTGGGATGAGATGGAAAGCATTGGGTTTCTGTCCTAGGCTTGAGGATAATCATTTGGGTTTTTTCCCTTCAAGGCATTACTTAATAGCAATAATCATTAACATTTATGTAGTGTTTCAAGGCTCGTGAAGCACTTTACACAGGTTATCTCATTTGAGCTTCACAACAAGTCAGTGGTTTATGCTTGCTATCACCCTTTTACAGATAAAGAAACTGAGGCTGAGAGAGGTTAATTGATTGTTGGCAAGTATGTGAGGTAGGATCTGAACTCAGTTCCATCTCAATTGAATATCTAGCTCTCTGGAGGCAGCAAGGTGGCTCAGGAGTCAGAGAGCCAAACCTGGAGATAGGCAGTCCTGGGTTCAAATCTGATATCAGACCCTTCTTAGCTGCGTCACCCTGGGCAAGTCACTTAATCCCAATTGCCTAACCCTTTCTGCACTTCTACCTTGGAACAGATGCTCAGTATTGATTCTAAGACAGAAGATAAGGGTTATTAAAAAACTCTGGCTCTCTGGCCATTATAGCTACCTGCAGCAGAAATAGCCAGCACGTACTCCTGGGAAGTCTAGTTGTCAAGGTTCCAACCACACCAGTTTTCTCTTGGCCAGAATGAGCTTCTCCAGTTCCTTCAATTGATCCTTCTACAAGCCTCTCCTCCATTCTCATCACCATCCTGATCCCTTCAGTCTCTTTTTCAGGCTTAAAAGGAACCCCATTTCCTTCGCCAGATCTTCTAGCCTCAGCACAAGGAAGACTCTTTTCTAATTGGGCTCCAAATTCATCCCCCTGCTTTAAAAGGACACAGTGGTCTCAGCTTCCTTTTCTATAAGGCTGCTTTAGCCATTGATTGATTCCTGAGAAATCTTCTTCTCTTCTTCTCTCCTAGGATGTTAGAGTAGGCAAAGCATCTATTAACTACTTATCAAGAATATGACTATATACAAGCAAAAATAGAGTCCCTGCCCTTGAGGAGCTTACATCCTTAATGGGGAAGACAGCCCAAAGAAGATGGGTGTGGGTGCGAGTGTCAAGGTGAAAAAATCCAGAGTCCCAGGAGCTGAGCTGGGTTAGAAGAGATGTTCTTCTTTTCTTTCTCTATGGCATTCTAGTTTACTGTACCATCTTAGAACTTAGACCTGGAAGGTCCTTTAGGAGTCATTTAGTCCTGCCTCATTTTACTGACATGCAGGGAAGTTAAGTGACTTTTCCAAGATCACACAAATAGTTTTACAGGCAGGATTTGGACCTTATTATTTGACTCCTAACTTATCACTCTTTACATTACCTCATGTTGCCTTAGTGATCCACCATATTGACCCCTTCAGTGCTGAAATCACTGGTCTCAGAATTTCAGTTAGAAGGAACCTCAATTGCCATCCCTTGTTTAGGCAGTGAAGTAGCACAGGGGTTTTAGCATGCTCAGTTTAGAGTCAGGAAGATTTAAGGTCAAACCTAGCCTCAGACTTTAGTTATGTGACCCTGGGCAAGTCACTGAACTATTTCCATTTCCCCAGCTGTAAAATAGAGATAATAATAGCACCTGCTGATGATTGTTATGAAGTTCAAATGAGATATTTGTAAAGTGCTTAGCTTGGTGCCTGGCACATGGTAGGTACTCTTCCTTCCTTCCTTCCTTCCTTCCTTCCTTCCTTCCTTCCTTCCTTCCTTCCTTCCTTCCTTCCTTCCTTCCTTCCTTCCTTCCTTCCTTCCTCCCTCCCTTCCTTCCTTCCTTCCTTCCTTCCTTCCTTCCTTCCTTCCTTCCTTCCTTCCTTCCTTCCTTCCTTCCTTCCTTCCTTCCTCCCTCCCTTCCTCCCTTCCTCCCTCCCTCCCTCCCTTCCTTCCTTCCTTCCTTCCTTCCTTCCTTCCTTCCTTCCTTCCTTCCTTCCTTCCTTCCTTCCTTCCTTCCTTCCTTCCTTCCTTCCTTCCTTCCTTCCTCCCTCCCTCCCTTCTTTCCTTCCTTCCTTCCTTCCTTCCTTCCTTCCTTCCTTCCTTCCTTCCTTCCTTCCTTCCTTCCTTCCTTCCTTCCTTCCTTCCTTCCTTCCTTCCTTCCTTCCTTCCTGTCTTCTTTGTTCCTTCTTCCCTTCCCTTCCCCTCTCTTTCTCCTTCTCCTTCCTTCTATCCACCCACCAAATTAAAAAGAACTATTGCTTTCAGCACTGACTGGCTCATCTGTTCCTTCTACAACAGAGCTGTTTCTGTCTGTGCCAAGAGTAAAAACTATGCAGAAAAGAAGGTGAAAGGGCTAGATCCTTTCACCTTCAGGCAGCACACCTCTCTATTCTTCTGGTTATCATTAATACTTGGAAAGAATAGAGGTAGTGCCTTGAGGAGAAAACAAAGAAGAAAGAATGCTAATTTGACAAAAGGAAATTCTATCCTATATAAAGAAACAGAAAGCTGGAAGAATGATATTAAAGAAGGGAGTAAAAAAGATCCCTGAATTTATGGAGCTAAGGAATAGGTATGAGGTTCTTCCCTATAGGAGGTGGGAAGCTCAGACTGAGAAGGGAGCAACCTCTTATGTAAGTTTTAAGGTAAGCTGATATGGAATCACAAGGGGAGGGGTGGGGAGAGAGAGAGACAGAGACAGGGAGAGGGAGGAGGAGGAGGGAGAGGGAGAGAGACAGAGACAGAGACAGAGACAGAGACAGAGACAGAGAGAGAAGGAGGGAGGAATTAATGAATAGGTATAGAAATAGATAAATAGCTATTAGATATAGACATAGGGCAGCTGGGGGGCCCAGTAGATAGAATGCTGGGTCTGGAGTCAAAAATACTCCTTTTCCTGAGTCTAAATCTGGCTTCAGATACTTACTAGCTATGTAACACAGGGCAAGCCACTTCACTCCATTTGCCTCAGTTTCTTCACTTATCAGATGAGCTGGTGAAGGAAATGGCAAACCTCTCCTGTATTTCTGCCCAGAAAATCCCAATGTCACAGAGAGACTGACATGACTGGGATGATTGAACAACAAAGAACTAAAATAGAAATAGGCAGATGATAGATACAGATGATGGGTGTAGAGATAGATGGATGGTAGTTTTAGAAATAGATAGGCGTGGATAGATGGATGGATAAAAAGAAAGTATTTGGATATCTACATACACAGATGAAAACATTTATTCAGCACGTACTTTACGTCAGGCGCTGTGCCAAGTCCTGAGGATACAAGGACAAAAGAGTAAGACAGTCCTTGCTCTCTGGGACCTTACATTCTTCTGGGTGAAGCCAACACAGAAAGGGCTGCTAGAAAGGGTGCTGGCATTTCAGTGGGGGCACAGGGAGATGTCTTGTAGGTAGGGTGCAGACCTGGTTTCCTGCAAGATGATGCAAAAATTTTCCTTCAAGAGCTGAGGGAGCCAAAGTAAGTGTAAGGTGGCAGAGGGAGGGAGATGAGGCAGATGGCCAGAGTGTTGACAACATGAGGAGATGGTCATGAAGTACCAGGAGCCAGCAGCCAAGAATTGTCGAAGGTAATTGTGTGAGGAAACAGAGGTGGGTGATCATGAGTGACTCCATCCTCTTTGTCAGTCCCGTGCCGTCATGGGGATGCCTGCCTTCACCTCGAACTAATCCAGGATATGCCTGGGGGAGCCTTGGAGTTCTTGCAGTCTCTGATGACCATTAGCCACATGCGGTGGTTCACCTGGGGATCCACATTCTTTGAGGTCTGAATCTTGGGAGACCAGACACCGAAAAGGTGAGAAGGGATGGCCGGGCACTTGTAGTCAGAGCACAACTCGCGTACCGACTGACGTGACCTTGCCCAGACCCGACTCACAAAAGGACCGCCCAGACCAAGAGCCTGCAGCTTTGCTGCTCAAATTGTTCATGTTCACAAATTTTCCTATAAGAATAAAAAAAAAAGAACAAAAAGTTTAATTATTCCTGAAGACCAACAGTTTTGCTACTTTGGAATTAAAGATGGAAAGGTGGGAAGCCTGCTATTTGCCTTCATCCCTTTGTCATTAATAGTCAACTGTAAAGTCTCTGTGTGGCTGGGTTTATCTCTAGTATGCAGCCAACTTGTGGCCTAATCCCCTAAAAGGCAATGTGGCATTTCTTCACATCCTTTGGCTTTCCTTCCCCCTGCTGAGTGGTCCAGGAATCTCATGGAAGAGACATCACTCACTGCTCAGCAGTGCTGCTACTTAAAAGAACAGCTTAGTTTCACTGTTCCATTTGGCAAGATGGAGACACCTTGAAGCATAGGAAATGACGGGGATCCTAGAAATGGGCTCCCCTTTTGCTGGCCCTACAGGAAAGCATTGGAGGGCTGTGGGCAGTCAAAAAGGGAGACATCTTTGGCAACAAAGCCCTATTCATACATGTCAAGAGATAATATGCTGTGATGAGATGGATATTCTTGCTTAAGTTTTACCCACTTTCTTTTGAAGTGATATTTAAATGGACATCAAAACACATTGTACAATAGGCTCTTCTCTTTTCCGAGCCCTGAAATTTGGACATTATGTCTAACGCCTCTGACCCAGGGACCTCCACTTCTGGACTCTCTTCTTGGTCACAGCCCTGAATATTTCTTTGACCTGTTGTGACCCCACCCACAGTTTATTTTGTAAAATTTATGAATATAGCTTATGAAAAAAGGGGAGAAATGTGACCAAGGAAAACAGTTTATTAGTTAAGGCAGTAAGTAATATAATAGCTCAAAACATTGGATAAAATTGGTGTGGTGCTAATAGAAAGAGGATAAATTTCTAGAATCCACTGTCATTTCTCTTATTCAAAGAATGGAAAGGCAACTAGGTAGCTCCGTGGATTGAGAGCCAGGCCTAGAGATGGAAACCCTGGGTTCAAATGTGGCCTCAGATATTTCCTAGCTGTGTGACCCTGAGCAAGTCACTTAATCCCTATTGCTTAGGCTTTACCACTCTTCTGTCTTGGAAATGTTACACAATATTGACTCTAAGATGGAAGGTAAGAGTTTAGGAAAAGAAAAGAAAAGCCCAGAAGATCCACATTTTTGAATAGTCCTCAATGGTTCAAGTTCTTTGGGCTAATTTTTCAATTTATGAACCTTTACAAATAATAGCTTGCTTATGTCTAGGTTTCCATAGATATTGGTAACAACACCTCCAACCTCTGTACAAGCACTCCAGAAAACAATGTTATCAAGTGTAGGATAGCCCCCTTATTTTATGCCACATACAAAACATAAGACTCAGAAGATCCCATAAACAAACATAGAAAACACATAGAAACAAATCCCATAGAGAACCCTCAATAGCCCATAAACAATTTATATCATTTTTCTCCCTTGGCATCATTTCCCCACAAGATTTAAGAGTTTGTTGTTCCTTATAGGGCCACTCTGTGTTCTGGACATCATGAGAAGGGGAAGATGCTTTGGTGCTATTAAGCAGGCAAATCTCCTTCCCATGGCACATTTTTGGTATCTCACAGTAATTTCTGGAGCTTTGCTTCTCCGTTGGTCCATTATTGCCCTCCTACTTTGGGGAAACATGAGCAATCTTTTTATCTCTCTTAGGAAATTCTCCTTTTTTACACAGAAAGTCAGATCAAGGCTGCTCAGGGCGCAGCTAGGTGGCTCATTGGATTGAGAACCAGACTCAGAGATGGGAGGTCCTGGGTTCAAATCTGACCTTGGACACTTCCTACCTGGGCAAGTCTCTTAACACCTATAGCCTAGCCCTTATTATTCTTCTTCCTTAAAACCAATACACAGTATTGTAAAGGTTTTTTTAAAATCTCCCTTCTTTGCTAAAAAAGATTAGATTCTAAGATCATATTGCCTTGGAAATCCCTTTAGTGGGAGCAAGGGTTCAAGAGGGATATTTGTTTGTAAATTCCCCTCTAAGGACATGTGAGTATGAACATATAATTCCCATGCGATTTTCTAAGATACTCCATCACTGTCTTGGTCATTGCCATATTTTATACTGGGAAAATATCTTGTATTTTGTATCTTGTATCTTGTCTGTGCTCACAAAGGGAATAACAAAGGCAATAGGTGGCTAAGAAGCTCTTCTCTCAACCATATGGACTTAGGTGACCATATGAAACTCTGTGTTCTTTTGTCCCAAGCCGGTCATTAATGGCTCTAGTGTTAAGGAGAAGCCCCTAGCCCATCTGTTTTACCATCAGGATCTCTACAGAAGTTAAGCAAATGGGAAAAGGCAAAAAGAAACCAGCGTCCTTGATGAAGACTCCTTTTATAGGTTCACACAAAGTAGAGTCTCCTCTCATAAGATTTCTTTACTCATGGTCTGCCTCTAAATAAATGCACCAGAATTGATCAGGGATCAGTTTGATCAACCTCTTATATGCCTTTACCTTACTTGTCATCCACAGGGATTTTTCAGCATAACATAGCTGAGAGGGTGCTATGGCATCAAGAGACCTGGGTTCTAGTCCTGGGGCTGCCTCTAATTTGCTTCATGGCCTTAGGCTAGTCCCCTCCTTGGGCCTTTGTTTTCTCTTCTGCCAAATGAGGAGGCTAGAGGTCCCTTGAGGTCCCTACCAAATCTAACAGTCTACGATTTAGGATTATAAAGTAGATCTTCCTTTGCCTGGGTTCTAACATTGGTAAGGCATTTGTTCCATGGCCCAGGAAAGTCAGTGTTGGGCCCAAGTGCCAGCCTTACATGCATCTGTGGTGAACATAGAGGAGAGAATCAGGTAGAGTGAAGCTTAGGAGCTCTGGTAGAGATAGAATGATGTAGAGCTGGGCAATCCAACATTAAATCAATAAGCATTTATTAAATATCTTCTATGTGT
Source organism: Monodelphis domestica (assembly GCF_027887165.1). Classification (NCBI taxonomy): domain Eukaryota; kingdom Metazoa; phylum Chordata; class Mammalia; order Didelphimorphia; family Didelphidae; genus Monodelphis; species Monodelphis domestica. The sequence goes on along the minus strand of NC_077228.1, from coordinate 517,109,885 downwards.
TCAGTATCATTCTAAGCACTGGAGATAGAGTCCAAAATATGAAATTATTTCTACCTTCAAGGAGTTTGTATTCTATCAAGAGAGACAAGAAAAATAAACAGCAAAAAACATCTTGGCTTGGGATGAGGGATATTCTTCGTCATAGTACCTTTGTCCACCTTGATTCTTTGTTCAAAATATGGTAATAGCACTTCAAATATCTCAGAACCTCAGTGGCTACTGTGGGGTTTCATGGGCCTGTTTATCTTTATTATATTCATCAAAATTCAATTTAGTTTCCACATATATTAATTAAATGCCTACTGTATGCAAAGTATCATAAGAGGCTCTGTGGTACTATGAATAAAGAACCAGCCTAGGAGTCAGGAACCAGACCAGGAGAGGGCATTGGCTTAGAGGATCCTGAAGGCCTCTTCTAGTTCTTGATCCCTTAGGAATAGGACAAGAGGAATAAAGGAGTAGACAAATGCAGGAAAGAAACAATGTGAAGAAATTTTTCTTCTTTGTGAAGAAAAAATCTACAGGACTCTGACTCCAAGGATTTGAGCCTGGGTACCCAAGAGAAGTTTAACTATTTTGCATATTTCCCCATATTGGCTCCTTAGTGACAGAGACTCTGTTATTCATAAGTGACCAGGAGTAGCCATTAGCCTATCTAATTAAGTCCTAGGCAAGTGGCACCACAGTGGATAGAATGTCAGACATAGAGTCAGGAATGCTTGAGTTCAAATCCAATTTCAGTCACCACAAAACAGTCATGTGACCATGAGGAAGTCACCTAACCTTTGCTTCCTTCAGTTTCCTCAATTGCAAAAATGGAAATAGTAATAGAACCCAGGGTTGTTGTGAGGATCAAATGAGATAATATTTGTTAAGTGCTTGGCACAGTGCCTTGATAAATCCTTCCTGTCCACCTGCTTCTGATCCATGATGAGGCGAGTTACTTAAGTTCTTACTGCCCCAGGTAACTTTCTAAGATTAGAAGCTTCAGGGTAGGTGCTGATATGTATAGATGGAGAGAGTTTCCTTACATGAGAGTCCCTAATATTAATGAACTCCCAGTTCTCCTCCCAAATCCCCAGTTCTTAAAGATGTAAGGCCTTGTATTGGGTGCAGAGAGAGAAAAATGAAAACAAGCCAATTCCTTTTCTTCCTGGGGTTCACTTTCTATAGAAGAGGGGAAGAAACACAATGTATACTCATAGAATTAGGGTTTGGTTTTAAGTATGAGGTTGGTCCAGATTTATGATTTCAGTGGCCTAGGAAACTCCTAGTGTAGAAATTTCCCTATACCAATAAAATCATAAAGCCTTAGAGGACTTCCTGAGGGCCTGAGAGGTTCTCACCTACCCAGGGTGACACAGCAAGTGTTAGGTACAGAACTTGAACTTGGGTCTTCCTGATTTGAACACTAGCTCTCCATCCACTACCCAGTGGCCTCTTTGTCCATTTCAAGAGAACCCAACACAAATGGAAGAGATCATGAACAAAAGGGGAAGGAGGCTTATTTCCCTGTCACCCTCACATGTAGCAAACATTCCCATGGTCATTGCAAATGTCTAAGGGATGACAAAACTAAATGTCTATCCCAAACCATTTTCCTTTTACTGTTGATCCCAGCAATGAATGCCTGGTAGAAAAACAGAGAAGAGGTCAGACAGAATTCCTGTAAGGCATCATTTGCCCAAATAATAAGCAATTCCAGGAGTATAGACTGCCCCTTGCTCACTCTCCCTTGGCAGTTGTCACATCTTTCCCTGAAGCATGCTGGTTATGAGACATTTCATCAGAATGACAGCTCCTTCGACGGCCTGCTATTTTTCATCATGCACGTGCCTTTCTTTTCCATTTCTAACATCAGCGTTTCACCTTTGAAACCCAAGAAGCTGTCTAAGAGATGGTGAAAGGGACAGACAGGAACATGGTACTCTGTGGACATGCTATCAGAAGACAGGGTAATGAAGGCCAGATGAAGGGAGGGTAAAGGGTGGTACCAAAAGGCTGGAGTGGGAATTTCAGACATGTATTAGTTCATGTTTGGAGTTTGTAAGTAGAGAAAAATAGCTCCAGGCTCAGGTTGGGATAAGAGTCCTCAGTCTAAGATCTCTTTTCCTTTCAAATTTTAAAAAATAGCCCTGTCCCCTGATACATCTAGTACAATTGAGTTCGATCAAATTCATAAGTATATCTTAAGGACCTACTATTTGTCAGAACTTATAGGCTGCCAAGGGTTCTTAAGGCTCAGAACCCCAGCTCCCGATTTAATCTGGATGAGTTCAATCCTGTTGATGGGGAAGGGGAAGAGAAAGTTCCATAGATCATTTCACTCCCAGGGTTTCTCTGGGAAATACCAGAATTAGCTCATATAAGTCTCTACAGAAACAGGGAGAGTCTTCAGCATTGAACCTAAACAGACTCAAATGATTTAAGAGATTTGCCCAAGGTTATAGGCATAGTGAGCACTGTAAAAATTAAAAATTTAATCTCTAATAATAGAAATATTATATTTTATGGAGGTTTATTAAAGATCATTAGAAATCAAGGAATGAAGAGGATACAAAATAAAAACCATGTGCCCATGGCTGGTTAGCCATTTTCAGTCATCTTCACTCACCACCATCACTGCTGATTGTTGCCCAAAAAAGAGGACGTGGGAGGAGTTACCACCAGTTAAATACTCACAATGTGATCCTGCCAACATGAAGATGCAGGAGAGATTATAGGGAAAAACCTTTGATTTCATTCCCCAGAAGTCAAAGGTTCAAAATCTCCATTTATACACATCACAGGTGGAATTCAAATTCACATCCTCTTTTGCAAGGGTCCTGTTTCATGTTCCTTATTCGTCTAATAAAAGCTGCCTTCTTGATTATGTATTATGATGGTGTGTAGTGGTAGTAAATGGAAAGAAGATGTGACCCTTGTGTATATTAGGCATTTCTTTTGTGTAGAGGAAATAAATAGCTGTCCCATACCTGATTCACATTTTACAATTGTATACTAAGTTTTTTCTATCACCTACTGTGGGGAGGCCATAGACATCAGACAAATAGAAGTTTTCAATCAATTTTCCCATGGTGAGAGTATAGTGTTTAAAAAAGGAATCTAATCCCTCTCACTGAGGACCAGGGTACCCTAGGACTGAAATTAGTCTATCATGTGCAGGGAGAGAGCAAAGGAGCCCATTAGTGAAAAGGGAACAGATGCAGTGTCCCAGATCTTGCTAAATCTAACTAAATCAAAGATTTAGAGATAGACTGGATTTTTTTATTGTTATTTAGTCATGTCATACCTTTTGGGATCTTTTTGAGGTTTTTCTTGGCAAAGACACTGGAATGGTTTGTCATTTCCTTCTCCATCTCATTTCACAGATGAGGAAACTGAGTCAAACAGGGTGAAGTCGTTTACCCAGGGTCACACAGAACTCAGGTTCTCTTGATTTCAGGACCACTATTCTATCCACTGTTCCACCTAGCTGCCCTGATGGGAACCTAGAGGTAGATTAATCTAACCCTTGTTGTTTTGTATGTGGGAGAAATGAGGACCAGATCCTGTAAATTCATTGCTGCTTCCCCTCTACTATGCTCACTGCCTTTCTCCTTCGATCATATCTCTGTTTTTTGGCCAGGCAACACCAACAACCTGCCCTCAATCCAGAACTGTTTCTGACATTAGGAGGTCCACTACCATAAGGGAAACCAGCTAGAATTTTCTTTTTCTGGCCAGAGTTACAGGCCTCCCTCTGATACAAGTCCCAGACTGGGACTTCATCTTCCTAAGATTATTCCCTTTTGTTATTCACTCCTGAAGCCCTCTGGTCACACAAAGGCTTGCTTAGGGAGTAGGGCTCCCAAACATTCTCTACACTTGAGGGAATTTTCACCTCCAACTCCAGGCTCAGATACAATTATGAATCTCCCTCTGACACCTAGGGAAGGGCATCTTTTACCCAAGGGAACATCTCCACCTGCTTAGGAGTGACAAAGTATCCCAACATCTACCTAATTATCCTACCCCCAAGCTGAGTGGCAGACACTCTTAAACCAGACCTAGAGAGGAATTCTTTTTTTTATTGAAAAAATTTATTTAATTAATTAATTTAGAATATTTTTCCATGATTACATGACTCATGTTCTCTCCCTCCCTGCCCCCTCCCATAACCTACACGCAATTCCACTGGGTTTTACATGTGTCATTGATCAAGACCTATTTCCATATTATTGATATTTGCATGGGGTGACCGCTTAGAGTCTACATCCCCAAACATATCCCTATCAACCCATGTGATCAAGCCTAGAGAGAATTCCGAGCTAGCAGGAGAAATAATGGGCCAAGGGGAGCAACCAGGCTGAGTCCAAGGAAAAGGTAGAGTTCAGAGGGATGATGCCAAAAAAAGGTACTGAAATGTTCTTAGGATCATAGGTTTAGAGTTGAAAGGGGACCTCAGAGACCATCCCATACAACTTTTCATTTAGCAGATAAGGAAACTGAGGCTAAGAAATGTGAAGTGACTTGTCTAAAGTTACATTGGTAATGTCATAGGTGGAATTTGAACCCAAATCCTATGACTCTGGGCCTGTTAGGTGGCACAGTGCACAGAGCACTGGGTCTAGATTGAGGAAGAAGGTATCAAGTGATAACATTTGTACAACCCAGTGGAATTGCTTATAGGCTCTGGAAGGGAGAAGGAAAGAGGGGAGGGAAATAAAATGAATCATGGAAACATGGAAAAATATAAAAAAAATAAAAGAATAAAAGAATGAGGCAGACTCATCTTCCTGACTTCAAATCTGCCCTCATACATTTATTAGCTTAACAATCAATTAATACTATTTGCCTTAGTTTCCCCATCTGTCAAATGAGCTGGAGAAGAAAACGGAAAACCACTCCAGTATCTCTGTCAAGAAAACTCCAAATGGAGTCATAAAGTATCTGAGACAGCCAAAATGATTGAATAACATCAATATTGTGTCTTCTAACTGATTGGTAGAAGACATATCAGGTAGCCCTCATGAGTTATGGCTTTGACTGAATGATGATCCACACCTACATTATACTTCAAACCTGTGGTGTTTTTTAGGGATCCCTGCTTGTGGGAAGAGGTGCTTCTCATTCATAAATTCATTCATTAATTTATTGGCAATGCCCTTGAATCTAGCAGAAGCAACTCTGATGCTCCAGACACAAATTAAAGAGATACATTTTTTATTTTGGGCTTTAGTTAAAAAGCCTTCCTTTGTTCTAGGCCGTTCTTTCACACTCACCTTTTCCTGTTTGCCTCAATTTCTTTAGCACCAAATTCTCAACATCCAAAATCAATTACATGATAAGGATTAGAACTGAAATGCAGGAGCTTTCCTAGGGTGAGGAAATTCAGTGTCTACAGGAATCTCTATTATCAAACACTTGAAGGAAAATTTAACCAAATACTGATTCAGGAGAGCACAGCATGGAACTGGACACTAAAATGTTGTCAATGTACAGTGAAACCTGGATTAGCCAGAATTTAACCAAATGAAAAGCTAAATTAATTAGAATTTCCCCTCACACTTGACTTTTAGGACAAAGAAAGAAATGAAAAGAAAACAAATTCAAATTAAGAGAATTTACTCTAAAATAAAATCACTTTGGGGTCATTATGAGCCTAGAACAATCTAAGCCCCCCAATTCTCCCTTCTTCATTTCTAGCATTGAACAGGAACTGTATGATGAAATGGCAAAAGTCAGATGGCCTGAACTGGAATCCTGGCTTTCTTACTATTGTAAGGGGGGAAAGGGGTTATTTTTTAAAGGGTTGGCCTGGATTATTTAAGAGTGTGGTTGCCAGGAATTTATATTTATTCCAAAGAGATTTATTTACAATTTATTTACAAAATGTAGAAAGAGTGAAGTAAGAAAATCAGAGAGAGGATAGGGTAAGATGTCTAGATTAAGCACTAAGTAATTTACTCAGGTCCCTGGCTCAACCCAGGAAGGGAGAGTTAGTCCTTAGGCCTTGGTAAAGCTGAGGACCTGGAGAAGTCTCTCTCAAGAGGTAAATCTCTCCTGAGGTTAGTTTTTTTTTCAGAAAATCCAGCAGTTAAGAGTCAGCTTTTCACTCACCACCTGTCACTCCAAAGAAAGAGATTTTAGAACAGCCTCACCAGGAACAGGGTCTTGGGTCCAGCCTCCACTCCAAAGAATGAAGAATTGTCTCCAGTCTCCACTTCCAAAGAATGAAGAAGTGTCTCCAGTCTCCACTTCCAAAGAATAAAGAAATGTCTCTCACAGGAAGTGACAACTCTTTTTAAAGACACTTCATTTGAATCACTTCCTGTGTCTTCTCCTAATTTTACATCTACCAATAACAATTTAAGCTTTGCTTTAAGACTGCCCAGGGGCAGTTAGTTTAATTCTGATTTGTCACCTACTATTGCACATGTGGTGGGTCACAGACCTCCCACTTCATGATGAAGTAGAATGTTTACATTTTTGGTGATTAGATCTAAAAATGGGAAGATTTTCATACTCAACTTTTAAGTAGGGTATTTATCTTTTGGTGATTAAATCTAAAAATAGGCAGAGATTACAATTTTAATTTTCATAATCAGGGGAGAGTTAATTTTAATCTTCATACTTTCCCTTAGACAAATCACTTCATTTCTCTGGGCTTCTGATTTAGCTTGTTAAGTGAGGAACCATGAGACAACAGGACCATAGTTCTAGAACTCAGAAGGACAGGAGAGGTCAACTATTCCAACCAACCTCTAATTTTACAGATGAGGAAACTGAGGCCCAGGGAAGTTAAATAATTTGTTCAGGGGCCCATGTGAAAGACGTTGACAAAGCCAGCATTTGAATCCATAAAGATGGACTGACTTCTGAAGTCTCATTTAACACTAAACTATGATCATATATATTTTCTAAGTTTTAGAGCAATTTATCAATAAACATTTTAAAGGACCTATTTTGTGCTAAGTGCTATGCTAATATATTTATTACTTTTTATATTTTTATATTATATTTTCAAGCTCATTAAAAGGTAGCTAAGAGGTGCAGTAGATAAAGCACGAGGCCTGGAGTCAGGAAGACTCATCTTGTGAGTTCAAATCCAGTCTCATACAGTTGTCAACTATGTGATCCTGAGCAACTCACTTCACTTCTGTTTGCCCATTTTCCTTCTCTACAAAAAAGGGTGGACAAGGAATGGCAAACCATTCTAATATCTGCCCAAAAACCCAAATGGGGAATTCAAATCCAACCTCAGACCCTTGTGTGACCCTGAGCAAGTCACTTAACTCTTTTGGCCTCAGTTTCCTCATCTGTAAAATGAGCTAGAGAGGGAAATGATGAACCATTTAAATATTTTTGTAGAGAAAACCCCAAATCAGGTCACAAAGAGTCAGATACAATTGAAACAACTGAATGATTAAAAAAGGCACACTAAAAATTCTCAGATAAGTTTCTCAAGCAACTAGGATAGATTCTGGATTATGAAAAGTATGAGAAGGATTAGCCCTTGTTTTGGGCCTTAACTTTTTTCCCCCTGGGCTCTGTATTTAGGTTCTACCTCCCTGGAGATTTTATTTTATTTTATTATTTTTTTAAACCCTTACCTTACATCTTGGAGTCAATACTGTGCATTGACTCCAAGACAGAAGAGAGGTAAGGGCTAGACAATGGGGGGTAAGTGACTTGCCCAGGATCACACAGCTGGGAAATGTCTGAGGTCAGATTTGAACTTAGGACCTCCCATCTCTAGGCCTGGCTCTCAATCCACTGAGCTACCCAGATGCCCCCCTCCCTGGAGATTGTAAAGCAAAGGGCTGGATGAAAACTTGTCTAGTATGTTGAGCTGGGTATGACTTGGCTTGGTTCACCATCTGAAAAGTCTATGTCTAAATCCACCAAACTAGATTTTCAAGGTCAGAAAATGGAACTACCCTTACAAAAGGTTTCCAGTAGTGGTTGAAACCCAAAGGGAATTCAGGCCAATGCTTACTTAGAGCTTCTGGGCACTCTAGGACATTGAAGTTCAGTTTATAGTGAAAGAAGTCAAAGGAAACTTGACTAGATGCCCAAGGCTAATGAAGATGTGTAAACTACCAGAGCCTCAGTTTCTCCAACTATAAAATAGAGATAATTATAGCACTTAACTCTCAAGATGTTCAAATGTAATAATCTGTATAATTCTTAAAATGTTATAGAAAGGTACATTATCATTATCAGTTTGTATTTTGAAGGACTTGAGTGAGTTATCTAAGTTACTATACCAGAGACTTGGATAGAACAGCTGCTGTTTCATATTCTTCAATGAAATTCAACTCGACAAACATTTCTTAAGTGCACTTGGAGTCAGGAAGTTTTGGGTTCAAGTATGAGTCAAAAGTGATATTGGGTGATCCTGGAGAAGTCATTTAACTTTTCAGGGCCATAGGCATCTAAATCTCTAAGTTTTAGAGCAATTGGTCAATAATCATTTTTTAAAGCATCTACTATGTGCTGGGTCCAATGCTAAACACTAAAGAAACACCAATAAAAAGCCAAAAAAGATAGTCTCGCTGTCAAGGAGTTGACAGTATAATGGAAGATACAACAATGACACAACTATGAACAAACACACACAACTAAGAACAAACAATATATGAACAAATATATATATATATGGAAAGAGAGAGACAGAGAGAGAGAGACAGAGAGACAGAGAGAGACAGAGATGGAGAGAGAGAGACAGAGATGGAGAGACAGAGAGACAGATATATATATATATATATATATATATATATATATATATATATATATATATATATATATATAAAGAGAGAGAGAGACAGACAGACAGACAGAGACACAGAGAGACAGAAACAGAGAGATAGAGAGGCAGAGAGAGAGACAGAGAGATGGAGAGAGAGAGACAGAGAGAGAAGTAGGGAGAGGGAGGGAGAGAGAGAATACAATATATTACCAAGCCTTCCTGGGACACAAAAAGGGGAAACAATGATACAATCTCTGCCCTCAAGGAGTATACATTCTATTCTTAATTATATCCTAGTGTTAATGTTTCAATTAGTTAAATATGCTTCTTATCCCTTTCCCTCCATTATTTCCTAATCAAGAAGGCCTTTGTTCTTTGAAAGCCATTTGGCCATTTTCCTTTTTTTAGCTCCTAGTTATCTGGGTAATTTGAAAATGTTCTGTCCTGTTTAAAAAGACAAAAAAGAAAATTAAATCACATTTCTGCCTGCAGGTTCAGTTCTCAGTTACAGTTGAAGGCTCCCCCAGGACACACAGATATTGCTCTCTTTAAATGAAACACTTCCTTCTTGTAGTTTTTCCCCTGGGCTGGGTCAGTCATTCCTGCTGGGAGCTGGAGGCTGGGCTGAAACCTTGGAGAGAGAAGACTAAGTAAGGGTGTCTGAGGATCTTAGAAAAAGACTGCAAAGAGTCTATCTTTTTTAAAAAATGTTTAATCAGATGTGCGGTTTCATTGATGTAGGGAACTACCAGTAAGGAAAGTTCCTTTTCTTATTCAGATCAGTACCTGTCTAGCAATTTATAGTAACTTATAGTCTTTAATAGTAGTGTTTAAAGGTCCTCACAGTCAGTATGAATCTGAGGTCAGATTTGAACTAGGGTCTTCCTGATTCAGACATTTGATTCTTTTCATTATAAAGTGAACCTCAAAGTCAACCTGGATTCAGAGGATAGTGTTTCTTTTTCTTTTATAAATTTCAATTCAATTTAATTTTCAGTGCCAAAATTCTCTCTCCACCCATCCTATTTTCACGGAGAAGGCAAGAAAAACAAAACTTATTTCAAATATATATATATATTTATACAAAAGAAATGTCCATATTCACCATGTTTGGGAAGAGGTTCAAGAAAAAGAAAGAGAAAAAAGTATGCTTCAGTTGGTACTCTGAGTCCATCAGTTATCTGTGTGGTGGATACCATATTTAATCATTAGTCCTTTGGAATTATCATGAGTCATTGCATTTGATCAGTTACTAAATATTTTACAGGTGATCATCTTTACGATATTGCCAGTTACTGTGTAAATTGTTCTCCTGGTTCTGTTTCCCTCACTTTGCATCAGTTCATATAAGTCTTTAGAAACCACCCCCTTCATCATTTCTCATAGCATAGTCATATTGTATCACATTCATAGACTAAAACTTGTTCAACCATTCCCCAATTAATAAGTATCCCCTCAGTTTCCAATTTTTTGCCAACTACTAAAAGAGCTTCTATAAATATTTTCATATATATAGCTCTTCTTTTGAACTCTTGGGAGGTACAGACCTAGTAGTGGTATTTCTGGGTCAAAAGGCATGCACAGTTTAATAGTTTCCAAACTACTTTCCAGTGTGTCAAAGAAGATCCTCCCCTCTCCCCTCCTCAGTAGCTTGATATGTCCATCAAACATTCCTGATATACCACAATTGCACCAGGTTTTATGTCGGTCAACATGCTATGCATCAATAAAGGTCAAGGTTTTGGGCTTCTGAGCAGGAGAATCGAGAGAGAATTGGGGGAGAATGGAGAAGAGAATGAAGAAAGAAGAAGTTGGGAACAGAGCAGGCAGGTGAGGGGAAAGAGGAAAGAGACAGGCAGGCTAAGGATCATGCAGTCATGTTATTTAGAGGAATAATTGCCTACCCTTTCCAATAAACTTTATAAAATATATATCTGTGTAGAAATATTATTCAATTCTTACAGATGGTGAACCACTTTGCTTTAAAAACAAACCCTTAATTTTCTCCTTAAAGAAGTTTTGAGTCTTAGGTAAAACTTAGGTAAGATAGAAGCCACTTCAGTTTTTCTCCCTGCCTTGATATGCAAAACAAACCACAGCGGAGAAAGGGAACAGGCTGCTGTTTCTCCTGGATTGGATCACATTGGATTGGTGAGGAAAACTCCTTCCCTGGTGTCACCCGCCCCCCCCCCCCATTCCTCCCCTTTTTCTCTTTTGTCTTGAATAGAGGTGAAGGGACCGTTTTGCTGATATAGAATTGGGTGGGTTTTAGGACCCAACAGGAACTCCTGCTCTTTTACTTTCCTAGTCCTTACTTTCAAGGTCCTAGTGTTCCTTCTTTCAGCCTAGTGCAGTGCAGGGTGTGTGTGTGTGTGTGTGTGTGTGTGTGTGTGTGTGTGAAACCCTTGAACAGATCCTGGGGGTCCTTCGAGGCTGTGGATTAGAGATAAGGACTCCCTGGGGCAGTAGAGAAGGGAAAAGGACTCCCCACATGGTTCCCCCCAATACAACCCATTTTGGACCACTGTGGCAGGGACCTGCTTGGTGACACCCATTAAATTAATCCTGGGGGTCATTCCAGGCTGTGGACTAGGGTAAGGAGCTCCCTGCCCCCCCCCCACTTTGAAAAAAAAAACGTGGCTACTGCCTAACCTCTGGGGGAGGGGAAACTGCATTTTTACTCTTTCCATTTTTCTCTGCCTTCCCCTACTCTTACACTTTGCTGCCAGCCTTTCTTTAGCATATCAAAAGTCACTCAAATCTTCCTTGAAGACTACCTGTCTTCTTTAGCATATTAAACACTATGATTTTTTTTCCCTTTCCTGTATCTGACTGCTTGCTTAGATAGATTTACTACCCACAGGTGCCTTCCACTCTACATGCATTTATAGTGCCACCTACTGTCGAGAATTAAAACTGGAGGAAAACAAAAAACTCCTTTGCTGCTGCTACTAGGGATCTAAAATAATGCTATTAAATTGAATATATTAAAATGAAAGTATTATTAACAGGAAACATTAATAATATTGAATTTAAATTAAGACCAAATTTCTAAAATTGAACAAAGCCAACATTGAATCAAATTAATTACATGCAATATTAAGGAATAATTTAGAACATAATAGTATTAATAATACTATCAACAATAATTATTATTTTCAATTCTTACAACAGAATGGTGAAACTAGTTCATTTCTCCAACAACTGTGCATTAGTATCCTTATTTTTATTTTTTGTATCTCTGCCAGCAGTTGCCATTTCCCTTTTCTGTCATTTTAGTCAATCTGGTGGGTTTGAGGTGGTACCTCAAAGCTGCTTTAACTTGTATTTCTCTAAGTATTAGTAATTTAGACCATTTTATATGATTATTGATAGCTTTGATTTTTTTCCTATGAAAATTGCTTGTTCTTATTCCTTGATCATTTTTACCTGTTGAGAAATAAACTGAAAATTAGTTGCAAATATATTTGAGAAATGAGGTCTTTATAAGAGAAACTTGCTGCACATTTCCCCCCTTCCTTCTAATTTTAGCTGCATTTGTTTGTGCAAAAGTGTTTTAATTTTGTGTAATTAAAATTATACATTTTATAACTCATGAATCTCTCTGTCTCTTGTTTGGTCATGAACTTTTCTCCTATCCATAGATCTGATCAGTAATTTCTTCCATGTCCCACTAATTTGCTTATGATGCATCATTTATGTCTAAATCATATACTGATTTTGAGCTTGGAATATGTGATATGCAGAGGCCAGCATTCTATCCACTGCCTTCTCCATGAATCATGAGATCACAGGTTTAGCACCAGAAGAGACCTCAGAGACCCTCTATTTCAATTTCTACCTCATATAGAAAAGGAAATTGAGACCTGGAGAGGTCAAATAACTTGCTAACATTAGTGAGATAAAATTTAAACCCAAGATTGATCCCAGAGCCTCTTTCCTCTGCATTACATTGAGAAGAAAAGGCTGGAGATGGGGAAGAAAGGAAAGAAGGATGGAAAGAAGGGAGGGAAGAAGGAAGAAAGGAAGGAAGGAAGGAAGGAAGGAAGGAAGGAAGGAAGGAAGGAAGGAAGGAAGGAAGGAAGGAAGGAAGGGAGGAAGGAAGGAAAGAAGGAAGGAAGAAAGGGATGAGGGAGGGAGGGAGGGAGGAAGGAAGGAAAGGAGGGAGAGTTATAATTGCTTTTCATGGTTCTGGCTTCCTACTGAAGTTATCCACGTACTCTAGTCACCAACTATTTGGTTCACATCTTCCTCATCAGGTTAGTATAAATAAAACAGCAATTTTAGCTCATCAGGTTAGCAAAAGAAAACAGTAGATACCAGAGCATCTGGTGGGTTTGAGATGTACCTCAAAACTGTTTTAATTTGCATTTCTCTCATTATTAGTAATCTAGATTACTTTTATATGGTTATTGATAGCATTGATTTTTTGCATCCTCCCTATCATATCCTATGGCTTCCTGCTAGAGAATGTTTAGTTTGGGATATTTTCTGCTAGCTTCTCTCCACTGTAGAAAGGATCAGTGCCCTCTCATTTCTGGTTGTGTTTCACAAATTTTACTTTGTCTTCCTCAAAAAGCAGACTTCCTGGTCTCCACCTAGAGGAAAAAGCCAGTGCAGAAGCATGGCCTACTCATCAGAGCAGAGAAATAGCAAAACAATACAAAATATCTTTGGTATTAGAATGGATAGCATGCTAGACATGGAAGGAAAGAAAAAGCATTTATTAAGCACCTACTTTGTTCTAACCACTGATCCTTACAATAACACCAGGAAGTTGGTACTATTATTAATTCCATTTTACAGTTGAGGAAACTGTTCCAAATAGAAGTTCACTCAGCATCATTTAGCTAGCGAGTATCTGAGTCAGAATTTGAACACAAATCTTCCTGATTCCAGGTACATTGCTCTATCTACTAAATCTACCTAACTGCCCAAGGAAGACATGAGTTAACATCCTGATTTTGATATTAACCAGCCATATTTCCTCAGGAACTCTCTTAACCTCTCTAAGGCTTAGATTCCTCATCTGTCAAAACTGATTTCCCAATCGAACACCACACTATCCACCATAAAAATTATCCAGGGTCAATGACTTCTTCTTGTTCTTCTTGGTGTTGGGAAGTTGTTTTTTCTGGGCATTGTTTGCCATCACTATGGTGGTTTTTCCCTTCCCTTTCCCCTAAGAAGTCTGAGTGAGGAGGGCAGGCTCGCTGTGTATGGAGGTACAGAGCATGGTCTTTGCCTGAGGCTACCTCTCAAGTCTCTGCAGCTTCTACTGTTTGCTGCCCTTCTCTGTGTTATCTCCACACGTGCCAAAGGTCTGCACTCTTCAGCCTGCTGGGGTCTCAGGTCTAGCTGCTCTCAGGGGTAGGTCTTTGGTGGTCTTAGTAAGCGGCCGAGGACCTAGAGGTGCCCCTCGCTAGCTCTAGAGGTGCCCCCTCTCTCTCACTGATTATAGCACACTGGCTCTGACTCTAGTTCACTGCCTCCTTGTGTGTGGGATGGGGGAGAATTGATCAACTTGTGTTTTGGTGGAAGCTATTTCACCCCCTTATAATGTGGAAATGCCCAAATCCCATATAACTTCAATGTTGCACCCTACTGTGGAGTCCCTTTATTCGTATGAATTTGGTTTATTTGGGTTTTTTTTTTTTGGCCTTTTGAGGTAGTCTATATTGGTAGGTGATAAGAAGAGAAAGAGTCCTACATCTACACTGCTGCCATGTTTACTCAGAAGTCTGAACATGACATTATCCAAAGAATTAAAGTTGAGGATTGCCCAATAAGAAAGGTATATGGATATTACCAATAGACACATGGGAGAATTGTTATAAAGGAGATCAACAGAGGCATGTATAACTGAAAAAAAGAATTTGGTTTAGAAAGATGATGAAAAAGAAGAATAACCAATAAGCAGCCTATAGGCACTACAAGTATTCTTGAGTAGTCAGGAGAGCTTGAGGAATAAATTGGGTGAACCATATCTAGTAAATGGATGGGATAGGGGGATAACATGGAGAGAATAGCTAGACAGTCACTGATGACTTGCAATCTACATCATTTGGGGAGAATACCAACATAATGGAGATCACAGAGCCATCAGTATTAACATATAAAGGAAATAATAATTCTATTAATGATATTAGGACCCTCACTGGATTCTTATGTGGCTCAAATAAGATAATGTATCTAAAATGGTTTTTCAATGTAGCAAATGGGGTACATCCCCAATTTGGCATGGTAGGTACCCTAGATAAGAATGCTCCACATTCAACATATCTGTGAACCTGCACCTATTTCAAAACTATAGTCCTTACAGATATATTCATAATTTTTTAAAACCCCTTTAAAAAAAACCTTTCTTAGAATCAATACTAAGTATTAATTCCAAGGTGGAAGAATGGCAAAGGCTAAAAAACGGGGGTTCAGTGACTTGCCTTGGGTTGATCAGCTAAGAAATGTCTAAGACCATATTTGAACTCAGGACCTCTGGCCTCCAGGCATGGCTTAATCCACTGAACTACTGAGCTGCCCCATATTTATGTCTTATAACCATACAAAGCACATAATTAGTTCTAACCTAATTGTTTTCAGTAAAAATATTATCTGAACCAGCATAATAAAAAAATAACAAAAATGCACTTCCACCATAAATCTGTGGCATACACTGGTGGCTAGTACACAGGCCACCAGTGATGGGCAAACACAAACAAGACACCTAGAGAGCCATACCTCTGGGGAACATATGTGGCCAGGGCTCAGGCATGGAAGGGAACACAGGCGGGGAGCATGTGTAACCAGGGGTTTTGTGGAGAGGTGGAGAGAAGGATGTATTACATGTACAAAGCTTT
The DNA here is from genome assembly GCF_027887165.1 of Monodelphis domestica. Lineage (NCBI taxonomy): Eukaryota > Metazoa > Chordata > Mammalia > Didelphimorphia > Didelphidae > Monodelphis > Monodelphis domestica. The sequence continues at coordinate 517,094,297 of NC_077228.1, read as the reverse complement.
CTCCTCCACCAGGTCATCTCCCTATTCTCTTGCTTTATTCCTGCTCCCAAATTTGCCTTCCTTTAATTTTTTAAACCTCTAACTTGCTCTTTGATGGACTAAAGCATCTATCCACTGAACCACTTGGATGCCTTTATTCAGGTCTTATAATTACCCAGAAGGCACAATTAATATTGGATTGGAGTCCATCAAGCTTTATCATAGTTTGCAAAACTCAATGAGAGAGGTTACTTCGGATTGGGAGCATCACAAAGAGAGGAGATCTCAGGGACCAGCAAACACCTTAGGATGGAGCCCTCCACATCTTTGGGGGTGAGGGTGGCAGTGTACCAAGTGGGGAACTCTAGGGCAAACCCTCCTTTCTGAAAGGGCATCCTAGGATGATATTTTCTCATTGTTACTCTTCCCAGAGCCCCCATTACATCTAATTTAGACTTCCATCGGTAACAAATCGGAAAGCCTCTAGCTTGTTTCGAACACATTAATTCTCAAATTGAGTTTGCCTTCCACACTATTTTTAAAACCCTGTTTGGTAAGCATTTCAAAAAGCAATGGTTCTGAAAGATTCCGATTACTTTCCCATTAGCCAGGCTTAGCACAAATGCATTCTTATTCAAGACTAAATCAAAGGGAAGGCAAGTGTTGTGGGAGTTAGACACTAGAGAGTTTGAGATTCGCCTTCTGCTAGTCAGGATGCACACTCCTGGGGACCACCCAGAAGCAGCAATGGGTACAGAATTTGCTAAGAATTTGAGCATGCATTGTTGATTCCTTTTGTGAGCAATGGGCCAAGTCCCTCTCACCTGAAAACCCCCTTGTGTGGAGGGTTGCAGAGAGGCATTGAAGAGCCAAATCCAGGTTTTAGAGGAGCTAAGGACATTTTAGTCACTTTCTGATAGTATTAAATATGATACTATTTGCACAGTGATTTATAAACTTTAGAGTGCTATGTAAATGCTATCATCACCACAGTCACCGTCATTCTTATGCCTTTATTTTCAAGAAATATATATTAAGAACCCAATACGTGTCAGGCACTGTGCCAGTCTAGGGATAATTTACTTAAGTAGTACACACATATTCTGTGTATATGTTGTTTCCCTCTAATGGAATAGAAGCTCCTTGAGGGGAGGGATAGTCTTGTTTTTGTCACTGCTTCCCCAGGACCAAATACAGTGCTCGCTAATCAGTCAATTGATCATTTATTGGGGGCAGCTGGGTGGCTCAGTGGATTGAGAGTCAGGCCCAGAGATGGGAGGTCCTGGATTCAAATTTGACTTCCATTATTGCCTTGCTGTGTGAGCCTGGTCAAGTCACTTAACTCCAATTGCCTAGCTCATACCTCTATTCTACTTTAGAATGGATACTTATAGACTAAGATGAAAGGCAAGGGTTTAACAAAACAACAGCAAAAAGAAGAAATGGCAAACCACTTTGGTGTCTTTGCCAAAAACCCCAAATGGGATCCTGAAGAGTTGGATGATGCTGAAACGACGGAACAATAACAAAATGTGCCAGGCATCGTGAGAAGTGCTGATGAGGAAAAGAAAGGCAAAAGGCAGCTCCTGTTTTCCAGGAGTTCATGATCAAATGGGGAGACAATATGTAAACTAGGAACAACCAAGCCATATTCAGGACAAATGAGAAACAGTTGGCAGAGGAGAGGCAATAGAATTAAGAGGGATTAGGAAAGGCTTCCTTTGGAGGTGGGTTTTTGGTGGGACTTGAAAGAAGCCAGAAACCCAGGAAATAGAAGAGCATTAGACTAAGCTGAAATCTTTAGCTATCTCTTCCTCAAAAGGAGATCAGGGACTGTCATACCCTTTCAACTTTATGAAAGCTCCTAGGCTTCTCATTGTTACATTTCTTTTGGACAAGGAAGAAACCATATACTAAAATACCGATACTTTGTGGTAGCAGAGAAATGGAAATAAAGTGGATGCCCTTTGATTGGGGGATGGCTAAATAAATGGCTAAATAAATAGTACTTGACCAGAATAGGATATTATTGTACCCTGTGAGAATTAAAATTAATATACAATAACTCAAGTATTATATTTATAAGATTTATTAAAATAAAAAACTAGAGTTAAAAGGGAGCTAACTCAAGCCCCAGTCTTGATAAAGAAGAGAGTGATGGAGGAGTCCCAGAAAGTTATAAACAATCATGCTGATGCATGTAAAGGAAGGGAAAAGGATGCTGGGAAATACAAAAGGAATTCTGGGGAACATAGTCCTGGGGTTCAAGATTTTCCAACTATACAATCCTTTTGGTTGCTATTCAGTTGTTTCAGTCATGTCCAACTTTTGTGACTCCATTTGAGGTTTTCTTGGCAGAGACACTGTAGTGGTTTGCCATTTCCTTCTCCAGCTCATTTGACCAAGGAGGAAACTGAGGCAAGCAATGTGAAGTGACTTGCCCAGGGTCATACAGCTATCCAGTAGATGAGGCCAGATTTGAACTCAGAAAGATTAGTCTTCCTGATCCCAGGCCCAGAATTCAATTCATTGTGCCACCTAGATGTTCCATTATTATACTATGAGAAAAATTCAGAGAAATGTGGGAAAATTTATATGGATCGATATAGAGGGAAGTAAGTTGAACAAGATACTCAATGCCAACAATGAGAATGGAAAAACCCAACAAAAAAGCCTTAAAAACCCTAAAAGGAACGCTATGTAGTTTTAATAAACAATCTTGGCCCCACAGAAGAATTGAGAAAATATGCCCCTCTTTTCTGTTTTTCAAAAGGGAGAAATCTATATGGAATTTTGGATATATTGTTAGTCATGGTTGATGTATTGTTTTTGCTAAACTGCTTTCTCCCTCTTTCTTTGGATTATTCTTTGTCACAAGGAATTGGTTGTAGATTTCATGGGGATAAAGGAGATATTCAGAAATGAATATGATATAAAGGAGGTATTGATAAGAATCAGAAACAAACATTTTAAGACAGAAACCCTGGACTTGGTCCAGTAAAAGCTTTTCGTTCTCTTGTATGGTTCTTTTCTGGGTGTGGGTTAAGCAATTCATTCTCTAATAGGTGATTCTCATTCTCAGCATTGAACTGTGGGAAAAAAAAGACCAAAAAAATAAATGAAGAGAACTTAAGAACTCCCAGATGACTATTGTCATTAGGCAACAATTTTTTTCTTTGTTATGTTTTATTGTTTTTTTCTTTTCTGGTTTTGGGGCTTGGGACCCGCCATCACATCTCTGACTCTGTCTTATGGTGAGTATTCCACATACATTCCAGTTTTAACTCTGAAGTCGAGACAATAAATCCAGAATGATTATTTGTCCAATCGCTTTCAAAATATCTGTGGGGTACCAGAGGACCCCTAATTCCCTAACCTTATGTTTCTTTTATTCTCTCATATAGATGAATAGATGGGGGAGAAACCCCCCAGATAATGTCAAAAGTAAGCCCAAGGGCGAGTCATTCAATCCATCAATTAACCCAGATTTATGAGGCATCTCCTAACTGTACTCTGTGCTATGGAAACAAAGGCAAATGTGGCTGATAAAAATCTCTATTTTACAAATGTGGAAACTGAGGCAAACACAAGTTATATGACTTGCTCAGGGTCACACAGCTATTACATTCTATTGAGGAGGAGAATATGTACTTCTACAAAGATGTAAATACACACACAAAATTAGATAAAAGATAATTGTGTATATGTCTCTGTGTGTGTGTGTGTGTGTGTGTGTGTGTGTGTGTGTGTGTGTGTGTAGTTTCTACCTTGTAGAGAGATTAGGAGTATATGTAATAATAATAGTAATCATTGCTGACTTCTTTATAGTATTTTACTAGTACTTTATTACAGAGGAATGAAGGCAGACCAACTTGGGCACCTTCCCAAAAGGGAGACTCTAAGAGGAACTCCTCAATAGGAGAAAGAGGAATATTCTATAGTGAATGTAATCCCTTCTTATCTTAGTGACCTTGGACAAGTCACTCCCTGGACCTCTATTTCCTCATTTTTTTAAAACCCTTACCTTCTGTCTTGGAGTCAATACAGTGTATTGGCTCCAAGGCAGAATAGTGGTAAGGGCTAGGCAATGAGGGTCAAGTGACTTGCCCAGGGTCACACAGCTGGGAAGTGTCTGAGGCCAGATTTGAACCTAGGACCTCCCGTCTCTAGGGCTGGCTCTCAATCCACTGAGCTACCCAGCTGCCCCCTATTTCCTCATTTTTGTTGGATTCAATGGCCTCTGAGGTCTCTTCTAGCCACAAATCTATGATTGAATGATTGATAGACAGTGAGGGAAGGAATAAGAATTTTTAGAGCACAGCTAAGCTAGTTACAAATATTATCTCATTTAATCCTCACAACAACCATGGGTGATAAAATCTTTATTTTATAAATGTGGAGACTGAGGCAAACACAAGTTAAATGACTTGCTCAGGGCCACATGGCTAGTAAATTGAGACCAGATCTGAACTCGTCTTCCTTCCTCATGATCTAGTACTCCGTGAACTATAAAACCTTTACCTGGGAAATACTAGATAGTGGTTGGGAGGTTCGGGAAAGGCTTCATGTAGAAGAGGTGGAGCTTGATGGAGAAACCAAGGATCCTCAGAGGCAGAGGAGAAGGGAGTATGTTCTGTCAATATGGAATCTAGAAACCCCAAACTTGTAGCCTCATAAGATCTGATGAACCCCAAGTTTTAGGACTAGCTTGTAAGTTGGAGACCCCAAAGCTTGTATTTGTTCCCTGTTCCCGTGAGAATCTATCCTGAAGGGAATATCAGGCCAGCAGTTTCAGACTGAATAATGGACCAAAAAAGGTCCAATAAAATGACTCTTCTTGTCTCCAGAAGCCTCTTCCACTGTATCACGTTCTCCTTTTGAGGACTGAACTCAGGAACTTCAGCTTATGAGACTGACACACTGCCTACTGCGCTAAAGAGTCACTTGGCTTGGGCTTGGCCCCATCTGACGGGGATTGCCAGTTTGGGGTTTCTATATTCCATGTTGACAGTTCCAAGCTAGGGCAAATAAAGAGAGATGGGAAATGGGATATTGTGTAAAAATTAAATTGTCTCTACTAATAAAAATATTATATTTTTTGAGGTTTATTAAGGATTATTAGAAATCAAGGAATAAAGAAGATACAAATAAAAACCACCTGCCCATGACTGATTAGCCAATTCAGAATCCCCACGCTTAGCTTAGCTTACCACTATACTTCCTACATCATTGCAATAGCTGAGAGGAGAGCGTGGGAGGCGTTACTGCCAGTTAAATACTAATTGTGATCTCGCCCAGGTGGAGACTCAGGTGAGATTATAGGGAATTCTGGGAAATACCAAGGACTTCTGGGGATTGAAGTCTAGGGTTCGAAATCTCCATTTTTACAATCGTTAATGAAGAACATCTTCCAATTTACTCACTTAGCTGCATTCTGGCCACTTCATCTTCCAACATAACCAGCCATGGACCAGTTGGGACTCTGGTGTTCTAATATAAAGTCCGTTAAAATGAAAGATTGTCTTTAACCCCACAAGCACTGGGACCCCTCCAAGAAGGTGGGTTTGAGGTTGGGGTTTTTTTTGGCTCTTCCTGAGAATCCATTGGGTAGCCAGCTCCATCTACTCCTCATTTCTTCCTCAGCAAGCTGGTGTTAAACTGAATTAAGCACAGTGAGGAAGAGAGTGGGATGGCAGGCAGACTTTGAACTTTCCAGCGCCTGACTCAGCACCAAAGCGGGAGCCAGGAATTGGATGTGCTGCATCCTCCCTGCTTCTGACACAGGGCTGGCCATGGGTAATGTTCCTTGATGTTCTCCTAGCATGAGGCCAGATTTTCTAATAAGTGCTGACAGGCACCTTAACGGCAACTCCTGGGAGGAAATCCAGGGAGAGGAAGTTGACAGCGAGCAGATTCTCTACATTTTTAGTGAAGGCCTGAAAATCATTGGTGGAAATGTACTTCAGACGGGAAAACAAACTCATTAAAAGGCTGCTCCTTGCCTGCCTTTAAATGATGCCGCATGGGGATCGCGCAGCAGAAATGTTGTCACGACTCTTCCCCTGACTTGGAATTTTCATTTAAAGGACAGGATTTGCCTGTCTGTTTGCAGGCAGGATGAAGATAATTGATGCCCTCTCGCACAAGCAGCGGCCCTTTTTACTAAAGAAAGCCTTGCTCCTATTATGACAAACTCCACGGTTCCGTCAAATTGGTTTGTTGTCGAGGAGTCTAGATATAATGAGCCCATTACTAGAAATCACATTCCCAGCCTGACGTTGGAGATGAACCGGTGATGATGCCCAGCTGCTCCATAATGAGGTACCCAGTGGAGAGAAGTGGGTGTTGTAGAAACACCTCCCCCACTCCATCTAGTTCCCTGCACTCCCCACGAGTCCCCTTTCTTTTCTTCCCAAGTTCTTAGATGGAGGCGAGGCCACATAATTGGCCATTTCTTCCATCCATCTTCTTTCCATTCACGCAACCCTCATCACCTTTCTCCTGGACTTGGAGGCACTAGCCTCCTAATTAGTCTCCGTGACTCTTTTTCTTCCTTCTCTAACCCATCCTGGATGGCGGAAAAAGTGATTTTCTTAAAGCACTAATTCAATCACATCACACCCTTATTCAATAAACTCCAATAGCTCCCCATTGTCACTAGGATCTAATATAAACTTCTGTTTGGCACTGATCATCCTTCACTCCTGATTCTAACCTACCTTTCTAAGATTATTACCCATTACTCTCCCATATACATACTATTATCTATCCAAACTGGCCTGCTTACTGTGCCTTAGACTCTTATTTCCTAGCTCCAGGCTCTGTTTCCCATCCTTGGTGTGCCCTCCCTTATCCCAGTCTCTTAGAATTCCCATCTTCCTTTAAGACTTTGCTCAAGGGCCATCTTCTAGATGAAGTCTTTCTTGCTCTCCCAGTTGCTGGAGATCCTCCCTTCCATGACCAAGCTTGTATTCATTTTATATATATTCTTATGTAATGATTATTGCTTTTCGGTTGTTTTTCAGTTGTGTCCAACTCCTTCTGAACCCATTTAGGATTTTCTTGGCAGAGAAACTGGAGGGTCACCATTTCCTTCTCCTGCTCATTTGACAGATGAGGAAACTGAGACAAACAGGATTAGGTGGCTTGTCCAGGGTCACTCAGCAAGTAAGTGTCTGAGACCAGATTTGAACTCATGAAGATGAGTCTTCAGAACTCCAAGTCCAGTGCTCTATTTACTGTGCTGCTTAGCTGCTCACATAGCAGGAGCTTAATAGGAATGACAGCACACCTCAAAGACCATATAGTTGAACCCACTCATTTTACAATAAGGAAACTGAGGCCCAAGGAAGCTATAAGACTCTCCTAAGGTCACAAAGATGGTCAGTGTAACTCTATTTCTACCTAAGACTAGGATTATTTTTTTTTTCCTGAGGGATGCCCCCATTCTATTTGGAGGAAGAAATGACTGAATTAGCTGAGAGATAGCTGAGCAAGGTAATGTACTACATGTATGTATAAGGGAGTTGATAACACATTCTTCGGAGTAGGATTTCTGGGAGACTCTGGAACTTCAGATATTTAGGAAAATGGCCCCAGGCAAGTTTTTGACTTCTGTCTCTAACAGTACTAGAGACTATTGAAAGGGGAATTCCCCTTGGTGAGATCATTCTTTGTCTCTGGTTGGACCTGAAGCATTGTCTTACTCCCAGACAAAAAGCTCATTTATAATGTGCATTTTCTTTCTTTGTTTTTCTTTTCTAATCTGTAGAAATTCTCTAATTTCTGTTTACTGTTTAGCATTGAGAAATTATTCATTTACTATTCACTGTTTATAATGATCTTTTGTGTAATCAGTGTGTGGTGAGATCAGAAAGGAAGCAGCTGAATGTCCTCCTTGAGAGTGATCCAGGAAGTAGTTTTCCTTTAGAACCTAGACTTGTACCCTTAGACAAAAGATGTCTGATGGATATCTAGCCTGATATACTTCTTGGAGACCAGAGAATGTCTGGCTTCCACAATTCTGGGTTCTGTTTATACCTCCCCACCCAGGGGTGCTGCTGGTATTGTCCTGCACTCCTCATACTCTTTGAAAGGGATTGGGAAAAATCATATAAAAACCAAAAGTAGAGTCAGAGGTATTATATGACCCTTCTGTGGCTTAAAGCTGTTAGAGCATGACCCTAAGACAATTAGTGGGAAGGAAAGAATGGAAGATAGTTGGAAGAGGCAATTTTCTTTGGAATGAAAACAAAAACCCTTTTAAAATCTAGTCATTAGCAGAGATCAGATTTGTTCTTCCCTAAGATCACAGAATCATAGATTTAGAGTTGAAGGGGACCATATTCTCTGAATCCCTTATTTTACAGATTAGAAATTGAGTTCCAAAGAGATAATGTGATTTGCCCAAGATTGGT